>NC_080085.1:10448562-10759562 GCF_949987535.1 Balaenoptera acutorostrata | reverse complement strand
ACCCTCAACTTTTATGCTGTGAATATTTTTTTTAGTCAACTATCTTAATACCCCATCCACCCTGACCTCATAGGTGAACTCACGACCCAAGAAAGGGCAATCAGAAAATTTCCTTGGTATTTTCTAAATAGGGCTTAAAGAAGGCAATCTCTCTCCCTTGGAAGGTGGGGCTGGAGAAATGTGAACCCAAGACTGGCCAGTAACCATGGTTTCTGTCTTATGGAAAAAGTCAATCTAAAGAAAAAAGAGAATGAAATCAATATTGGCAAAAGATGGAGAAAACTTGAAATTCAGATTCTTGGTTCCTGTCCTCTCTGAGACCTAGCTATGCCTCTGACCTTAACATTGATTAACAGGAGCCAATAATTTCTCCTTTTGCCAAGGTGGATTCTACTTCTTGGGTCCAAAAGGGTTCACGTGATACATATGTTTGAAGTCAGAAATATTTAGAAAAATCAAAGTGTGTAGACACTCCAACTATTACCCTTTGATGAGGGGATTAATTCAGCTAAAAAAGAGGCTAAGCAGCAAGTCACCTTACCAAGGGAAGGTGTGACATTTGTGGAAGATGATGATAGTGATGAAAGACTGGTCTCCACCCCCCCCCCCACTTCTCCCTCCTGTTGCCCCTCCCATGAGAAGACCACCTGTGGAACCTCAAATCATCGCATTTCTCCAAGTGAAAGAAACTTGTATAGTGATATACAATTTCTTGAATCTGTTGACTAAAAAAAAATTCACAACCTAAAGGTTGAGAGTTATGTTTTATTCGGCGGGAATTTTTAGGACTTCAAGCCCGGAAGGCAGCATCTCAAGTAACCTTGAGAGAACTGCTCCGAGGAGGAGGCGAAGGGGGAGGCAGGATATATAGAAGTTTTGCAACAAAGGGCAGGTAGTTCTGAACGTCAAAATATTATTGTTAATTAAAGAAAACCAGATATCTCAAGTTAAGGAATTTAGCGTTTTTCTATGTATGGAAAGATGCAAGAGTCTGGGCTCACTGAAATCCTTCCTTTGATATGCACCTCAGCTATCTGGGGCCAGTATCCTGTGTTTTCACATCCTAAGTTTCCTCAGGGCTCACCGCGGGGAGTGGCTGCAGTCTGATGGCTGCCAGATGGCAGGTATTCTTACCTTCCTGAGTTCCCTCAGGGCTCACCCGCTCACCTGGCTGCAATCACTGATGACTGTGACATCCTTTGTTTACTGATATGGCAGGCAATATTCCATTTCTCAAAGCCTTCTAAAATATAGGGGAAAAACACCCAACTTTGAAAGTAAAAACTAGGAAGAGATCAAATATTGAAGCATTAACATTGCTGTTGTTTATGGTCTTTCATTTACAGACATTTCCATCTGCAAAATATTAATTATAACCATGATTAAGCTCCCTTACAGATTGCATTTGGATTAACTTGAAGGTGAATATCTGGGTCAATTATTTTATATCTCAGTTAATATTCCTAGGAAATACATTGAGTTATATAACTAATCTTTCATCTAAGTTGGCCACTTGTATTTAGTATTTTATTTTATTTTATTTTTTCAACATCTTTATTGGAGTATAATTGCTCTACAATGGTGCGTTAGCTTCTGCTGTATAACAAAGTGAATCAGCCAGACATATACACATGTCCCCATATCCCCTCCCTCGTGTCTCCCTCCCACCCTCCCCATCCCACCCCTCTAGGTGGTCACAAAGCACTGAGCTGATCTCCCTGTGCTATGCAGCTGCTTCCCACCAGCCATCCATTCTACATTTGGTAGTATATATATGTCCATGCCACTCTCTGACCTCTTCCCAGCCCACACCTCCCCCTCCCTGTGTCCTCAAGTCCACTCTCCACGTCTGCATCTTTAGTCCTGTCCTGCCCCTAGGTTCTTCAGAACCTTTTATTTATTTTTTTAGATTCCACATATATGTGTTAGCACATGATATTTGTTTTTCTCTTTCTGACTTACTTCACTCTATATGACAGACTCTAGGTCCATCCACCTCACTACAAATAACTCACTTTCCTTTCTTTTTATGGCTGAGTAATATTCCATTGTGTGTATGTGCCACATCTTTATCCACTCATCTGTCGATGGACGCTTAGGTTGCTTCCATATCCTGGCTATTGGAAATAGTGCTGCAATGAACATTGTGGTCCATGACTCTTTGAATTATGGTTTTCTCAGGGTATATGCCCAGTAGTGGGATTGCTGGGTCATATGGTAGTTCTATTTTTAGTTTTTTAAGGAACCTTCACACTGTTCTCCATAGTGGCTGTACCAATTTACATTCCCACCAACAGTGCAAGAGGGTTCCCTTTTCTCCACACCCTCTCCAGCATCTATTGTTTGTAGATTTTTTGACGATGGCCATTCTGACTGGTGTGAGGTGATACCTCATTGTAGTTTTGATGTGCATTTCTCTAATGATTAGTGATGTTGAGCATCCTTTCATGTGTCTGTTGGCAATCTGTGTATATTCTTTGGAGAAATGTCTATTTAGGTCTTCTGTCCATTTTTGGATTGGATTGTTTGTTTTTTTGATATTGAGCTGCATGAGCTGCTTGCATATTTTGGAGATTAATCCTTTGTCAGTTGCTTCATTTGCAAATATTTTCTCCCATTCTAAGGGTTGTCTTTTCATCTTATTTATGGTTTCCTTTGCTGTGCAAAAGCTTTTCAGCTTCATTAGGTCCCATTTGTTTATTTTTGTTTTTATTTCCATTTCTCTAGGAGGTGGGTCAAAAAGAATCTTGCTGTGATTTATGTCATAGAGTGTTCTGCCTATGTTTTCCTCTAAGAGTTTTATGGTGTCTGGCCTTACATTTAGGTTTTTAATCCATTTGCAGTTTATTTTTCTATATGGTGTTAGGAAGTGTTCTAATTTCATTCTTTTACATGTAGCTCTCTGGTTTTCCCAGGACCAATTACTGAAGAGGCTGTCTTTTCTCCATTGTATATTCTTGCCTCCTTTATCAAAGATAAGGTGACCATATGTGTGTGGGTTTATCTCTGGGCTTTCTATCCTATTCTATTGATCTACATTTCCATTTTTGTGCCAGTACCATGCTATCTTGATTACTGCAGTATAGTCTGAAGTCCGGGAGCCTGATTCCTCCATCCGCATTTTTCTTTGTCAAGATTGCTTTGGCTATTCAGGGTCTTTTGTGTTTCCACACAAATTGTGAAATTTTTTGTTCTAGTTCTGTGAAAAATGCCAGTGGTAGTTTGATAGGGATTGCATTGAATCTGTAGATTGCTTTGGGTAGTATGGCTATTTTCACACTGTTGATTCTTCCAATCCAAGAACATGGTATCTCTCTCCATCTGTTTGTATCATCTTTAATTTCTTTCATCAATGTCTTATAGTTTTCTGCATACAGGTCTTTTGTCTCCTTAGGTAGGTTTATTCCCAGGTATTTTATTCTTTTTGTTGCAATGGTAAATGGGACTGTTTCCTTAATTTCTCTTTCAGATTTTTCATCATTACTGTATAGGAATGCAAGAGATTTCTGTGTATTAATTTTGTATCCTGCTACTTTACCAAATTCATTGATTAGTTCCAGTAGTTTTCTGGTAGTATCTTTAGGATTCTCTATGTATAGTATCATGTCATCTGCAAACAGTGACAGTTTTACTTCTTCTTTTCCGATTTGGATTCCTTTTATTTCTTTTTCTTCTCTGATTGCTGTGGCTAAAACTTCCAAAACTATGTTGAATAATAGTGGTGAGAGGGGACAACCTTGTCTTGTTCCTGATCTTAGTGGAAATGGTTTCAGTTTTTCAACATTGAGAACGATGTTAGCAGTGGGTTTGTCATATATGGCCTTTATTATGTTGAGGTAAGTTCCCTCTATGCCTACTATCTGGAGCGTTTTTATCGTAAATGGGTGTTGAATTTTGTCAAAAGCTTTTTCTGCATCTATTGAGATGATCATATGGTTTTTATCCTTCAATTTGTTAATATGGTGTATCACATTGATTGATTTGTGTATACTGAAGAATCCTTGCATTCCTGGGATAAACCCCACTTGATCATGGTGTATGATCCTTTTAATGTGTTGTTGGATTCTGTTTGCTAGTATTTTGTTTAGGATTTTCGCATCTATGGTCATCAGTGATATTAGCCTGTAGGTTTTTTTGTGACATCTTTGTCTGGTTTTGGTATCAGGGTGATGCTGGCCTCATAGAATGAGTTTGGGAGAGTTCCTCCCCCTGCTATATTTTGGAAGAGTTTGAGAAGGATAGGTGTTAGCTCTTCTCTAAGGGTTTGATAGAATTCGCCTGTGAAGCCATCTGGTCCTGGGCTTTTGTTTGTTGGAAGATTTTAAATCACAGTCTCAATTTCAGTGCTTGTGATTGGTTTGTTTATATTTTCTATTTCTTCCTGGTTCAGTCTTGGAAGGTTGTGCTTTTCTAAGAATTTTCCATTTCTTCCAGGTTGTCCATTTTATTGGCATAGACTTGCTTGTAGTAATCTCTCATGATCCTTTGTATTTCTGCAGTGTCAGTTGTTACTTCTCCTTTTTCATTTCTAATTCTGTTGATTTGAGTCTTCTCCCTTTCTTTCTTGATGAGTCTGGCTAATGGGTATCAATTCTGTTTATCTTCTCAAAGAACCAGCTTTTAGTTTTATTGACCTTTGTGATCTTTTCCTTCATTTCTTTTTCATTTATTTCTGCTCTGATCTTTGTGATTTGTTTGCTTCTGCTAACTTTGGGGTTTTTTTGTTCTTCTTTCTGTAATTGCTTTAGGTGTAAGGTTAGGTTGTTTATTTGAGATGTTTCTTGTTTCTTGAGGTAGGACTGTATTGCTATAAACTTCCCTCTTTGAACTGCTTTTGCTGCATCCCATAGGTTTTGGGTCATCGTGTTTTCATTGTCATTTGTTTCTAGGTATTTTTTGATTTCCTCTTTGATTTCTTCAGTGATCTCTTGGTTATTTAGTAGTGTATTGCTTAGCCTCCATGTGTTTGTATTTTTAGTTTTTTTCCTGTAAATGATATCTAGTCTTACAGCATTGTGGTCAGAAAAGATACTTGATATGATTTGAATTTTCTTAAATTTACCAAAGCTTGATTTGTGACCCAAGATATGATCTACCCTGGCGAATGTTCCATGAGCACTTGAGAAGAAAGTGTACTCTGTTGCTTTTGGATGGAATGTCATAAAAATATCAGTTAAGTCCATCTTGTTAATGTGTCATTTAAAGCTTGTGTTTCCTTATTTATTTTCATTTTGGATGATCTGTCCATTGGTGAAAGTGGGGTGTTAAAGTCCCGTACTATGATTGTGTTGCTGTCAATTTCCCCTTTTCTGGCTGTTAGCATTTGCCTTATGTATTAAGGTGCTCCTATGTTGGTTGCATAAATATTTACAATTGTTATATCTTCTTGGAGTGATCCCTTGATCATTATGTAGTGTCCTTCTTTGTCTCTTGTAATAGTCTTTATTTTAAAGTCTATTTTGTCTGATATGAAAATTGCTACTCTAGCTTTGTTTTGATTTCCATTTACATGGAATATCTTTTATCATCCCCTCACTTTCAGTCTGTATGTGTTCCTAGTTTTGAAGTGGGTCTCTTGTAGGCAGCGTATATACAGGTCTTGTTTTTGTATCCATTCAGACAGTCTATGTCTTTTGGTTGGAGCATTTAATCCATTTATATTTAATCCATTTACATTTTAAGGTACATTAAAATCCATTTCCATTTACATTTATCTATATGTATGTTCCTATTACCATTTTCTTAATTGTTTTGGGTTTGGTATTGTAGGTCTTTTCCTTCTCTTGCGTTTCCTGCCTAGAGAAGTTCTTTTAGCATTTGTTGTAAAGCTGGTTTGATGGTGCTGAATTCTCTTAGCTTTTGCTTGTCTGTAAAGGTTTTAATTTCTCCATCGAATCTGAATGAGATCCTTGCTGGGTAGAGTATTCTTGGGTGTAGATTTTCCCTTTCATCACTTTAAATACTTCCTGCCACACCCTTCTGGTTTGCAGAGTTTCTGCTGAAAGATCAGCTGTTAACCTTATGGGGATTCCCTTGTATGTTATTTGTTCCTTTTCCCTTGCTGCTTTTAATATTTTTTCTTTGTATTTAATTTTTTATAGTTTGATTAATATATGTCTTGGCCTGTTTCTCCTTGGATTTATCCTGTATGGGACTCTCTGCACTTCCTGGACTTGATTGACTATTTCCTTTCCCATATTAGGGAAGTTTTCAACTATAATCTCTTCAAATATTTTCTCAGTCCCTTTCTTTTTTCTCTTCTTTTCTGGGACCCCTATAATTCGAATGTTTGTGTGTTTAATGTTGTCCCAGAGGTCTCTAAGACTGTGCTCAATTCTTTTCATTGTTTTTTCTTTATTCTGCTCTGTGGTAGTTATTTCCACTATTTTACCTTCCAGGTCACTTATCCGTTCTTCTGCCTCAGTTATGCTACTATTGATTCCTTCTGGAGAATTTTAAATTTCATTTATTGTGTTGTTCATCACTGTTTGTTTGCTCTTTAGTTCTTCTAGGTCCTTGTTAAACGTTTCTTGTATTTTCTCGATTCTATTTCCACGATTTTGGATCATCTTTACTATCATTACTCTGAATTCTTTTTCAGGTAGACTACCTATTTCCTCTTCATTTGTTCGGTTTGGTGGGTTTTTCCCTTGCTCCTTCAACTGCTGTGTGTTTCTCTGTCTTCTCATTTTGCTTAACTTGCTGTGTTTGGGGTCTCCTTTTCGCAGGCTACAGGTTCGCAGTTCCCATTGTTTTTGGTGTCTGCCCCCAGTGGCTAAGGTTGGTTCAGTGGGTTGTGTAGGCTTCCTGGTGGAGGGGACTGGTGCCTGTGTTCTGGTGGATGAGGCTGGATCTTGTCTTTCTGGTGGGCAGGACTGCATCTGGTGGTGTGTTTTGGGTTGTCTGTGAACTTATGATTTTAGGCAGCCTCTCTGCTCATGAGTGGGATTGTGTTTTTGCCTTGCTAGTTGTTTGGCATGGGGTGTCCAGCACTGGAGCTTGCTGGTCATTGAGTGGAGCTGGGTCTTAGTGTTGAGAAGGAGATCTCTGGGAGAGCTCTCGCAGATTGATATTACATGGGGCTGGGAGGTCTCTAGTGTACCAATGTCCTGAACTCGGCTCTCCCACCTCAGAGTCTCAGGCCTGACACCTGGCTGGAGCACCAAGACCCTGTCAGCCACACGGCTCAGAAGTAAAAGGAGAAAAAAATAAATAAATAAAATAAAATAAAATAATGTTATTAAAGTAAAAATTTTTTTTAATTATTAAAATAAAAAAATTAAAAATTAATTAAAAATAAAAGAAGAGAGCAATCTAATCAATAAACAAATCCACCAATAGTAACAAGCGCTAAAAACTATACTGAATAAGAAAAGGACAGGGCTTCCCCGGTGGCGCAGTGGTTAAGAATCCACCTGCCAATGCAGGGGACATGGGTTTGAGCCCTGGTCTGGGAAGATCCCACATGCCATGGAGCAACTAAGCCCATGCGCCGCAACTACTGAGCCTGTGCTCTAGAGCCCGTGAGCCACAACTACTGAGCACGCGTGCCACAACTACTGAAGCCTGTGTGTCTAGAGCCCGTGCTCCGCAACAAGGGAAGCCACCGCAATGAGAAGCCCGAGCACCACAACGAAGAGTAGCCCTTGCTTGCCACAACTAGAGAAAAGCCTGCGCGCAGCAACAAAACCCCAATGCAGCCAATAAATAAATAAATAAATATAAATAAATAAAATACATTTTAAAAAAAGGACAGACAGAAGCCTAGAACAAATGGTAAAAGCAAACCTTTACAGACAAAATCACACAAAGAAGCATACACATACACACTCACAGAAAGAGAGAGAGAAAAAATATATATATATATATATAAAAAAGGAAGAGAGCAACCAAATCAATAAACAAATCTACCAATGATAATAAGCTCTAAATACTAAACTAAGATAAAAATAAAACCAGAAACAAATTAGACGCAGAAAGCAAACCCCAAGCCTACAGTTGCTCCCAAAGTCCATCACCTCAATTTTGGGATGATTCATTGTCTATTCAGGTATTCCAGAGATGCAGGGTACATCAAGTTGACTGTGGAGATTTAATCCGCTGCTCCTGAGGCTGCTGGGAGAGATTTCCCCTTCTCTTCCCTGTTCACACAGCTCCCAGGGTTCAGCTTTGGATTTGGACCCGCCTCTGCGTGTAGGTCGCCTGAGGGCATCTGTTCTTCGCTCAGACAGGACGGGGTTAAAGGAGCAGCTGCTTCGGGGGCTCTGGCTCACTCAGGCCGGGGGGAGGGAGGGGTACGGATGTGGGGCGAGCCTGCGGCGACAGAGGCCGGCGTGACGTTGCAGCAGCCTGAGGCGCGCCGTGCGTTGTCCCGGGGAAGTTGTCCCTGGATCACAGGACCCTGGCAGTGGCGGGCTGCACCGGCTCCCGGGAGGGGCGGTGTGGAGAGTGACCTGTGCTCACACACAGGCTTCTTGGTGGCGGCAGCAGCAGCCTTAGCGTCTCATGCCCGTCTCTGGGGTCCGCACTGATAGCCGCGGCTCGCGCCCGTCTCTGGAGCTAGTTTAGGCGGTGCTCTGAATCCCCTCTCCTCGCGTCCCCTGAAACAATGATCTCTTGCCTCTTCAGTAGCTCCAGACTTTTTCCTGGACTCCCTCCCAGCTAGCTGTGGTGCACTAACCCTTCAGGCTGTGTTCACGCCACCAACCCCAGTCCTCTCCCTGCGATCCGACCGAAGCCTGAGCCTCAGCTCCCAGCCCCCGCCTGCCCCGGCGGGTGAGCAGACAAGCCTCTCGGGCTGGTGAGTGCTGGTCGGCACTGATCCTCTGTGTGGGAATCTCTCCGCTTTGCCCTCCGCACCCCTGTGGCTGTGCTCTCCTCCGTGGCTCCGAAGCTTCCCCCCTCCGCTGCCCGCAGTCTCCGCCCGCGAAGGGGCTTCCTAGTGTGGAAACCTTTCCTCCTTCATAGCTCCCTCCCACTGGTGCGCGTCCCATCCCTATTCTTTTGCCTCTGTTTTTTCCTTTTTCTTTTGCCCTACCCAGGTACGTGGGGAGTTTCTTGCCTTTTGGGAGGTCTGAGGTCTTCTGCCAGCGTTCAGTAGGTGTTCTGTAGGAGTTGTTCCACATGTAGATGTATTTCTGATGTATGTGTTGGGAGGAAGGTGATCATCTCCACGTCTTACTCTTCTGCCATCTTGAAGGTCCTCTCGTATTTAGTAATTTAAATTCTTATCTTCATGCAATATTTGTGAGCCAAGCCATTGAGTTTCATCTGCCTATGTGAGAACTGTATTTTGTTTTTCCCTTCCTAGAGAGACAAACAGAGGAACCTAACAACAAACCCAAATTGGTTTACTGGGAAAGGACAGGAAAATAAATGGAGCTGCTGGCCAGAATGTGTCGCCACCCAAGAAGGGCCCTGCTCCCAAGAAAGGCTTTATTTCCAGGCAAACTGTCCTGGATCTATACAGCCCACAGGCCCCCTCCCAAGCCATGATTTCCTGTCAGCAGCTGGTGAGATGGAATTTTCATGGCTGCCTGTGCCATCCCTTGAGTCACTCTCACCCAACACAGGACACCACCTGGTTAAAACAGCTGAAACCCCAAGCTGGCTTCCTTTTTTTAATACGCAGACTGTTTCTTCAATCTGTTTCAGCTTGAAAATTTCCTTTGAGTTTAAAAAACAAAAAATCACAGGTGACAGCAGAGGGCACCCTTCCCTCTGTTATGCCGTTGACACACTCGCCACCTCTGAGAAGCAATTTTGAACTTGTGTTTGTTTTTCTCCGTTCCTCGGGGTTGACAATGGACACACATTCCGGCTTGAGCTGACACGCCCATTACTGGTTTGTCATCTCCTTCTCTTTTCCCACTGCCCCTTTTTTTCCCAGCTGGGTGATCTCATATTTGGAGAAACACAGAGCAGAAAGGCATGGTGGCCGGCAGCAGCCTTGCTGGAGGACTACCTGAGCAGAGGAAGGTATGTTTTCTGTAGAGCTTCCACTGCTCCAGAATGAGCTAGAAGTCCTGCTTCTCTATGGAGGCTGAGCTGTGCGGTTGAGATCTGTGTTGGGTGCACCCCGCCCCCATCACCTAAGGGAAAGCACACAGGAAACTGTAAAATCCAGAACATTCCTGCTCTTACCCTCCACTCCCCATCTGTTCCTGCTGTCTGCATGCCACAATAAATGTCACACAGCACATGTCGGGGTCAGAACGAGGGACACTTGAGAAGAAGCAACTTGAGAATTGGTGGTGGATGTAACTCACAGACTCTCCCCCAACAGAATAGCTGTCCCCGCAGCAGCTGGGAAATGCAGACAGCATTATGGCTAGAAGGAAAATGGGAGAAATCACTACAGAAAAGGGAAGATTTGACATATTTTCCTAGACCTTTACAAAGAAATGGGTAGGAAAATATTTATTCCTTGGATCGGGCAGTTTTCTATATTTACTCTAGATAAAATGCCCGCTTCCTTTACCTGATCCTCTTTATTTCTGTGTTATTGTCATTTTGATCTGGACTTCTCAGTCTGCCCTACTCCCCCTACGAAGAGGGCTACAGGATTCCCAAATAAGGCAATAGGTTCCTGCCTGTCACTGCCTGTGATCACGGCTGGGCTATGTGTCAGGGAACCAAGGAAACAGAAAAACCACAACCTTTTTTGGAAAGCCTCCTGCCTTTCTGCATGGAGAAATGTGAGGATTGCTTCGGTGACTCATCCCGTCAAGGTTGAGAGGAGGGTGAATTTTACCTTACATGTCTTTCAACTTATAGGTTTAGTGGTGAAAGTTGCCAATCAAAGCAGGGTGTGTATTTACCACCATTCATTTAGAATGCTTCCTTTAATTTGTGGAGATGACACGTGAGAAGTATCTCCTGTCGGCATCCTCTCCCAGTGGACTGCCTGGTATTCTCTTTCTTATATTGACATCATCTGCTAACCAAAGATGAATGTCCCTGGGCAGTGGCAATGTCCTAAATGAGAATCATCATCTATGCAATCTCCTACTTCAAAACGTTTTCCTAAAAATGCTAGTAGCCCTTCCTAAAAACTCTTGCCCTAAACTTGTTCAGATGCCCATGGCAGTTGACAAGTTGATCAGGTCCTGGTAGGAGTTGTGGGGCAGCACAATCTATTTAGGGTGCATGCGTGTAGTATAGATCTTATAAGGTACAAGCTGACTGATGCAACATATAAAGGAAAATCCGTAACATATTAGGAGGTTTTTGGAAACCACAGCTAAGATGAATTCTGGGCTCTGAATGGATTGTTAACATATGCTAGGCTTGCCCCAAACTTCTGCAGCTCTTTCTAAAACCATATTTTTAACTTTGCTGCCAAGGACCAATTACTCATAGGGCACTGCTCCTTTTCTCCCTCTCTTGCTCTCCAGCAATTTTTCTTCAGACTAGATTATAATCGGTTTAAAGATAAGACCAGATTTGTATTTCCTTGATTCCCATTCAGTGTCCAGCACCTCCCGATTATGGATGCTCAATTAACAAGTGTTGAAAGAATATTATTAGAAGAACTACCCTTCACTCTTTGCTCTCAGCAAAGGAGAAATGAATTGCTATATTTTTTTCTTTGCCTTACAGAAATTAGAAGGGGGTGGGAGCCTTGCCTAAGAATTTGTTCCAGTCCGAGGTAAAGAGAAGTATCTGCTTCAAGTCTTGAGCCAAGCCTTTGTATAGCTAAAGGTAAGAATGAAGGGTACATGGCACTGCCGTTTGAAGTGGTGCTATCCTAGGTTCTGTTTACTAGGTACTAAGATGTCCCTAGCAATAGTCTAGAAGCAGGAGGACGAGAAAAGAGAACTGGCTTTCTGAACAAAAATAAGACAACTTGCCATTTCCATTGTGGATTGAGACTCCCCAGTCCCCAAGAATCCCCAGCTATCCTTTGGAAGGGCGCGTGTGTGCACGCGTGTACACACGTGCACGTGTGTGCGCGTCTATGCACGTCCATCAGGCAGGAGTCACTCAAAGGAAACTGAAAGGCTGCAGGAGGAATGGGGGAGTCTCTTCACTTCCACTGGCAGGGATCTCAGTGTATTCAGAATAATTCAGACTGTGGCTTCTCCACTCTGAATTTTTCTGTGAATTATTATGTCCTGAGAGTTACCATGGTAGAGAAAGGACCTCGCGTGAGCATAGCTAACGGTCAGTAGGGGAGAGAGCTTTTCCTAAAGAGACTGGAACTAGTAAGAATGGGTTCTGTCTTGGAGAGAAGCAAGGTTGAGATCTTGGCTTGTAATAACAACAATTCCTAGTGTTCATTAAGGGATTACTATCTGCCTAATCTATTACTTAGCTCCTGCTAGGCACTCTGATGCTTATTTATATCGCAGCCACCCTCTGAGGAAGACACTATTACTGCCCTTGATTTACAGATGGGAAAACTGGGGCACAGAGAATGCAACTACCTTGCCCAAGGTCACACAGGAATGATTTGGGCTCGGGCATTCCAGTGGTGCCAGAACACACACACACATAACTGCCATGCTGCCTGCCCCTCCCACGCTCGGGGGCACTTGGGGTAAAAGTGTGACGTTATTCCTCACGGCTTTGTTAAACTCTGGGAACAGTCTGATGTAGAATCCTAGCTGAAGCTATTTCTATGTTGCCATTTTTCGACGTTTCCGTGAAGGCTGCCAGCACGTACACAGCTGTGTGTCAGTGTTGTGAGAGATGATGGATAGGGTGGAGTTGGAGAGCTTGGCTTTCCCTGAAGCCACTGTAGTGAGGGGGAATGCTGTCTCTTATTCTCGGTGCTCAAGAGCAGTAAAGGCGGAGCTGGGACTGGTGGGGGGAAGTGGCTGCGATGCGGATGGACACAGGAGGGAAGGGAGGTGCTCTACCTAGAGGAAGGGGACCTGGGGTGGGGGGGCGGTGTGTGCACAGAAATAATCCTCACAGCTAACAAACCCCGAACATCTGAGCAAGGTCTACGGGAGGCAACGGGACTTCTGTTGTAGCAAGAATAGTATGGCTTCCTCATCTGAAAGAGACAGATAGACAAATAGAGAGGAGGACAGAGAAAAGTAAAAAGTGGTATTAAAACTCCCTAAGAGTTTCAAAACCGAGTAAGCATGACTTGGCAGCTCTAATAACTTACTGCATTCAATTTGCAATTTCCATGTGTTGTGAAATTGCCAAAAAGCAGCAGACATAGGTCCTATTTAGTCCCCCTACCCGATTCACAACGTCTAGTCAAGTGCATTTCTTAAATGTCTTCCTGCTTTAGTTATTACAATTTGGTGCTCTGCAAAGTGGCTGGCTTAGTTCAGTCGGGCTGCTTTAACAAAAATACCATAGGCTGGGTGGCTCAAACAACAAACACTATTTCTCATAGTCCTGGAGGCTGGGAAGTCCAAGATCAAGGCACTGGCAAATTTGTGTCTGGTGAGGACCCTCTTCTTGGTTTGTAGATGACTGTCTTCTCACCGTGCTCTCACATGGTGGAAGGAATGAGAGAGCTCTCTGGGGTGTCTTCTTATAAGGGCACTGATCCCATTCATGTGGGCTCCACTCTCATAACCTAACCACCCATTAAAGGCCTCACTTCCTAATGCCATCACCCTGGGGGTTAGGATTTCAACATATGACTTTTGGGGAGACACAAACATTCAGTCCATAGCAGGGGCCCTGAAGGGTTGGAGGACTCTGGCTGAGGGAGGCTGGGATGTGGGTTCATGTGTGGAGACTAGAGACTAGTGGATGACATGGAGTTGGGACTCTGCCCACATCCCTTGGGACCTGTACTTTCGCAGTCTCCCCACCTTGGTTTGGGTTTCCTCAGAAGCAGACCCTGAGACGAGGATTGGAATGCAAGTAATTTGGGGGTGGGGAGTAACTGCAGGAAGCCCTGGGTTAGGTGTGGAGAAGTGAGACAGGTAAGGGAAGGAGGCCAATAAAAAGAGCTTTATCCAGCAGAGTCCGTGGTGGGCAACAGGAGCTCAGTCTCACTGGGGAACTGGGGTGCCAGTGGAGAATATGCATCTCAGACTTCTCTCTCCTAAAGGTTTTGGGAGGTTGGTCGTTGTTGAGGGCTCCTTCTGGAGCGGGGGTACTTCTCTGCTGTGGGCAGGGAAGGCTTGGGCCACCAAAGACAGCCAAAAGGCCAAGAGCTGAGATGCTGGCATTTGGAAGTCAGGCCAGAGTGCACTAGGGGTATGCGCTGGGCCCCAGCTTCACCTCGTATTTCCTCCTCAGCCCTGTGACCAGGAACCCTCACATGTCCCCAGCTTGTCAGCCCAGGCCTGAGGCTGTGGTCGAGAAGAGGCAGAAGCTGGCTGTGTCCTGCGCTCACAACCTGCTGCCCTCTGATGGCCCGTTGAAGCAATGGTGTACATAGTCATGTGCTTCTCAGGTTAGCCAAGAAAGGCTGTTTCCTAAAGTTTCCCAGACATTGGGAAAAGAATTCTTTTCTTTTAGCTTAAGCATCTTAGCTTGGGACTAGGATGAATAGACTTTGGAGAGCTGGGCTCAGAGCCTATCAGCCATGAATCATTGTTCCAATGGAATTGTGCTTCTGGAATTCTTAAAACATTAACACAAGGTTTTGGAACACAATCTCTCTGTGAGTTGGGTGTGGCGTTGGTTCTGCCTGTGCCCTGGGGTACGTGCATCCAGGATGTCCTCTTTATTATTACGGTGGCCCTTTGGTTGTCTGTATTTGGATAAATGCGGTGGAGCGAAGGATACAATGCTTTAGAATTCGTAGCATCGGTTCCAAGATTTTCTGAGAGCACCTGTTCCCTGCCACTGATTCAGGGGAGCCAACTTGTCATCCTAATGTGTTTCATGTTCTTGGAGTGTTCTGGACAGAGGGCCAAGCTTCTCGTTAATCTGGGTCATGTTGTTGTCGGGCAGTGGTGACGTACTGTGGGCGTGTGTGTTCTTGCCCAGGCGAAAGGACGGGTGCGACTGAGCTGTTGGGTTGATTTCTTTGGCTCTTTCTTGGTGTTGTCAAGAGGGCAGACCCCTTAGAAAACTGACATATAACTTCAAGAGGCAGATTGAAGGTGAAGAAAGTACAGAAAGCACAAAAATTATGCGACGGATGCTGTAAAGTCAAATGAATAGGACAATTATATAAGAAACGGGGCCAAAGCAAACTCAGGAACTCTCAGCCCGCTTCTTACTTGCCGTGTCCTGGAAGTTTGAATACGTAAACAAAGGAAAGCGTGAAACAAGCCACACTCAGATCTGACCACAGAGCTATAGATAAAATGAGGGAGTCCAACTGCCCAGGAAATCTGTTTCCCTCTCTGCTCCTGTTCATTTAAATGTAATTCTTAGTCACTCTTGTGAGATAATTTTAAAGATAGGAGATCTGCAAGGCATTGGCAGGCTACTTCTTGACAAGCTAAAACTGTTAGACATTGATTGTTCCAATGAGGGGGAGAAAACCAACAGAGGCTTCTAGGCTACGTGGCAAATGCAACCTTCCTGGCATATTACTCTTCCTATCATCATTCTTGCTCACCAATTCCAAGATCTGATGGGTAAGATTCATTTTTAGGACACGAAGGAGTCTTCTGATGTGTTCCAGAATGTTCTCTTAACAGGGGTCGGCAAACTTTTTCAGTAAATATTTTGGGCTTTGCGGGCATGCAGTCTCCCTGTCAACTACTCAGCTCTGCGCAACAGACACAGAGAATACGTAAACAAATCGGCATGTCTAGGTTCCACTAAAACTTTACCTACAAAAACAGGTGGCGGGCTGGATTTAGTCGCCCTATAGTTTGCCGCCCCCCTTCTTCACATCTTGAACTGAATGATGGTTTCATAATTGCAGTCAGTCCTGCATATCCACAGGGTTCACATCCACGGATCCAACCAACTGCAGATTGAAAATATTTTTTAAAAATTCCAGAAAGTTCCAAAAAGCAAAACTTGAATTTGCTGGGCAATGGCAACTATTGACATGACATTTACATTGTATTTATAACCATTTACATAGCATTTACATTGTATTAGGTATAAGTAATCTAGAGATGATTTAAAGTATGTGGGAATGTACAGAAGTTATAGGCAAATATGCCATTTTATGTAAAGGACTTGAGCAGCCACAGATTTTGGTTTCTGTATGGGGTCCTGGAACCAGTCCCCCATGGATACCACGGGACAACTGTATATGTGTATGGAAAATTTCATTAAGCCATGGTACACTTAAGATTTTACGCATTTATACAAATGTTATGCGCCTCCATTCTTTTTTAAAAAGTGAGATAAGCTTCTTTCTTTCCTCTTCCCTTTCCGAGCTGCCCCAGCATCCTGCCACCCCTACACCTCTTTTAGTAGCCCTTCTGAACACTTCAGAGAGAAAGACTCCAGGAATCTGCCGTGAGGCTGACAGAGTCTTGGTGCTCCGGCCGGGTGTCAGGCCTGAGCCTCTGAGGTGGGAGAGCCAAGTTCGGGACATTGGTCCACCAGAGACCTCCCGACTCCACGTAATATCAAACGGCGAAAGCTCTCCCAGAGATCTCCATCTCAACGCTAAGACCCAGCTCCACTCAAGGACCAGCAAGCTCCAGTGCTGGACACCCCATGCCAAACAACTAGCAAGACAAAAACACAACCCCACCCATGAGCAGAGAGGCTGCCTAAAATCATACTAAGGTCACTGACACCCCAATACACACCACCGGACGCGGTCCTGCCCACCAGAAAGACAAGGTCCAGCCTCATCCACCAGCACACAGGCACCAGTCCCCTCCACTATAGGAATTAAAATAATAACCTGATCAGCTCGGTGCTTTGTGACCATCTAGAGGGGTGGGATAGGGAGGGTGGGAGGGAGATGCAAGAGGGAGGAGATATGGGGATATATGTATATGTATAGCTGATTCACTTTGTTATAAAGCAGAAACTAACACACCATTGTAAAGCAATTATACTCCAATAAAGATGTTAAAAGAAAATGAGATAAAACTTTCCTTTTTAATCGGCATAGTGTCACAGATCATCTGGTGGATCCTTTTTAAACCGGTGTCTGGGCATTCTCTGGCGGTCCAGTGGTTAGGACTCTGCGATCTCACTGCTGAGGGCCCGGGTTCAATCCCTGGTCAGGGAACTAAAATCCCACAAGCTGCGCAGCGCGGCCAAAAAACAAACAAACAAAAACTGGTGTCCGCCCCAGACGGGACACTGATTCAGCAACTTGTAACAGGAAGCCACACAGCAGTGGCTGAAAGGGTTGATTTCTCTCTTTCCCAGCAGCTCTGCACCTTAGGGATCCTCCTTAGGGAGCCTCCTTCTCCCAGTGGCTCTGTGACCTTTGTTTGTCACCTGTGCCTGCGTGGGAGACGGAAAGGCGGGGGGTACAGCCTTTCTCTTTTAAGGCACGTGGTCTCTTCTCTCGTGCCACTGGCCAGAATTTAGCCTCTTGGCCATATCTAGCTCTGAAGAAACCTGGATTTTTAGTCTTCATTTGATTCACGGCTGCCCAGAATAAAAACCGGCATTTTGTTATTCTGGAAGAAAGGAAGAACAGATATTGGATGTCAACCGGCAATCTGACCTTCGTCTGCCAGGGAGTGTGGTGCCTATTTCCCCCACGGCTTTCACAAGGCAGTTATCTGGGTGTCCATGCTAGTCATGAGAACATCTTACTCCAGTCCCCAGGCAAGGACTGGCCTCCTCGCGATCACGGGGAACTACTGGCTCTGTAGAAAGGCAGACGGAAGCCTGAGAGGCGCAGGTGGTGAAGCCTATGCGCAGGACATCTCTGCTCTGCAGCCTGGACGCCAGGCTTGCGGGGAGCCAGCAGGGGATGGCAGGGTCCCTGGGCCGCTGGGGAGAAGGCCTGGGCCCCAGGCCTCAACGTGCTGGTAATTACAGTGAGTCTCGGGTTCTCAGCTGTTATATGCTGATTAGTCCCACATTCTTACATTCATAGCTGAAGTTATTTTTGGATCTCTCCCCTTGGAGTCTTGCAAGCTGCTCTAAGTCCACATGTCAAAACAGAATTTACTACGTACTTTCCAAATGGGCTCTGGTCTAGTGCCCGTTCTAACTCATTATTCTGAAATGCATGCAGTTAGAGTATTTAAAGTGTCTCTGGGCCTGGCTTTTGCTGTTGCCTCTGCCTGGAAACCCTTTTCTTCCTTATTTTTGGGGTTAATCCGGTCTTTCTTCCAAATAGGAGTCACCTCCTCCATGAAGTCTTCTCTGATACCCTTTCTTCCCCTCATTGGGCTAAGGGCCCCTTCTCTCTGCTGCCGAGCTCTCCTGGACACGTTGCATTGGCCTCACAGTGTGGATACCGTGCCCCTCTCTGTCTCCTCCTCTTGGGGAGCAACTTGAACGATCGCTTTCGTAATTCCCACTGTACCTCTGGTGCCGGGCACCGTGCCTGGTACATGGTAGGTGACGATGAACATTGGTTGCTCTTGAGTTATCTGTCAATATGAGGAGACTTGGTGACTTTCCAGGGATGCTTCCAATTGTAAAATGTTAGGACTCACAACGCCCAGTGTTGAATGTCTGAAATATTGTTGTGCTAACTGAAAAAAAAAAAAGCACAACCTAAAAGTTGAGAGTTATGTTTTATTTGGCGGACAAACTGAGGACTTAAGCCTGGAAGACAGCATCTCAGATAGCTCTGAAGAGGTTAAGGGGGGAGCCAGGATATATAGGAGGTTTCTACAAAGACCGGGTAGTCGGAACATCAAAAGATGACTGTCAATGAAAGAAAACCAGACATCTCAAGTTAATGAATTTAGCGCTTTTCTGTATATGGGAAGATGCAACAGTCTGGGCTCACTGAAATCATTCCTTTGATACACACTTTAACTATCTAGGGCCAGTAGCCTGCTTTTCTCCATCCTGAATCCCCTCAGGGTGCACGGTCAGCGCGGCTACAGTGGCTGCGGGCTTGATGGCTGCAACATCCTTTGTTTACTGATATGGCAGGAGACATTTTTCAGCCGCAGTTGGAAGTACAGTGGTGAGAGAAGTTGGGATCTTTATGTCTCCTGCCTCTTGCTTATAGAAAAGCTGACGTCTCCAGGCCTGAGTCACAAAAGAACAGGCTCAAGCAGCTAATGATTAGGACAATAGAGTCACAGACTCAGTGTCCGATGCACCTTCCCGCGTTGTCTTATAGATACTGTAACTGCCACCAGAGGGAAAAAGCTAACTGCGTGATGATCAGACTGTAGCCATGACATAAACTGCTCCATCTTGACCAGCACTGAGTCTATGGCTAGCACAGTTCCAAGAACTGGCCTTGAGAGAACGGGATTAACACGACTGCTCATAATAGTCTATAGCTTTGGGGCTTCCCTGGTGGCGCAGTGGTTGAGAATCTGCCTGCCGACGCAGGGGACACGGGTTCGAGCCCTGGTCTGGGAGGATCCCACATGCCGCGGAGCAACTAAGCCCGTGAGCCACAACTACTGAGCCTGCGCGTCTGGAGCCTGTGCTCCGCAACGGGAGAGGCCACGACAGTGAGAGGCCCGCGCACCGCGATGAAGAGAGGCCCCCGCTCGCCGCAACTGGAGAAAGCCCTCACACAGAAACGAAGACCCAACACAGCCAAAAATAAATAAATAAATTAATTAAAAAAATAATAATCTATAGCTTTGTGGGCATCAAAATAATTGTAGCTTGTTCTGCCCATATATATAAATGGACAATACAACTGTCAGCAAAGAGATGCTACCGACCCATGTCGACATCTTCCAGTCTAAGAATACGGCACCCTGTCAGCATGAAGAAGTTACAGAAGACGGACGTTCACCCATGATCCCACAGAAATGGAATGATCTTCTGACAAGTGGGGATTTGTAAGCAGCTTTTCACAGGAAAGAGCTCTCTGCAGGAAAGAGCTCTCTGCAGGAGGCCCCCTTTTGTCTTGTCACTAACCTTAAACCAGGCGCCCCCAGGCTCTATTCATCTCTGGCCCTAGCACACCTTTCAAATCTTCTGATCACACAATACCTTGCCTAACTAGTCGTTTCTTTCCATAGATCAAAGAAGTAGAAATGAAGAATAAGTAATTAACAGAATCAAAGAAGTAGAGAAATGAAGAATAAGTAATTAACAGATGACCAGATCTCTTCCCTGGCTTCCCCTTTAGTAATCTTGCGAACAACCTCTAAAGAAAAATCACAGGAAGTCGACAAGCCTGCATGCAGTGGCGGGTGGAGACGACTCTGACCTCCTATCTCAATGATTAACTGAGATGGCTTCCCTTTTTCCCTTTAAAAACTTTCATGGCGGAGCAGAATCTTTGGAGGTGGTTTCTGGGGGGCACTGAGTCCACTATTTCCCCAGATTGCCGGCATTCTGTATAAAAGCAACTTTCCTTTCTTCCAACATTTGTCTCTCTCTCTCTAGTATTGATTTTCAAGCAGCCAGCGGCTGGACCTGATTCAGTAACAATCTGCTCATTGACTCGTGTGACTCACTGAAGTGAAGAGAGAGGGACAGTTTCTGCTAGTGGGCTTTGGGCAGATTGACCTCTTTGAGACTCGGCATCTTCATATGCTAAATTTAAGTAATTATACCTATGTCAGAGTCTGTGGGAATTAAATGATAATGTTTAAAAGAATGGAGAGGGAGCAGTGTAGTGGTTAAAGCATGGACTTGAGAGCCAGATGGAGTTCAAATCTCAGCCCTGACACTTATAAGCTGTGTGACTTAAGGTAAGTTGCTTAACCTCTCTGTGTCTCAGATCCCTTCTCTGTGAAGTGACCATAGTAATAGCACTTTCCTTATAGGTCTGCTGAGATGCTGAAGTGAGTTCTTGTATGTCAAGCACTGTCCTACACTGCCTGGCACAGAATATGTGCTATACAGGAGTTGCTCTTATTATTTGCTCTCACAATACCTAATGCAGGGCCCAGTCCATAGCTGGAATTAGTACATGTTGGGGTGTTTTTCTCCTGCCCAGGTGCCCTAAGGAGGTTACGGAGCATCCCTTTTCTTCTTCCAGCACTCTTTCCCTTCCTCCCAATCCTATCACAGCCTGTTAGCTATACCCAGTAAAAATCCCAAAGAACAGACTTCTTTTGGGAAAATGAGGTGAGTCAGAAATGACTCCTGATTGCTGGGTTCTGCACTGTCACAAATCTGCCCCAGAAGTGTTACCTGCCAATGCCCATTGCCCTCTTCTCCTTGAAACCACCCCACTTCATGGCCTCTCCCCAACCCAGGAAGCTGAATTAGGCTATTCTCTGCTCATAAATGGGCCTAGGAATCAGTCAATTCATAGGCCTGCTGGGAACAGACGAATTGGGCCAGTGAGATTTCACCTTTGAGGAACTGGAACCAGTCATATATAAAGAATCTGCCATCACCCTGATACCAAAGCCAGACAAAGACACCACCAAAAAAGAAAATTTTAAGCCAATATCTTTGACGAATATAGATGCAAAAATTCTGAACAAAATGTTAGCAAACCAAATGCAACAACACATAAAAAAGATCATACACCACAACCAAGTGGGATTCATCCGAAGTTCACAAGAATGGTTCAATATACGCAAATCAATGTGATACACCACAAAAACATAAGAAAAGACAAAAACCACATGATCATCTCAATAGATGCAGAAAAAGCATTTGACAAAATTCAACATCCATTCGTGATAAAAACTCTTACCAAAGTAGGTATAGAGGGAACATATCTCAACATAATAAAAGCTATTTATGACAAACCCACAGCCAATATAATACTCAACGGTGAAAAGCTGAAAGCCTTCCCGCTAAAATCTGGAATAAGACAAGGATGCCAACTCTCACCTCTTCTATTCAACATAGTATTGAAAGTCCTAGTCACAGCAAACAGACAAGAAAAAGAAATAAAAGGTATCCAAATTGGAAGGAAAGAGGTAAAATTGTCACTATATGCAGATGACATGCTACTATATATAGAAAACCCTAAAGACGCCACACAAAAACTACTAGAACTAATAAACGAATTCAGCAGTGTAGCAGGATACAAGATCAACATAAGAAATCAGTTGCATTTTTTTACACTAACAATGAAATATGAGAAAGGGAATGTAAAAAAAACAATACCTTTCAAAATTTCACCCCCCAAAATAAAATACTTAAGATTAACCCTGACCAGGGAGGTGAAAGACTTATACATTGATAACTATAAAACATTAATAAAGGAAACTGAAGATGATTCAAAGAAATGGAAAGATATCCCATGCTCTTGGATTGGAAGAATTAATATTGTTAAAATGGCCATACTACCCAAAGCAATCTAAAGATTTAATGTGATACCTATCAAATTACCCATGGCATTTTTCAGAACTAGAACAAATTATCCTAAAATTTATATGGAACCATAAAAGACCCAGAATTGCCAAAGCAATCTAGAAGAAAAAGAACAAAGCAAGTGGTACAACCCTCCCAGACTTCAGACAATACTGCAAAGCTACAGTAATCAAAACAGCATGGTATTGGCACAAAAACAGACATATGCATCAATGGAACAGAATAGAGAGCCCAGAAATAAACCCACACACCTACAGTCAATTAATCTTTGACAAAGGAGGCAAGAATATACAATGGGGAAAAGACAATCTCTTCAGCAAGTGGTGTTGGGAAAGTTGGACAGCCGCATGTAAATCGATGAAGTTAGAACACACCCTCTCACCATACACAAAAATAAGCTCAAAATGGCTTAAAGACTTAAACATAGGATATGACACCATAAAACTCCTAGAAGAGATCATCAGCAAAACATTCTCTGACATAAATCACACAAATGTTTTCTTAGGTCAGTCTCCCAAGGCAATAGAAATAAAAACAAAAATAAACAAATGGGACCTAATCAAACTTACAAGCTTTTGCATAGCAAAGGAAACCATACACAAAACAAAAAGCAACCTACAGAAAGGGAGAAAATGTTTGCAAATGATGCGACTGATAAGGGCTTAATTTCCAAAATATACAAACAGCTCATACAACTCAACAACAAAAAAACAAACAACCCAATCAAAAAATGGGCAGAAGACCTAAATAGACATTTCTCCAAAGAAGAAATACAAATGGCCAATAGGCACATGAAAAGATGCTCAGCATTGCTAATTATTAGAGAAATGCAAATAAAACTACAATGAGGTACCACCTCACACTGGTCAGAATGGCCATCACTGAAAACTCTACAAATAACAAATGCTGGTGAGGATGTGGAGAAAAGGGAAGCCTCCTACACTGCTGATGGGAATGTAAGTTGGTACAGCTGCTATGGAGAACAGTATGGAGGTTCCTCAGAAAACTAAAAATAGAATTACTAGATGATCCAACAATCCCATTCCTGGGCTTATATCCAGGCAAAACTTGAATCCAAAAAGATACATGCGCCCCTATGTTCATAGCAGCACTATTCCCAATAGCCAAGACATGGAAACAACCTAAATGTCCATCGAAAGATGAATGGATAAACAAGATGTGGTACATATATACAATGGAATACTACTCAGCCATAAAAAAGAATGAAATAATGCCATTTGTAGCAATATGGATGCAA
Organism: Balaenoptera acutorostrata; assembly: GCF_949987535.1. Taxonomy (NCBI): domain Eukaryota; kingdom Metazoa; phylum Chordata; class Mammalia; order Artiodactyla; family Balaenopteridae; genus Balaenoptera; species Balaenoptera acutorostrata. The sequence goes on along the minus strand of NC_080085.1, from coordinate 10,736,059 downwards.
CTAGAGATTATCACATTAAGTGAAGTCAGAAAGAGAAAGACAAATACCATATGATATTACTTATATGTGGAATCTAAAATATGACACAAATGACCCTATCTATGAAGCAGAAACAGACTCATGGACATAGAGAACAGACTTGTGGTGGCCAAGGGGAATGGGTTGGGGGAGGGATTGAGTGGGAGTTTGGGGTTAGCAGATGTAAACTATTATATATGGAATGGATAAACAACAAGGTCCTACTGTATAGCACAGGGAACTATATTCAGTATCCTATGATAAACCATAATGGAAAAGAATACATAAAAAAAAGTTTATATATGTATAATTGAATCACTTTGCTGTACAGCAGAAATTGACACAACACTGTAAATTAACTGTACTTCAATTAAAAAGATAAATTAAAAAAAGAAAAAAAAAGAATCTGCCAGTTTGAGGTGCAGAAAGACAGCTGAGGTGATCTGTGGAGACTAGCTGGGTTGTGTTAGTGTTGGAAAACTTGAATGAAGACCCCGGGGCTGGGAGAGCAGCCTGGGTTCTAGAATCCTCCTCCACCTGCAGGCTCTGAGACAGAGAAGTATCTCGGCCTCTGTGACCCTCTATCTCCCTTACCTATGCCAGGTGCATTCCAATAGCCAACCTCTCTTATTTTAGTAAGCTGAGGGAGCATTTGTTTCTTGTAGCCAAAAGACTCCACATAAAAGAATCTGAGAGCTTCAATGCAAACCTGCTGAGACATGACCTGAGGGGATTTAGCTCTGGGGGAAGAGATGAAAGCTCTGGGTAGTACTTTGATTTCTCCTAAGCAACCTCTAAGACACCAAGTTATGAAGTCAGGTTTTACCAAAAGAGATAATCAGCAATCTCCCAGCCCATAACATCTGTGCATTCTGATCTCCGCTCTCCACTCTCACACTCCCTGCATTGACTCTGCAACAAACTTGAGGTCTTTCTCTGTGGGGAAGAAATTCTGCAGACAGCTCAGGCCGTAGCTGTGCATGGGTACTGCTAATGAATGACAGTCATACTGAAGACACTGTCTGACCTGAGTGTCCTTCCTTTATTTGAGGATGTGGGGATTAATGATTTCTTTTCCTTGGCAGTGGAGTCCCTTTGATTTATGGTCTTGTCCATGGAAGAGTGGTAAGTAGACTTCCCCTCCATTAAAATGGGGGGGTCTTATGGCTTCTTGGAGGCCTTAGGGTCAAGTTAGGTTTGGGCCTCAGCTCTATTACTCATGGCTGGGCATGTTACTTATCTTTGTAAACCTTGGTTCACAAAGCTGACAGATCCTCATCTGTCAACTGGTAATAAAAAGACCTTCCACTCAAGTTTCTTGTGAAAATTAAATGATACTTATTTTGAAAGTAAAGTGTTTGATAAATCACGGGTAATGTAATAAGGTTAAGGTCCAGGAGGCCCCATAAGGGAGAAGACAGTTTCATAGTTGAGTAATTAAACAGCCTTGGGTTGGACCAGTACAGGTCTTGCAGTCTTTATGAGCATAAAAGTTTAAAAATAAGATTTGTTTACAGGGTTAACCTGACATTGCTCCTTTGGGATAAACAGGTGCTATGATTATACAGTTGGTGAAGAATTAAAAGCACAGAACTGATCTTTGCTTTATTGGAAAGATCTTGCCAGCAGCAGATCTGGCATTAGAAGTTTAAGAACTGGGTGTGTTTCCCTGACTATTCCACTGCATCCTTGCTGACATGGTAGTGACATTTCATCCCCATTTTTATTTCACAGCATTAGCCCTTGTGTCTTCAGAACTGACTTAGCATCTCTGAACCTTTGGGATGTCCAGGCATCAGAGCTGAATCAATTGAAGGCAGCCCACGACCTCTTGAAGGCCTGATCCTATCAGGATCATCCCATCAGTGACAGATGGGAGGACACATGCACATCCATTCTTTTTTTTTTTTTTTTTTTTTAATTTATTTTTGGCTGTGTTGGGTCTTTGTTGCTGCGCGCAGGCTTTCTCTACTTGTGGAGAGCAGGGGCTACTCTTTGTTGCGGTGCATGGGCTTCTTATTGCGGTGGCTTTTGCTGCAGAGCACAGGCTCTAGGAGCGTGGGCTTCAGTAGTTGTGGCACGTGAGCTCAGTAGTTGTGGCGCACGGGCTTAGTTGCTCCGCGGCACGTGGGATCTTCCCGGACCAGGGCTCGAACCCGTGTCCCCTGCATTGGCAGGCAGATTCTCAACCACTGTGCCACCAGGGAAGCCCCCCATTCAGTCTTTGACCATCCTCGTGTCTCCAGCCAAGAAGAAACTGAGAAGGCTGCCTGGGTGATCTGAACAGTTGTCCTTACAAACTGGTTGGAGATGGGGCTCCTGACAGCTGGGAATAAATCAAGCAGCCGACTCAAATGGGAAGGCTGGCGGGTGTGTAGACGGTCAGCCATCATTCTTGTCTTGCTGTACAGCCTCAAAGAGACGAACTGCTCCACGCTATCTGGCTCTCCTGCGAGGTGGCCACTCGGGCGATGTCTCACCGCCCCATTCTGATCTCCACTCTCCACTCTCACACTCCCTGCATTGACTCTGCAACAAACTTGAGGTCTTTCTCTGGGATCAGTTTCATCAGAAGAAGGAAGAAGAGAGGGAGGAAGAGGAGAAAGAAGAAAACCCCGCACACTGGTATATTCCATGTTCTTTTTAAAAGAACAGCAGAATATGTGCGCATTTCTGGCTTTAGATCTGTCTTATCGATTGCCAATGAAACTTTACATAACTAAATTCTTTGAGTCTTTTCCAAGCTCACTCAGATGACATTGATGGGATTCAGGTCCTCATAGGTTGCTGGACTGAGGGCCTCGGTTCCTCGCTGGCTATTGGCTGGAGTCCTCCTTTAGTTCTTGGCCACGTCGGCCTCTCCACAGAGCAGCTCACAACATTGCAACTGGCTTCCAACAGAATGAGCCAGTGAAGGAGGAACAGCGGGAAAGCAAGACGGAAGCCACAGTCTTTTTCGTGAACTAATCTTGGTAGTGCCATCTCCTCATTTCTGCTGTGTCCTCTCAGAAGCCACTTAGAAGTCATTAGGTCCAGCTCACCCTTAAGGAGAGGGGATTACACAAGGGCATGAACACCAGGAGGCCATTCTACAGGCTGTGGACCACTGATGGGAGTGATTTTTTTTTATACTTAATTTTTTTAGAGCAGTTTTAGGTTCATGGCAAAATTAAGAGGAAGGTAGAGAGATTTCCCATATGCCTCCTACCCCATATTATTTTTTTTAAATTTTTTTACACAAATTGTTTTTTTTCTTTCTTATTTTTCTTCACAAACCGTTTTCAATGAGAGCTCTGTAGCCCAAACCCTGTCCCTGACCTCCTTTAGGGTCTCCAACAATGATCCTGAAATCTAAATTTAGGAAGACCAATTGTTCACTGTGATAAATGGTTCAGTTATTACCCAGTTGGTTTTGAACCATCTAACCTTAAGGCAACTGCCTCTACACTACCCTACTCAAATATTCACTAAAATAATATTAGGGCACAGGAAATAACTTATATTTCCCAAGTGTTGAAGAGAGTACAACTACCCTCAAATTACTAAATTCAGAAAAGTTAAGGGCAGAAAGGGACGACTATAATGTTATTGTTTAAAGAAACTGAATATGAGAAAGGTTAAATAGAGGGTGAGAACCCTATTTTGTAATTCCCAAAGTTGTGGTCCTCCTGTGACATTGTTATTTCATATAGAATTTCAGGTCAGTTTAGACCTGAAGTCCAAGTGGCAGCTTCCCAATGTGATCCCTTTGAGGTTGCTGCTCTCCACTTGGAGTGGAGGACCTTAGCTGGAGGTCACCTGTCATTGGGTAATACTGGTGCCTGAATCCAGCCTGTCAAGGTTTATTTTGATCAAAGCTCTTTCAGACCTTCCTGAAACCAACACTCAGGTTTGCACGACCTGCATATTTTGTAAACAAGTGTAACACGGTGAAACTGGTTAGGAGTGGATTTTATTTAAAGCTTTGGGAGAAGCTTGAAGAAAAGACACTGGAAAAATAGACAGCTAAACACTGGGGATTGGATTTTTGCTTCCTAAGGGGTAGAGATGTGGATTTACATTTGAGGCAAACTATCCCTTTGCTTTGAGAAAAATATCACCATGGGCCTTTTAGTTATGCAAATGTAAAGCAAGTGGTACCTACCGTTAATGGGGAAGGCTAGAACATGATCCAGAAACTAGATTTTACTGGAGATCCCAGGACTCCTGTCTGATTGTGTACATTGCATGCATTTTGCTTATATAAATTGTGTGCGTCTTTCAGCTGGGCTAGTTCTCTGTAGACTTCACAGTTTCTGGGGAATGAGCTGTGAGTTTTCTCAGTAAATTTAACTGTAAGTTGGTGTTTGTTTGGGAGGAGTCATGTGTGTTCTTGGTCTAGTAGCTGTTTACAGGAGACCCAGAGTTGAGAACACAAGGTTTTACAGGAAAAACAAAAATGAACGGATCAACTTGTTACCCAGCTTTTAAGGAACGACCATTTTGGGGTCCTATTTATAGTGTTCTCTGTAGCTGGGTGGAAATGAGTTGGTTTTACTTTTCAGTGCATGGGGACAAGCTCTGAAAAGTGGATATCAAGATTCGTTAAAACAAAAAACAAAAAAACGAAAGCAAGTTCAGTCTTCAAATCATCTTCTATCCTTCATCATAGCAAAGAGTTTGTATTTAATGCTGGATCCCGAAACAAAAGTTTGCACAGGGGTCAACTGTCCCCCACCCAAGTCAGGTCCCTTCCAGAAGTGGGCAGATTGTCAGACCCCCCAGAACAGGGTTGGATCCCTGCAGAAGTGGCTTTGAGGATAGTTATTCTTCCAGAAAGTACACCATGTCTGTTTCTGGTTTGGCTTTTCAGCTTCCTGGACTCATTCTTTTGAACAGAGGGAGCAAAGCCTAGCTAAATACTACAGCTCAATCAAACCTCACTGCTAAATCCCCATTTCAAATGGTTTAAATGCATTGAACTCTCCCAGCTCTCGGTTACTTTCCCTTAGTTCACTGTAGAGGGTGGGTCTTTTGAGTCCCAGGAGACTTCTCACATTTTGCTGTTCAACAGCTGTTTCCAGAGGCCTGTTATCCTCACACCCACCCAAGACTGGAAATAGCAACGTGTCCCTCCCTGTACAGTCTGTGCTTTCAAAGGCACAGTTTGCTCAGCCCTGCTTTTCCGTCTCTTTCATTTTCCTTTTTGGTAAACAAGGAAGCAGGCTATTCTGCTTAGTTGGTTACAAGTTATTTTCAAAACCCTTCCACCACGGAAAGCAATGGAATGTATAAATGCAATGGATGTAAATTAGGGAAACAACCAACTTGTGATGCTTGCTTTTTAAGAAAGTATTGGCTCTTCAGACATAAAGGAGATTGTTGTGTTGACTGACTCTGTATTGGAGACACCAGGGCTTATTTATGAAGATTTGCGGAAGGATAGCTTCCTGAAACGGCAGGGTCTGCCTCTGACATTTTCTTTTCAAGACTTTTTCTGTTGCCAATCCTTTCTGATGTTTAGTTTCTTTAAAAAATTGAGATAAATTCACATAACATGAAATTAACCATTTTAAAGGGAATAATTCAGTATAAAGGGAACAATTTAGTATATTCGCAATGTCGTGCAACCACCACCTCTGTCTAATTCCAAAATGTTTTCATCACCCCCAAAGAAACCCCTGTCCATTAAGCAGTCACTCCCTATTCCCTTCTCTCTCCCCAGCCCCGAGCAACCACCATTCTGCTTTCATCCTCTATAAATTTACCTATTCTGGATATTGCATATAAATAGAATCATATATTATATAGTCTTTTGTGTCTGCCTTCATTCACTTAGCGTAATGTTTTCAAGGTTCATCCACGATGTAGCGCATATCAGCACTTCATTCCTTTTTATGGCTGAGTAATATTCATCATATGTATACACAACATTTTATTTCCCCATTCACCTGTTGATGGACATCTAGGTTGTTTCTATCTTTTGGATATCGTGACTAATGCCGCTGTAAACACTGGTGTACAAGTATTTGTTTAAGTCCCTGTTTTCATTTTCCTGGGTATCTACCAAGGAGCAGAATTGCTGGGTCTTATGGTAATTCTCTGTTTAACTTTTTCAGGAACTGCCAAATTGTGTTCCATAGTGGCTGCACCATTCTACATTCCTGCCAGTAATGCGCGATGGTTCCAATTTCTCCATACACTCACCACCACTTGGTATCTGCCACTCTTTGGGTTACAGTCATCCTTGTATGTTCGAAGTGGTATCTCATCGGGGTTTCGATTTGCATTTCCCTAATGACTAATAGTGTTGAGTATCTTTTCAGGTACTTGTTGGCTATTTGTATATCTTCTTAGGAAAAATGTCTATTCAAGTCCTTTGCCCATTTAAAAAACTGGGTTGTCTTTTTTGTTGTATTTTAAGCGTTCTTTATATATTCTGGACATTAGCCCCCTTATCAGATATGTGACTTGCATAATTTAATTTAATTCCTCTCTGTAGGTTATCTTTTCACTTTTTTAAAATTGAAGTATAGCTGACTTATAACATTGTATTAGTTTCAGGTATACAACAAAGTGATTCAGTTATATATATATTATATATATATAGGCATATGTATATTATATATATATATATTCTTTTTCAGATTCTTTTCCCTTATAGGTTATTACAAAATATTGAGTGTAGTTCCCTGTGCTATACAGTAGGTCCTTGTTGGTTATCTATTTCATATATAGTAGTGTGTATATGTTAATCCCAAACTCCTAATTTATCACTCCCCGTTTTTTCAATTTCTTGATAACGTCCTTTGATGCACAAAAGTCTTTAATTTTGATGAAGTGCAATTTCACTGATCCTTTCTTACACAAAGGCAAGGAGATATGGAGGGAGGGGGGCTAGTTATTTCTGGGTCTAGCCGACTAGCTGTCTAATTCGACAAGAATATTGTTGGAACGTGCTTGTCCTGGCTGCAAAATTGCACCCACAGGTTTCATTTGAAGATGAATTTTATTTAAAACCATCATGGTTTTATGTTTTCCTTGTTTATACATTGTCTTATGTTAGAAAAATCTATTGTAAATCTAGAGCTTCTTGGCTGGAATATGTCGTTTACCGTTGGGGCTTAGAATACATGGTTGTTTAAGAAAGGACGGAGTTGACACCACCCAGTACTCTGTCTCCAGCTCAGACCCCCCTTCTGGACTCCAGCTGCCCATATGGCATCTCCCCATGGGTATCTAACAGGCATCTCAAATTTGGAACATTCCAGACCAAACCCTTGTTTTCTACTCCACCCTTTACATGCTCGGCCCCCTCAGTTTTCTACATGTCAGCAAATGGCAGCTTCATTCTTCCAGCGGCTCACACTAAAAGCACTGTATTTATCCTTGATTCTCTGTCTCTCACATCCTCTATCCAGTTCATTAGCAAATTCTGCTCACTCGACCTTCAAAAGATGGATCGATCTTGAGTTGGACACTTCACCCCCAGGCGTAACAACCAGCTAAGCTACACCTTATTAGCCTGGATTCTTGTCCCCTCACTGGTCTCCCTGTTGCCCCCACCCCTTCCTCAGTGTAGTCTCCACGTGGAGCCAGAGGAATCCCTTCAAAAAGAACTCCTGTCAGCTCATGTCATTCCTGTGCTCCTGCCCCTCTTTCCGGCTCACGCTGCTCTAGCCCCCAGACCTCCTGCTGTTTCCTGAGCCTTCCACTGGCTGTGTATGCTGTCCTTTCTGGCTGGAGCACTGTCCCTTCACACAGCCAGAGAGCTCCCCCTCGCTGCTTTCAGGGCTCTGCTCAAAGTTCCCTGTGTCTGAGAGTCTGCTCGTCATCCCTGTACGAGAAAGCGACTCCTCCCTCCCCACGATGTCCTCCCCCCTCCAGTCCCCTTGCCCACTCCCTGGGCCTGCCCAGCACAACGTGCCCTCCTGACCCTGCTTCCTTTTGCCTCATCTCCCTTCACAAAGAGCTGTTTTTACATAGCACGTAATAGGTATTTACCATTTGCCATTATTTGTTTCCTCTAACACACACACACACACACACACACACACACAGATTGAGATCCAACTGAATGGCTGAATGAAGAAAAATTTTGCACTCCATGCACACTGTGTGACTTTCCTGCATCAATATAAAGACTAAAGGGATTGGAGGTATACTTGTTTCTGCTTCATGAGGACCTTTAAGGGCAGCACTACGGTGCTCTCTCTGAATTGCTGAGTTTATTAATTTTTAAGCAGGAGTGTCTCCACTCATGGGATGGGGTCCATTGGGCTCCTACTCTACTCATTAGGGATCCCCAAGTATGCACTCATAAAATAGACCACGCCACTCTGAAGACTCCATTGTGGGTTTCCACGTAGAGTCCCGGAGGATGAAAGCAAAGCCTTGGAGCTTATGGGGAGCGTCCCAGCCTCATGAACTGTCAGGCGCCTGAGTCAGCTTGGCCATGAGTGACCCCAATTCGCAAGATTCCAGGAGCTGCAATCTTATCAAATGTCAGAGAGCGTCCAAAAAGAGAGCAGCAACTCCTTCTGCTTCCTCATTTTGTAACGCAAAGGAAACTCAGACGAGTGCTTTCAGGTCTTGCTGCTTTTCTCTGACCCTTTTCAGTTGAGGAGAAAGAGTCTGGTAGTCGTGTTGAGGGCTGCCAACATGTTCCGGGTAGAATGCTCAAAGAAGGCTAGCTGGAAGTGCTGGAGAGAACTGGGTGCGCTATACCCATTTTACAGACTAAGAAACTAAGATCTGCAGCCCACGTGGCTTGCTTGGGGTCCCAAACATAAATACTGGTGTAACTGGCAGAAGAGCTCAGGGCTGGAAGTGATCATTAAGGTCTCTACATTATATCTGGGGGAATTGAGGCCAGGCTGGTTGCAGCTACTTGCCAATGACCCCACAGCCATTCAGGAGGAAGTAGGTACAGAGCCCAGGCTTCCTAACTCCCAATCCAGCCTTCTTTCCACCCGATCACTGAACTGCTGAAGCGTTTATCTCTAGGTACAATGACACCTTCCTTCGATTATTTGCTGAAATTCTCTCATGGGAGCTGGGATTGGTGATGGATGAGAGAAGGCGATTTTAAGCAGAATCAATGGCGTGATAAAATCTGTCTGTCTACACAGGGAACTATACTCAATATACTGTAATAACCTATAAGGGAAAAGAATCTGGAAAGGGATATACGTACATATATGTAACTGAATCGCTGTGCTGTACAGCTGAAACTTACACGATATTGTAAATCAACTATATCTCGATAAAATTTTTCAAAAAAGAAAAAAAATCCATCTACATTTTTGATGAGCCAACCCTCACTTTACTGAACCTTTGTAAATATGTTGATGTGCAAATGCCCCGAGTGAAGGTACCCATAACCTAGCTTTCCAAAGGTAAGCGATTGCTTTTTTAAAACGTGAGCTATCACAGTGGTCTCCAGAGCATGGCCCCTTGACCAGCAATAGCAGCATCACCTGGGCAACGTGAATTCTTAGCCCCCATCCCGGACTTACTGAATCAGAAACTGTGGGTCTGAGGTACAGCAATCTGTGTTTAACAAGTGCTCCACAGGATTCTGATGCACACTCAGGGTTGAGAAGTGCTGATTTAGCAGCTGTTGCTGGTGTCTTGCTTCACACCCTGGGATCCCTTTCACTAAGTGCTGCAGCTAAGAGCTCACATCTGACAACTCCTTCTGAGGATGCTTTTGGGCAACTGGTGCCGCCTCCACTGGAGGCGCTTGGAGGTCACTTCCCCACACTCACACACACACACACACACACACACATGCAGGGTGGCCGGGAGCCAATGGCTGATTGGTGTAGGTTACCAAAGCCCCCTTGGCCCCAAGATGGGACAGACTCTGCTACACTGTTTTTGCCCCAGATCTCCCCATGGGATTTGGCAGAGAGAGGTGAGGCTTCTCCTTAAACCACATCTTGCATTCCTCCCAGTTCTGCTTTCCTCACTCCCTTACAGATTTCTCCTGCAAGCAGCCCCCAATAAATCCCATGCCCAAGGACCCCCATCCGCGGCTTTGCTTCTGGGGAACATAACCCAAGACAGTTAGCAAGTTCACCTCAAAGATAGTCCTCTTATGGATGAACACGTGGGGCTGGGCAAATAAGGAGAATATTTTCAACAAATTTCTCTACCTAGATTCGGGCAACTCCTCTGCATTGCTTTGAGACTCATATCCACAATTGTCACATCCCACCTTTAATTTTGAAGCTTTCCTTGAATAGATGGTAATTCAATCTCATTTAGGTTGATTCTAGGTGAGAGAAACTGGGTGATGGATGATCTCCTTTTAACTAGCCAGAATCGCTGGTAGAAGTGTACTATGCAGTTTGGTTTTGTTGAGGTTGGAAGTAGTTGGTGAATTCAGTGTGGTCATTAGGGAGATCCACTGTGTTTGTTTTGGGTCATTTCGTCTCAGGAGGCACATATGCATACGGAATGCTTGAAGATCTCGTTCCAAGGGTCAGTTCTTCTGTGGGAAAGGGCCACAGTAAGTCCAAGTTTGAGCTCCAAAGGTGCCTATTAAGCTCCTCCCCAGTCTTAAAATCATGAAGAAAGAAAGCCCCAGGGGGGCTCTCCATTGTGGAATGGAATCAAGATTCAGTGAAGAGTCTATTCCTGGGATGCTCTTCTGTCTCCCTGGGCTCTGGAAGTCTTGGTTCCCACAAAACCTCACACAGATGGTTGCAAGCTTGATTCAGGGCTTCTGGAACTTGAGCCACGCCCCAAGTGAAATTTACCTCTAGGTTGGCCAGGAGCCACTTTTTCTAATGTTTCCTTTTCCTCGCCCTTCTTGATCCAGCTCAGGAGTCAAGGATCGGCATGGAACAGTCTTATGTTTCCAACACGATGGCAACGAATTGTCACAGTCACCACCTCATGGGGTTGGGAAAAGCCTTATGCAGATTTTTCCAACTTTTAAGATGAACAAGACAAAACTATATTTAAAAGAATCTATCCTCATAGGAATCCACTGTAAAAGCTAGTTCTCGCTGTCAGGACATTCTTTTTAACAAACCTGAAAGTCTCACATTGCAAATTAAGCTAACTAACCTCCTTTTATTTAGTCTTTGCAGATTCCCTGCTCCAAAGCACTATGAAGAAAAGCCAAAACTCTGTTGAGAGAAATGTTATAAACAGGAGTTTCTTTGAAGGATTAGCCAGCTCTTCACCTCTGGAGACTACTCATTTGATTCTTGGTGGGCCACTGGAGAGCTGAACACTTTGATCACACTGTGGAAGACGCCTGAGAACAGTTGCTTTTGCCAGAAAATGCATTGACGTTCACCCTTCTTAGCTTCACACAGAGGGATCTTGTAATAAACACCCCTAGCACACCAGCAATCTCGTTTATTACAGAGGTGATATACCTCTTGTGAAGACCTGCATGGGAATGTTCTTTGAGTTCTATGTGCTAGGACAAGCTTGACTTCCTCAGAATTACTGGCAGGCTTTATTTCTTAGACAACATGAATCACACAATTGACTATATTTTCTTTTCCTGAGTGGGCCATCAGAAAGCTTAGAACCAAATTTTTGGCTCATCTTTGGAATGGAGCTTGCATAATTCTTTTTCCTGTTTATCTCCTGGTTTTGTCCATGTGCATTTTTGCAGGCCCTGAGTTTCAAGCTTTATATCTATTTCATCTTGGGAAATCTAGGGAGCCATCTGGAATCCTTTAGATATCAAGACAGAGAGAAAATATAGCATAAACATTATAATCATCCCTAATCCTGAAAACCTCTATCAAACTACCCCTCACTCGGGACTTCCCTGGTGGCGCAGCGGTTAGGAGTCCGCCTGCCAGTGCAGGGCACACGGGTTCGATCCCTGGTGCAGGAGGATCCCACGTGCCGCGGAACAGCTAAGCCCGTGCGCCACAACTACTGAGCCTGTGCTCTAGAGCCCGCAAGCCACAACTACTGAGGCTGCATGCCGCAACTACTGAAGCCCGTGTGCCTAGAGCCCGTGCTCCGCAACAAGAGAAGCCACCGCAATGAGAAGCCTGCGCACCGCAACGAAGAGTAGCCCCTGCTCGCCGCAACTAGAGAAAGCCCGCGGGCAGCAACGAAGACACAACACAGCCAAAAATAAGTAAAATAAAATTAAAAAACAAAAACAACTACCCCTCACTCATTTTTAATAAAAGTATTAAATATACAATTCAACAGCAAAAACACAATTAAGAAATGGGCAGAAGATCTGAATACAGTTGACCTTTGAACAACATGGGTTTGAACTACGTGGATCCACTTTTCTGTGGATTTTTTTCAATAAACATATTGGAAGTTTTTTTGGATTTGAAAATTGTCAAGATTTGAGACAATTTGAAAAAACTTGCAGATGAACTGTGTAGCCTAGAAATATGGAAAAAATTAAGAAAAAGTTAGGTATGTCATGAATCCTAAGATATATGTAGCTCCTAGTCTATCCTTATATAGGCATAAGGTGGGTGATATTTAATATAATTAATAATGTGTTAGTTTTCTTACTGTTTTATGACTTTGCTTTCAAAGACTTAATTACCATACAGTATGTCTCTCTTGTAATTGGAGAAACTGTATCAGTCTATTATCACGTTGTTTTAAAAAAAGTAACAATGTTTCCAACACTGTATTACGAATATGACTGTTATACTGTATGCCATAAAAATTTTATAACGATTCATTCATTAGGCTACCGTGAAGCAACTGTATCCATTAATAAGGCAACCATAAAGCAACCATATTGTTTCTTTGTTATCAGTGCATGAATCGTTACATCTGTAAATCAGTATGAATTTCTTTTTCCTATTATCTTTTTATTTTTGATGTCTAGTGTTAGTAATACATATAACATCAACAGTCTTTTGTATCATATAATATTGATGTAGGTACTGACAGACAATTCATCTTGTAAACAGACGACATAAACTTATGGTATTGATAAATACAGTACAGTACTGAAAACGTATTTTCTCTTCCTTATGATTTTCTTAGTAACATTTTCTTTTCTCTAGCTTACTTTATTCTAAGAATACAATATACAGTACACATAATATACAAAATATGTGCTAATCACTGTTTATGTTATCAGTAAGGCTTCTGGTAAACAGTAGGCTATTAGTAGTCAAGTTTTGAGGAATCAAAAACAATACGCGGATTTCCCCCTGTGGAGAGATCAGGGCCCTGTAACTCCCATGTTGTGCAAGGGTCAATAGTAGACATTTTTCCGAAGAAGGCATACAGATGGCCAACAGGTACATGAAAAGATGCTCAACATTACTAATCATCAAGGAAATGCAAATCAAATCCACAATGAGATATCAGCTCACACCTATTAGAATGGCTATTATCAAAAAGACAGGTGTTGGTGAGAATGTGGAAAAAAGAGAACCCTTGTGCACTTTGGTGGGAATGTAAATTGGTGCAGCCCCTGTGGAAAACAGTATGGGGGTTCCTAAAAAATTAAAAACAGAACTACCATATGATCCGGCAATCCCACTTCTGGGTATTTATCCAAAGGAAACAAAAACACTAACTCAAAAATACATATGCACCCCCATGTTCGTTGCAGTGTTGTTTACAATAGCCAAGATATGGAAACAACCTAAATTCCATTGTCAGATGAATAGATAAGAAAATGTGGTATATATATACAATGTAATATTACTCAGCCATAAAAAAGAATGAAATCTTGCCATTTTTGACAACATGGATGGAACTTGAGGGCATTACGCTAAGAGAAATGAGTCAGATAAAGACAAATACCATATGATCTCACTTATATGTGGAATTTAAAAAATACCCCACAAACTCATAGATACAGAGAACTAATTGGTGTTTGCCAGAGGCAAGGAGTGGGATTACTCAAAATGGGTGAAGGGGGTCAAAAGATACAAATTTCCAGCTCTAAAATAAATAAGTTCTGGGGATGTGATGTACAGCATGGTGACTATAGTTAATAATATTGTATTTGAAAGTTGCTAAGAGAGTAGGTCTTAAAAGTTCTGATCACGAGAAAAAATATTCTATAACTATATATTGGTGATGGATGTTAATGAGACTTATTGGGGTGATAATTTTACAATATATACAAACATAGAACCATTAACGTTGTACACCTGAAACTAATATAATGTTGTAAGTCAGTTATACCTCAATAAAAAAAGAAGTACTAAATAAATTATGCAGCAGCCTACATTCTGAAATAGGGTTAGAGTTTACAAGGACAATTAAAATGTCCGCTCTGGTGACAAGCTGGTGGGGGACCCAGATACAGGGTCACTGAGGAAAGCAAGCTGGTACTTATGAAATGTGCAAAAGCAAAACGAGCAGGAAAACAACACTTCTAACTATTTAAGAAAATAAATGCAAACAGACACTGCGATGAGGTCAGAGGATGGCAGATAGAGGGAGTGGTTGGGGGAAAAGTCCCATGAGACCTTGCAGCATGGATCTCCTGGCATCAACCCCCAGACCAGTAAACGGAAACATGTTGACCTTGACAGTGGATCTACTGCAACAGCATTGTGTGCTTGATCCCAAACAATTTGTCTGCCCCTTGATAGATATTTGCAAGAGGTGGTGTGATCATCGTAGTCTAGAATGTATTTTCCTCTTTGTATAACACTTATTTCAAAAGGATTATTTGAGGCACCAGATCCAGTGGGGAAAGAAGTTTGGGGGAAGAATGAGGAGAGGAAGGGAGTTATCAGAACTGTTTATACTTTGCAGTGACCATGAACATTTTCCTCTTTGTTTTTTGTTTCTTTGGTTGTTTTTTGGGACACCACCCAGGAAACAGTTTTGAAGAAAAGCACAAGCAAGAATAATACTTAATAAAAATACTAAGTATGTAATATTTCCCCCATGGAATCTATCCATGACCAATGATAGAAAACTTGACTTCTGGAAAAACTCAGGACCCAAAATACACATCGATGGTGTTAGGGTGTAAGTTAACTTTAGGCCACCGGGATCAAATTGCGAAGATATGAGTTGTAAATGGTTGAAAGATTTTCATCAAAGCAGGTCCTTGTTTATAAGTTTCAATTCAGCATTTTTTCCCTACTAGTCACTGAAAATTCTGCTGAAGCTAAATTTAAAAACTCAAAATATCACTTTCATGGCTATTTCCCCTTACATTGCCTTAATCAATTCTCTTTTGCCCTGTGGGTCATTCTTACCCATGAACTTGAGAAACCCGGAGCCCAGGCTCTCCCCTCCCTTGCCTTGTGCACATGCTCAGTCCTATGCAGGAAGGAAGCCTGAGAGTTTGCTCTGTCTCAAGGCTTTTGCCTCCTCTAACCAGAGACCTCCAAGCTGGCAATAGGGAAAGTGGAAAACCAACTCAAGTCAGAACCAGAACGCTACCAAATGCTCAGGAATTGGTGGAAGCAGGTACCTCTGGAAATGGGAGACAGGTGCAGCTTAAAGTAGATGGATTTGTTAAAACATCTCTACAAGATGCAGTAGACCCCCAGCAGAAGGTAGAAGTTTTTTATTCCAGAAATGTTGAATCAATGGGATTAGACTCTGGAAGAAGGGCACTAAACCCATTCAAGAGTAGTGGTATTGGGCTTCCCTGGTGGCGCAGTGGTTAAGAATCCACCTGCCAATGCAGGGGACACGGGTTAGAGCCCTGGTCCAGGAAGATCCCACATGCCACAGAGCAACTAAGCCCACGAGTCACAACTACTGAGCCCGCGCGCCTAGAGCCCGTGCTCCGCAACAAGAGAAGCCACCGCAATGAGAAGCCCGCGCACTGCAACGAAGAGTAGCCCCTGCTCGCTGCAACTAGAGAAAGCCCGTGTGCAGCAACGAAGACACAACACAGCCAAAAAAAAAAAAAAAAGACTAGTGGTATTGTGCTGGAAACACGGTCTGCACACAGATGGGTAATAACCAAGGCCCTGCCTCTTACTGATCGCAAGACTGTCAGTCAGACTTACACCCGCCAGGCAGGACATGGAAAGTTCTCTCTCTGAAAACCTCTCATAGCCTGGCTCCTGCCTGGGGTCTAAGCATGCTACACAATACAACAAACAAACAAACAACTGTCCTATGTGTATCAGCTATCTACTGCCACAAATAATACTGCATAACAAATCACCCCAAAACTCAGGCTTAAAAACCAACCATTTATTACGGCTCACGAGCCTACAGGATGACTGGGTGGTTATTTTTGCTGTGCCTATGCACACATTTATGGTCAAATGTAGGTCCAGTTGGCAGCTCTGCTGATTCTGGCTGGGCTTTCTATGTCTAGGGGTTGGCTGGCTGTCAGCTGATCACTGATTAGCCTGGGCATGCTCATATGGTAGATGCAAGGTTCCAAGGGACAGAACAGAAGCTCCAACATCTCTTGAGGCCAAGACCTGGAATTGCCGCACAGTCACTCTGCCACATTCTACCGGCCAAAGCGAGTCACAAGGCCAGCCTAGATTCAAGGGATGGGGAACAGACACTGTCTGTTTAGAGAAAGGTACAGGCCAAAGACACAGGCTAAAGAGTGAGGATACATGAAGGGGTGAAGAACTGGGGGCATCACTGCAATAAATCTACCACACTAGGTTTCCGTATCT
The DNA here is from genome assembly GCF_949987535.1 of Balaenoptera acutorostrata. Lineage (NCBI taxonomy): Eukaryota > Metazoa > Chordata > Mammalia > Artiodactyla > Balaenopteridae > Balaenoptera > Balaenoptera acutorostrata. The sequence continues at coordinate 10,719,470 of NC_080085.1, read as the reverse complement.
TTCTATCATTTTCATTTCTGGACGTGCCGTGCCACATTTTAACCTTAAAGGGAAGAATCCAGTAAAATTAAGCAGGGGTAGATATTCTACCTACAATGCCCACTGACATTTTTTTGATTTTTCTCCCAGTACCAAAGGTAGAAATGAATAATCATACTGAAATAAAATTGCCAGCCTCTGAATTTTCCCCCATGATGAGTTACATGACTAATGTCTCCATCTGTACTTAAAACACATAAGCATATGACTTAGGGAGATATGAGAGGCAGATGGGGGCTTCAGACAGGAAATGCATCTGGTATGTAAACTGCAGCTGGTGAGAGAAGACACTCAGCATTAGAGCAGGGAATGGAGTCATTTACCCAGTAACATCACCAGGGTGACAGCTGCAGCTTCACTATCTGACGCAACTTGACAGGCTAGGCCAGAGCCAACACAGAGATAAAGCCTGTGAGAGAGTGGACAGTTTCTTAAGAACGTACCCTTCAACACCAAGGAAAGGAAAGGCGCTAAAGGCTTTCTTATTTTCCCTAACTTAACAACTGCAGTCTAGAAAGTTCCACCCTTACAGGAAAAAAAAAAATCATCTCCTGTAAAACAAACCCACAAAAGAAGGCTATTTTGGGAAATTTAGCAAGTGGGTAGACTCCCTCTAGAACCGGGACATCCGTGCCAAACTTTCCTGTTCACAGCTGAGGTATTGGCCAGATTTTCCAGGGGCTTCTAGTTTAAGATTCTGGGAAACGGCACCCAAGATCATAAAAAATTAAAGACATCCTGCTCATTCCACATAAGCAGAATGAGCTGGGCTGACCCTTGGGATCAAAGGACTGGAGGGGTCCTGGAGCATCTCCTCATGTCGCTAGACTCAATCTCCTCATCTGTGAAATGGAGGAATGTATTATTATGCATTGTTGTGGGACAAAATGCTGTCAGAATTTAGTGGCTTAAAACAACAAACATTTATTATCTCACAGTTTCTGTGGATTAGGAATTGGGGAGCAGCTTAGCTGAGCGGTTCTGGCTTAGGGTTTCTCATTAGCCATCAGTCAAGATGTCAGCCAAGGCTGCAGTCATCTGAAGGTTTGACTGGGGCTGGAGGATATGCTTCCAAGATGGCGTACTCACATGGCTGTTGCCAGGAGGACTCAGTTCCTCACCACATGGACCCTCCAGAGGGCAGCTGGAGTGTCCTCATGACATGGCCACTTGGCTCCCCCCAGAGCAGAGATGAGAGAGGAAAGGAAGATATGTGTATGTGTGTGTGTGTGTGTGTGTGTGTGTGTGTGTGTGAGAGAGAGAGAGAGAGAGAGAGAGAGAGAGAGAGAGAGATGAAAGCCATAGTGTCTTTTATAACCTAACCTCTGAAGTGATGTCTCATGATTTTTCCTGTACTTGTACAGTGTTGGAGGGGACTATACTAGTGTTACTACTGGGAGGTAGGGACCACTGGAGGCGTCTTGGAGGCTGCTATCACAGGGAATGAGACTAGATGAACTTGAAGGTTCCTCCTAGCTGAGGAGCCACACACGCCACTAGCACCAGAAGGTATAAATATAAAACAGCTTTCATGGGGAGGTAAACTTCAGAAAGATAACGGGCAGATTTCACGCAGTCCATCTACCTCGAGCTCTCTTGATCTCACAGAGGGCGGCTGGTACCTGAACTGCACACACAGGTGAAGGGGCCCCATAGTGCGGAAGTCCAAAGTGCTACATGTTTACAGGAAAAGGGAGGACTTTCTGAAGCCAGTGACTGGGGTCCCTGAGAATTCTCTTTCTAAATGGTAAAAAGTAGGTAATATATAGGTCTACAAATTCTTTAGGCACAATTCCATGATCTAAATACTTCGAAAATTCCAAGTTTTTTAAATCAGTGATTTATTAACAAAACTTGACTTCAGTTACCTGGGGGTTACTTATAACCTTTTTTCCTTTTAGGGTGAATAGTCATACATTTCACTGTAGAAATGTTAATGTGTTTAATTATAGGGTACAACCCCCGACTCTGCTGAGGGACTTAATAATAGACACGATATACACTGTACTACCTTTCTAAAAGAAAAAAGAGAATTCAGGTCTACGTAGGAGAGGCCTGCCTTTGTGCAGTTAACCCCAATAAGGCAAGTTCTGCAAAGCACCACAGTTACCTGACCCCATAGCAGAAAATGGACCTTATTATACCTCCTGGCTGGATTTTCCACGTCACTGAAATCCAGTTCCTGAAATACTAGAGATATAAACAGGAATCTTAATAAAATACAGGCCCACAACCCCTTACCTAAAATTATTGGCACCAGATTTTTTTGAAATTCATATTTACATGTTTCAAACAGAGGTACAGAAATTATGAGTTACATATGATAGAATGGTTTGGAGCCTGACCTGCCTTTTATTATCTGTGTGGCCTGAGATAAATTATGTCACCCTTTTGAGATAGAGTTCCTCACCTGTCAAATGAGAATGATGGCGTTTACCTCGGGGGCTATGGTGGGAGTTGAAGAGATGATGTGGCTTGGCTCTTCTATTGCCCTCTGCCACCTCCTCTATTTCAAGTTCTACCAATTGGACCTTGACTCCAAACAAATTCTGGTGTATTTGGCCCCTCTCTATTTGGCTAAGTTGATAAAGTCATTCTTCTTGCTTCAAGTATATTATGTGACCACCCAAGCCTAGACACGATGTAAATGATTATACAGAAAGGATGATTCGTTGGATCAACAAATTCCCAGTTGGTCTAGACAATTGCCTTTCGCTTAGCAACAGACCTAAATTTTTCTGGATTTTGCTGCAATTCTTGACCCACAAAATAGCTCATATCCAAGAGAGAACGATGAAAGGAAGACTAAGTATGTTTTAAACCAGCTCTGTTATTTTGCATTGAATTTAGAATACAAGGCAACTGGAGTCCAAACCCTGCTTCCTTAGATGACCAGAAGAAGTGTTTCTTGGTTGTTAGCGCCAAGATAGAGATTAGGATTTCAAAGAGCTACTCGGGGAGCCAAGTTTAAACTTGTGAGCTGTAATTATTTTTGTATATACTTCATCTGGTTAAACTAATTCCCTCTTTTCTTGGTGGTGGCCTATGTAGAAATAAGCACTGTATTGAGCTCCCAAGCTACCGCTGAATAAAAATCTCTTTTTCTTTTTTGGCATTTTTTGGTGGTGCCAAAAAAAAAGGGGGGGGGTCATCATCTGTAAGAAGTGGCCGAAACAGCTTTACAGTTAAAAGACAACATTTTTTCAACGTGTAGGTGGTCCGTGTGTCTCCAGAATTTGCCTAATTTCCACCACATATATGAAAACTAAACTCCTCACCTCCTTTCCATCTTCTTCATTTCACTTTTCCCTACTCAGTTTTCAACCATGCAGAGGATTGACTACATGCAGAGTGGAATGTGTTTACTAAGGAGACAGTCTGGTTGCACTAGAAGGCAGAAGATGTTCAGGGAGCAGCTACAGAAGGGCAGCGCGCACTTGCTTAGAGTTACAATCAAAAAGCTATTGAACTTGTGGCTCCTGGGAACTTTCTAATCCACGCAGTTTTATGATCAGAAAAGGGACACCCACCTAATGCTAACCCTGTGCTAAATAATGCGGTGTAGGGTAAGCATGTGGGATCAGGACCCAGAGACTAGGAGTTCTTCTGTCTCTTCGTTACACACATCTCACTAAACCTCACCAACACCATGCTAAATATATAAGGTGCTAGGTTTAACCTTGTTGTAATTACCTTCTGACACCATATAGGTGAAACACGTTGGATGTAGGATCGGAGGGCCTGGGTTTGAATTCTGTCCCTTGTGTTCCCATCACAAGCCCTTCTCAACTGTGTGACCTTGGGCGGGTTTCTTAACCACTTTGCGTCTCTGTTTGCTTGTAAAATGGGCTAATACAATATTTTATTGAACCTAAGACATCCTATATAGATACTGTAGAACGCACCATTATTTCATGTACCACTAAGAAAAATGATGCTTCTAATGGTAAGACATGTTTGATTGTAAGACACATTCTCATTTCAGAGAAGTTACATGTGAAAGTATGTGCCTCTTAGAATTGATGAAATTCAAAGTAAGAGTACTTACATGGCAATCGCCCAACAAATGCTAGTTATGCACTTGTAAACTGACATAGAACCACACACACACACATTGTACCAATGTCACTTTTTTGGCTTTGATGTTATACTAAAATTACATATGGTCTAACCATTGGAGAAAACTGGGTGAAAGGGATACAGGAGCTCTCTGTACTATGTCAGTAACTTCCTGAGGAGCTATAAAAAGGTTTTTTTTAAATGTGTATTTTAAAATTGATGAAATTGGATAATATTGGATATTCTCTTTGGAGATGGATTACAGATGGCTACAAATTCCTTGTCACTCCTCCCATCAAGGGATGGGGTCATTTCCCTTTCCCTTGAATCTAGTTTGTCCTTGTCACTTGCTCTGACCAATAGAATGTAGCCAAGTCTCTCTGGGTAACTTCCAAAGCTCGGCCTTAAGAGATCTGTAGCTTCATCCCTTGGAAAGCTCCCTCTTGGACCCAAACCATGTGCTGTGAGAAAGACAAGCCACGTGGAGAGTCCACACAGAGGAGAACTGAGGCCCTCCAGCCAACAGCCCCAGTGGAGTCCCAGCTGGGAGCCAGCACTAACTCTCAGCCCCGTGAAGGAGCCTTCTTGGGTGTTCCAACCCAGTCAAGCCTCAGGATGACTCCAGCCCCAGGTGACACCCTAGGGAGCAGAAGAATCACCCAGTGAAGTTCACCTTCATACTCACGAAAAATAATAAATGGTGCTTGTCGTCTTAAACCATTAGATCATTATTATCGTAGGGAAATTCAGAGAGGATTAAGAGCTAAATGGTCTAGAGCAGCACTTTTCAAGCTTTCACGTGCGAACAAATCACCTGGAGACCTTGTTAGAATGAGATTCCGACCCAGCCCATCTAGATGGGGGCTTGAGATTCTGCAGCTGGTGCTGATGCCGCAGGTCATGGACCACACTTGAAGAGATAGGGGTCTAGAGGGCACTCCTCCTGGTCCCTGTGTCTCAGGGGCAGGCTTCGGAAGGGGGTTGTTTTCATTTCAGCTAAATGTTTTCATCTGAACAAGTGGAATGTGCTATCAGGAGGAGGTGTGTTTTATTTCCACGGGGCACCCGCCTTGTGCAAGACACTACCCAGAAACTGATCTTTTCTCTCCCACGTGGTGGCTTTCACGAGAGCTGATGGCATAGTCCCTCTGTCCTTCTATTTAGCCGAATGGGCAGAGGAAAGAGTTGCAGAACAGATAATAGGATGAGGGTCACTTTTTTTTTTTAACATCTTTTTTGGAGTATAATTGCTTTACAGTGGTGTGTTGGTTTCTGCTGTATAACAAAGTGAATCAGCTATATGCATACATATATCCTCATATCCCCTCCCTCTGGCGTCTCCCTCCCACCCTCCCTATCCCACCCCTCTAGGTGGTCACAAAGCACCGAGCTGATCTCCCCGTGCTATGGGGCTGCTTCCCACTAGCTATCTATTTTACATTTGGTAGTGTATATATGTCCATGCCACTCTCACTTCGTCCCAGCTTACCCTTCCCCCTCCCCGTGTCCTCAAGTCCATTCGGATGAGGGCCACTTTTGAAGAGATCATCCACATTTCACAACCAGCCGCGCATTCTAGGGCTGCATGCCTAGGGCAATGTGCAGAAATACACATAGGGAAAAAGAACACCAGGATTTGCAGCAAACGTATGGACTTGGTCAGAAGGTGCTAGTAGGTCTTATTAACTTTAAAACCCTCACAAGGCTCCCATCCACATTCAGGGGAAAAGCCCAAGTCCCACAGAGTCCCGATGAAGCTCCCCTCCCCTCCCCCACCTCCCCTCCTACCACGCTGCCTCTTGCTCTCTCCGCCGACCCAGGCCACAGTGGCCCTAGGACAGATTCCGGGACACTCCACGGACGGCCTCCGTCCCCCTCTGCCCTCCACTTAGAGCCCTCTTCCCCCAGATGTCCTTGCGCCTGACTCTCCCACCTCCCTCAGGCTGCTCAGGGGCCACGGTCTCAGCAAAGCCTTCTAGAACCATCCTCTTACAATTACAACCCTCCCTACCCCAAGCTCTCCCTGTCACACCTCTCCATGGCATTACCTCTCGTCTTCCCTGCTATGAACCTGTTACCACTTACTCTGTTCATGACTAGAATATAAATGCTGGATGGGAAGGGAAGTTTGTCTGCTTTGTTCACTGCTGTAGCCTAGAACAGCGCCTGACACGTGCTAGGTGCTCAAAAGTTTGTTTTGTTTGAGTGAACAAGTAATATCATTTTTAAACTAGGCCACTGAGACACTTGAAGAGAAAGTCCACGTCTGCACTGTCCAATACGGTAGCTGTCTTAGCTCGGGCTGCTGTAACAAAACACCATAGACTGAGAGGCTTAAATAACAAATACGCATTTCCCACAGTTCTGGAGGCTGGAAGTCCAAGATCAAAGTGCTGGCAGATTCGGTGTCTGGTGAGGGCCCACTTCCTTGTTCACAGACGGCCATCTTCTTGTATCTTTACATGGCAGAGAACAGAAAGCAGCGAGCTCTTCTGTGACTCTTGTAAGGGCACTAATTCCATTCATGAAGCTCTGCCCTCATGACCCTCATCCATCCTAATGACCTCCCAAAGGCCCCACCTCCTAAGAGCATCACATGGCGGGACAGGATTCAACAGATGAATTTGGGGGGGCAGACAAACATCCAATCCATAACAGTAGCCGTTAGCCCCACGCGTGGCGACTGAGCACTTGAAATGGGTCTAAACTGAGATGTGACGTAAGTATCAAATACACACTGGATTTTGAAGACTTAATACAAAAAAAGAATGCCGAATATCTCATTAATCTTTTTAATACTGATCACTTGCTGAAATAATAATATTTTGGATAACCTGGGTGAAACAAAATATTATTAATTAATTAATTTTATTTAATTATTTAATTATTATTTTCACCTGTCTCCTTTTACTTTTTCAATTAAGATGCTAGAAAATTCTAAATGTAGCTCACGTTATGTTTCTCTTAGACAGTGCTGGGCTACGTGCTTGTCTTGAACACCCACACAAGGAGTCATATACAGAACTCGGAGACCTGCCATTAGTGAGTTTGTCTGGCAGAAGGAAAAGAGAAAGAAAAATCAAAGGGATTACTTGATACTTGGTTCTCCTCTCAAGAGGGTGGCAAAATATTGCCCCCAGCTCGGAGAGGATGAATTGGCTGGTGGAAGAACTTGATTTGGCAAATATAAAGATGTATCTGCTGTTAGTTGCACATCTGTAATACATCTGGCTACATTTTTATGCATTCTGCATATATTAACCAATTATCAAAAATATTTTGTAATTAGCCACTTAATCAAAAACCCTAACTAGATATTTTTAATTTGAAATTGGATATAAAGAAATCTGGATGGATCCTCATCTGCTCAGCATTCCTCATGATTGGGTCTACCTGTACTCCTTGCAATGGGGCAGAAAAGTAGAAGCAGTCATTGAAGAGGTGTAGTTTTTATTTTTTATTCATTAAACAAATATTTTTACCAGGCACAGTTCTGGCCATGGGGGATATAGCCATGCATAAAACAGACAAAAATTCTTGTCCACGTGGAACTTTCATTTTAATGGGGCAGATAACAACCAATAAACAAAGTGGATTGGGTGAGTTATAAGTGATGTGGAGAGACAATTTTAGGGAAAGGAGCGCAGGGAGTGCTGTGGCAGTGGGAAGATGCTTGGTGAAGTCCTCTTTGATGAAGTGATACTAGAGCTGAGAGTAAGCCTTGACTATTGAGGGAGGGAAGGGCTTCCAGGTGGAGGGGACAGCATGTGCAAAGGCCCTGAGGAAGGGAGAGCCAAAGATGCAGCATTGGCTTCAAGTGAAATGGGGAGCCTTTGGGGGCTGTTGAGCAGAGGCATGACACGGTCTTTCTTCCTTCTTGAGAAAATTACTCCACTTGCTCTGTGAAGAAGAGGCTGCAGGAGGGCCCGGGCAGAAGCAGGGAGACAGATGAGAAGAATCTGGATTAACCTACTAGGAAAGACTGTACCTGGGAGCAGGGAGGCGCAGTGGGAGTGGTGGGAAATGATCGGATTTTGGATGTATTTGTTTCTCCTTTGATTTCCTTAGAAGCTGAGTGGAGGAAGCAAAGAGCTAGGAGAAAGGTATCGTGCGTGACATTATCTTGGGGTAAACTTTGGATGTTTTTGTCCCAGGAAATTGCAACCATCTCCTAGTGCAAGCTAATGGTGGGATTTGGAATTCAAGCTGGTTTGCCTGACTCAAAGCTCTGTAGTTTTTCTCTTTAACCATACACCTGTTTCAATGATGAAGACTTAAAGTAAACGTGAGATAAAGAACGTTTAGATTTCATGCAGAGTGACAAATCATGGTATTTGACAAAGGTCACAGGAAGGATTTTCATGTTTACTAGGCTGGAATAAATATGCATCGTGACTGGCAAAATGCTAGGCCCACATTCAGGGCTTAATAAATATCTATTGGTGACAAAATGCTAATTAATGATTTAACATATTTTGAAACAGAAGTGCATAATGAAACATGTTATTTATGGAAGGAGATTTTCAAAATACCCATGAATGACCTTGAACTTGATTCTCCTCCATCTTGTTCCCTTTACTCTCTTCCATATAGAATGGCGAACACTGAAATTTTCTGATTTTGTGTATTTGTTCTTTTCTGTAAGTAATATCCTAAGAACTTTAAAGTTTTCTAAGATATTCTCTGGAAGGAAGGAAAGAAGGAAGGAGCAGATTGTGCCTCAGATTCTGTCTAGTACCATCCAGGAGCTCCCCTTCCCCCACTGCACCTCTGCTGTGAGGGTCTGGGGGGGCTACTCATCCAAGCAGCTGTGGAGGCCCAAACCCGACGTCTGTTGTCCTGAATCCCCCCAGCCTAGGAACAACCTGGCCACATCCCTAAGGCCGAAATGAATGAATGGAGTAAATGTATTCCAATGTCTGCTCTAAAAACGATTTAAAGACTTCTAACGAGAAAGAGAAAAGAAATCTAGATCATTAGTGGGTAGATGCCCCATATGAAAAAACTTCTAAGAAATCAAGGTGCTTTAATTCTCAGAACTGTTATTTTCTAAAACCATCATTCCTTGTTAAAGTTTTCCTATATGAAGAAAATCTGAGATTAGGGTTTCTCGGCCACGGCACTCTCAATATTTTGGGTAGGATAATCCATTGTGGTGGGGCCGTCCTGTGCATTGTGGGATGTTAAGCAACATCCCTGGTCTCTACCTACTAGATTTCAGTAGCCTCTACCCCTGCCCCATTTTGACCAGCAAAAAATGTCCCCAGACATTCCCAAGTGGCCCCTGGGGGCAAAACCACCCCAGTTGAGAGCCATTGCTATAGTTATAGATATAATTATAGATACAGATATATTATGGATATCGACATATGCACAGAAAATGGACTGAAAGCTCTTTTCACAAGCTACCCTAGAAGGTAAGGGATGAGTTCGGCAAGAAGGCTTGCATTTTATAATTTCTAAACCACTGTTTTGAATAGTTTTCGTAAGCCTCTAGTACCTCTGTAATTTAAAAAGACTTCGAGAAACTCGACATCCGCTCTGATGCTTTGCCCTAAGCTAAGATTTCCAAGTGAAAGCAACCTGTTTAAACACCTGAGAAAGTCGATAAGAACCTCATTTGAGACTTGGAATTTGGAACTGCTCAATCTTTAAAAGTCATTAAATTTGCCTGCAGAATCGTTCCTTTTGCCTTGGTAATTCTCCAGGCTGCTGAAATACCACATTTGCAAAAGTACACCCACGATATAACCTATCCAGTTTTTTCCCTCCACTGAGGCTCACCCACGCAGGCATCCTGTGGAACCAGACAGCAAAAGCCAAAGGCACTAATGAGGACAGAGCAAGACATCAGCTGAGCACCACCGGCAGACATAGGGCCATGTCCCTTTCAGTGCATGTATATCTGAAAAGCCCATAGTGAAAGCCACTATTGAATGATGACCAAAGTAGCAAAGTCAATGGTGATATTGACGGGCACTTGTGCCTCCCCTCCCAAGACACACTACCCCGGGGTCATTCCTCTACTAACGAAAACCATAAGCTTCTCCTATTTTTCGAAAAATTCTCCGTGTCTTCCTTGTTTACTGTCAACACAATTATTCACGACTCATAAGGTACACTTTGAAAATTACTTTACCCAGATCTGTTACAGCTCTGATTCTAATCACAGTATTTTTTAAACTGACATGTATAAAAAAGTTATCCAACTGTATTTTTTATAAAGTAAATTAGATATAGTCTCTCCGCTTTTCCCTTTACTATTGAAAGGGACAAAGGAGTGACGTTGGGTAGCCAGGATTGGAACATGTCATAAAATGCTTGGGAAATATTTTAAGATGAGCCAGTGGGCAGATTTTGGTCAAGATGGCAAGATTGTAAGTTCACACCTTGAGGGCTCCTTAGTTCTAAACATTTCACATTAAGTTAAAAATATAAACTATATTAGGAAACATAAAGCCAATACTCAAGATAAGCAGGGCAGAAATGGAACAGAGGCAGACATTGGTGATCCAGGTAGAGCCTAGGCCAAGAAGAGGAAGAGGCGACAGGAGTTGGGGGTGTATAAGGGAGTAGCAGTGCCCACAGGGGCCGAGGCGCAGAACTTGGTTTGGCCTAAATGGGAAAAGAATTTGAAAAGGAATGGATACTCGTATGGGTATAACTGAATCGCTTTGCTGTACACCTGTAACTAACACATCATTGTTAATCAACTATACTCCAATATAAAATAAAAATTAAAAAAAAAAACAAAACTTGGTTTGTTGGTGGCTCTCCCAGCCAAGCCAGAGGGATTGACACCTGCCCCCTGTCGACTCCAGCCCTGGTGAGTGAATGCGTGGAGTTGACATCTGTGTCTAACAAGTCTACCAGCTTCCTAGAGAGACAAGATGGTCTACCAAGTACATTTCCTCCCATCAGCTCCATAGCCCTCTTTCATAGCGCCCTACTTCTGTCGTGTTTCAGTGGTCCTTCAACTGTCCCCCTGCTTTTCAAGCTTCCTTATGAGATGAATTTAATGAATTCTTTCAAAAATTACTCCATTACACCATCATGTGACTCCAAAACCTTGTTATTAGCTCTCCACCGGTAATAACGTCCACGCTCTTTCTCGTCCTCCTCCCATTCAAAGCCTTCCACATACTGGCCCAGACCTGAGAGCTCTAAAAACGAAGCCTAGCCTGGGACACTCTGCTCCTGACTCTCAAGAAAGCGATTCGCCCCATTCCTCAGTGAAGAGAGGTCGAAGAGGGCTTCTGTGGCTGTACTGCCCAGCTCCCGTTCCCCTTGGTGGTCCTCAAGGGACCGTACCTTTGCCACCCCCAGTCCAAGGGGTTTGGGTAAGGTTGACACCGTGCCGAGCAACCAGGGACAATCCCAGGGTATTCTATCCCTGGGAGTGAGTGACTTGGGGAGAGGCACCGACCAAAGTCAAAGCCAATCCCTGCACTGGGGTTTCAACTATTGGGAAAGAGTAGTTCCCTTGGCTGAGGTTGCTGAGCTGCGAAGACAGAAGCCTGGGAAAGCTTGGCAGACACCAAAAGCACACCTGAGAATGAAGGGGCCACAAAGGAAAGCCCAGCTGAGAGAGAGAGAGAGAGACAGAGAGAAAGCTTGCCAACAACACGACTGAACGACATCATAGAGCAGCAGGGTCAAAGGATGGGGAGCAATGAGGAAAATAGGAAACGCACGAGTTCACCAAGGACGCTACTCTCTGGACTCAACCGCTGCCGGTACCTATTTGTGTGCACTTTTGCTTTCTACTTTCAGAATGTGTTTGATTTCTCATTGCCACTGAGCTGCAGCCCTCTCGGGGTTTACTCCCTCTAAATCTGCCTGCTTCCCTGACAGTTTTTATATCTAAAACATCTAACATGTCAACTCATCATTAATTACAGCTTTCCAGAGAAAGAAAGAATCTGCCTCCTGCTGCTGGCTCTGACTTTCAATCTACTACCTGTAAGAAGAAACGGGGTTTTGCAACTGAGGTTTTTTCCCTATTCAAATCCCAAAGTAGCCTCTCAGCCTTTCCCTTCTGACAAAGATGTATGAAAGAGGTCTGGTCTTCATTAGACCCACCACATACTCATTCACACTCCTCTTCTTAGACACTCAGAGCTCGTAAGAAAGTCCACTTTTACAGATAATTTAAAGATAATACTGAAACTCAGCGGTTCTCAAGCAGTGGTCCCTGGCCTAGCAGCATGAGCCTCACCAGGGAACTTGTTAGAAATGCAAATTCTCAGGCTCCACCCCAGACCTACTGAATCTGTGTCTTCACAAACCCTCCATTTGATGCTGATACCCTAACATTTGAGACCCTGCTCTAACTAGTGCCTTCCTTCAACTTCCCGTTGTTTTGGATGCACCCAAGTATTCCCTCCAGAGGTCATACCATTTGTTTACATTTTCATAAAAAATGATACATTCAGAAGTTTAACTTAGTGTTGAATTCACTCAAAGAGCGAAGTGGACTAAGCTTTCCATTTTGTGGTGAGTTCAATGGGGTCCATGGTCTTTGTAAACTCTGAGTACTTTGCTAGTGGTTCTCAAACTCGAGCGTGTATCAAAATCACCTTGTTCTACAGATTGCTGGGCTCTTCCCCCCCCGAGTTTCTCAAACAGTCTGTCTTAGGTCGGGCTTGAAAATTCGCATTTCCAACAAATTCTGTGTGATGGTGATGCTGTGTGGCAGGGACCACACTTTGAGAACCACTGGGCGAAACAAACATAAGACATTATCATCATGAGTTTCTTTAAAGAGACACAGGGTGATACTGTGGCTTGGTAAACTGTAAAGCGCCCTCTTGATCCCTTTCCCCGGCTCCCCTTTCCCCTTCCATTCCTGGCTGCCAACCCTTCTTGTAACCCATCTCTCTATAGAGTAAAAATGTTACAACAGATAATACAGTTTCCTTAACCTTTTGCCCCTAGAGCAGGGGTTGGCAAACTTTTTATATCAAAGACCGGAAAGTAAATGTTTTAGGACTTACTGCCGAATGGTCTCTGTTGCAAAGACTCAACTCTGCCACCGGCATTAGGTAAACAAATGGGCGATGGTGTGTTCCAATAAAACTTTACTTACAAAAACAGTTGGAGGGCAGGATTTGGTCCCGGGGCCATAAATGGCTGGCCCCTAATATAAAACAATGGCTCTAAAGTGTGGCCTGAGACCAGCAGCGGCACCAAATGGTTACTTATTATCAATGGAAACGCAGGGGCTTCCCTGGTGGCGCAGTGGTTGGGAATCTGCCTGCCAATGCAGGGGACATGGGTTCGAGCCCTGGGCTGGGAAGATCCCACATGCCGCGGAGCAACTGGGCCCGTGAGACACAATTACTGAGCCTGTGTGTCTGGAGCCTGTGCTCCACAACAAGAGAGGCCGCGACAGTGAGAGGCCCGCGCACCACGATGAAGAGTGGCCCCCGCTCGCCGCCACTAGAGAAAGCCCTCGCACAGAAACGAGGACCCAACACAGCCAAAAATAAATAAATAAATAAATAAATAAATAAATTTAAAAAATAAAAATTTAAAATAAAAATAGAAACGCAAATTCTCAGGCTTACCTCCAAACCAACTAAAGCAGGAAATCTGAGGGTAGAATCCCAAGAATCTGTTTTAACGAGACTTCCAGGTGGTTTGGGTGCTGACTCAACTTTGAGACTCACTGGTCTAGAAGACTGTTTCTTAGCCTTGGCTACACATTAGAACCCCCTGGGCCTACCCCAGACCACTGGCATCAGACCCTAGGGGCAGGACTCGGGCGTCTGTTTTTAACGGTCCCAGTGATTCTGACATGCGCCCATTCTTATGACACAGAGACTTAAAAGAACTGTTGGATTCTCCTTTCTTCTCCAAGTATACTGAGATGGGACTACGGCGATCATGTCTATGCCCTAGTCGTCTCGTTTCCATTATGGGGAAGTGACTTCAAAACTATTTAACCCATTGATTTCATAGGGCATTTTTTTCAACCACTTAATATGGGCTCTGAAAGATCAAAGTTCAAAGCTATCTCTGGGCCCATCTGTGGTCATTTGTTGTTCTTGGCAGAAGGTGGAAAAAACACATGCCCTCAGGAAACACAATCTCAAGATCAGAGCTGGGGGATAGGATGCATACTCTTTTCTGAGCATAAAGAGATCAATGATATAATTTTTCCCTACTCCCTCCCCACCACCTCCAGTTTTTACATTGAGAAATATGAGGTGAATTTTCTTTGGCTTAAAGACAGCTTTTGCTTTTAAAAGTCTAATTAAACATGAAGCCGCCACCCTTTCTTAGGGTCCATCACCCACAGGACACCTCTGTTTGGGCAACGCCATGACAGATGGCACTCACAGAGCAGCCAAGATTGAATTTCAGCATTGAGAGCTGACTTCACAGGTGAGAGTTGTTCAGAATCTCTCAAGAGGCTCATCTGAGTTAGATTTTGTAACTGGTTTTGGCATCTGTCCTTTAAATCCTTTCTACTCAAAGTGTGGTCCTTTGACCTGCAGCATGGGCATTACCTGGGCGCTTGTCAGAAATGTAGAACCTTGGGCTCCACCCGAGATGCACTGAGTCAGAATCTGAACTTCAACTAGACTCTCAGTGGAAAGTGTGCACACTGAAGTTTGAGAAGCACTGCTTTAAACGAATCTTTGCAGAAATGCAATAGGTGAGGGATTTTGTAAAGCGAAGATAAAAATAGAGCTGAGAATGTAGTCTGAGAGCTACCAGATTGAGTAGTGAGGTGCTACGTCAAGAGTTATATATATCCCCAAACTGAGGAACAATCATCAGATTTCATGGCTTTCTTTAGGCGCTAGGGGTTACTATGACGAAATGTTTTAAAATACTGGAACCACAATCATGACTCTAGCTTTAAATTCTAAGGGAGACGGAAAATGAGGCATCAACATGAGGTGAAATTTCATGGTCGGAATGCAGAAAGGGTGACTACCACTATGGATGTGAGTGATTTTACATTACAGGTCAGTGATTTCACATGACATTACATTGAAGAGGCCAACTACACTTGACAGATGAGGGCTTGTGGATCCTACTTTTTCTTTTTGAAGAGGGGGAAAATAAATTGGCTGAACCATATCCATTCAGTGCTGCTGCAGCGAATTGCAGTAATTTTAGATCAATAGAGAACTTTATGATGCATTCGGCTTTTTATTTTTATGAGAAAATGTTTGAGACAGCCAAGCACTGCATTACTAAGGCCAACACAGTGGCGTTGTCAAATATGGAAACACAGGATGGAATTTGCCAGTGGTCCTCGAATAATTGGGTGGTGAAAGAGGTGGTCTACTTGTACACATAACTGACACCCAGTCAATACTTGTTCAAAAAACAATAGTAGTAGCTCCCATTTCTGAAGGCTTTACTGTGTTTAGGCGCTGTTCTAGCACTTTCCATGTTGCAATTTGTTCCATTCCATCAACTATGTGAAGGAAGTGTTATTACGATCCTATTTTACAGTTGGTAAGCATTCATAATGTGAACAATTTACCCACCTGATAAGGGGTGGAACGGGGGACCAGAGATAAGCAGTGGGTAGCAGAGTCCACGTAAGTAACTACTATTCGACATCACCTCATGGATGACCAATACCATCAGAGCTTGGAAGTCAGACAAAATCTGGGCAAGGAGAAGGAATTGGATCTAAGAGTCAGCAAGGTCAGAGATGGGACTGGACGCTTACATTTTCAGGGAGATGGGTCTGGGTATCTCTCTCCTCCTTGTTTTCTCATTCATTTTCCAACCTTTTCTGGACTCTCCCTTCATCCTCTGCCCTTCCTCATTTTTGTCTTGCCAAGGCCCTTCTTTTCCAGGGCTCTTATGTTTTAAATAAAAAGAATTCAAATACACACAGTTACTATTGTTCAAGTTGGCGTAGTGCTAACTGTTCCCCTGTGAATAGGTTGTATCTTGATCCATAAAAGGAAACAATCTTTACTACTGCTTTTTTGTATTCTGCACCTATAACCAGCACTTAATCTGTTTCTTGATCGATACATTACAGCTAAAATGTTAATAGCCAGCAAGAGCTTAAGGTTTTGCTTCTCAAACGTTCCCACCTGTGGCAGACAGATTCTAGGGTGGCTCTCATGATCCCCACTTCCTGGTGTTCATGTCCTTATATAATTCCCTCCCTTGAGTGTAGGTGAGACATGGGGCTTGTTTCTAAGCAACAGAATATGGCAAGGGTGATAGGATGTCTGTGATTACACAGATGTGATTGTGTTGCAGAAGATTTTAACGTCTTGCTAGGAGACTCTCCCTCTCTCTTGTTGGCTTTGAAGAAGCAAGCTGCAATCTTGTGTGCTGTCATATGGACAGGGCCACACAGTGAGGAGTGGAGGGCAGCCTCCAGCCAACAGCCCACAAAAAACTGAGGCCCTCGGTCCAGCAACCCACAAGAAACTAAGTGCTGCCAACAACTATGTGAGCTTGGAAACAATCCTTCTCCAGTTGAACCTTCGGATGAGAACTGCCTTCTCCTTTCATCCTCAGAGAGCCCTTCTTTAATTATTTATTGTCTGAACCTCAACCACCCCTGCTTCCCAAGTAATCCCTTCCCCAATCTATGGGGTTTGGTTTCATCTTATGATTCACTGTCATTTCCCACCTGGGTAACTGTAGATAAAATATGCTAATCTACAATAGTCTCCTCCAGTCTGACTTTCTCAGTTTAAACACCACCCCAGGAGGTTGCAGGGCCTTAGTGGAACAGTCTGGAATGGATGGACTTTGGCACTCATTTGACCCCCTCTGCTAGGATGAGGTAAAAACAGGTCTTGAACAAAACACATCTCCCATGGATGAACCCAATTTATTGTAGACAATATATTTCAGATAAGAAAAACATTTTCCTAAAGGCAATATAATCCACAAGGATTTTCCTTGCCCTCAATGGTGCCAGACTTTTACTTTATTAATTAGAACAGCTTTGTTCCCCACATGCAAGCTCTAGGGGCATACTTTACATAGCTAGACATCACCATAAATAAAATGCCTCTGACACCAAATGTTAACCCCTAGCAGCACAAAGAATCCGCAGAAGCTATGAAATGAAAATATTCTTTAACACAATCAAACTTTTTCAGCCAGGATTTCCTCCTCACGCATCTTTCTAAGCGGAATGGTTGCATTACAAGCTCGGTCATCGCTGGTCCAGAGCAAGTCACCAGGGAATGTATATGGTTTTCATACCATAGTCATGCACATATATAAAATGCTCATGTGTCATCTTGTTATAATGACCTTCCAATCAAGAAAAGAAACTTTCTTAGCAAAGATATTAACAACTCACTTATTTTAATTCTCTTTCTCTTCTGTGATCAACAGGCAATCAGTATGGAGACTCTGTTTTGCTAGGGCCTATAATTTTACAGTCTGCCGGGCCAATTTGACTCTCATAGGGGGTGGTGAGTGGGTTTTAAACCATTTTCCTACCAAGCATTTCAAACACACTAGAACTAAACAGAATACTTTTAGAGCAAGCAAGACAGTAATTTTCTAGACTCTCCCTTCACACAAGGAGGAAAGCCAATCTGTCGTAATTACACAGAAAAATACATAAAATGAATTTCTATTCTCCAGTGACTCTTCCAAAGTGAGTCATGCTGTTCAGTAATCACATGCGTGGTGCAGTTCTATTTCCTTTCGTGTTGCATTTGAAATGTCTCATTTATATAAGTCCTAAGCAGAATGATAAGAGCCAGTGGCGTCTGGCCCGTTTCCTCATAGTTCTGCTCTCCAGGTTCAAACCACACTGACCGCTCAGTTCCTTGGTCATACTTTTCTCCTGCCTGCTCCAGGGCCTAAGCACACAGTCTTCCCTTTGCCTGGAATCCTCTTCCCCTTCTGCCCCCCTAGTGCCTAGTTACCCTTCATAGCTCAGTTCATACATCACTTCCTCAAGCGAGTCTAGCCCCACCCCAGGCCTAGGTCAGCTTCCTTGGTTATATTCTTTCATACAAGAATTTTTGTTTCTTTCTTGTTTGGTTTGCGATCATTCACTCATTTGTGTATTTATTTGATGAATGCTTGAATCCCTCATGTAACTGTAAGTTCCATGAATGCAGGAAGCAGGCCAATGTTTTGTGCTCTCTTCCTCAGCATGTAGTAGGTGCTGCGTACTTGCTACATCAGCTGATGAATGACTGCATGCTGGCTTGGGGGATGGGTTTGTGCACTGGACCGGGAACGATGTGCAAGGAGACTAAACAAGAGTGGAGGAGATACAGTGGGGATGGAAGGAACGGGAAGGTGTTAAAGAAAGTTCTTAGGGAGAGAAGGGGTAAAGGTGGAGTTACAGCAAGAGAGGGACTAAAATGAATCAGAGGAAGAACCAAGGAAACCACTTGAGTTGATGGCCACCCAAATTGAAGACCCTAAAAGAGAGACCCATGATTTTTGGAGCTATTTTATAATATTGTTGCCAGATCGGACAGATCCAACAATGCAGGGCCTTAGGGAGCTGCCAGCAAGGCAGTTCCAGCTAGAGTTATGTGGCCTTGTACATGACCAGCTAGAGGGGCCATTGGTCCTTCAGGGCCTAGAGTTTCTGGTCCTTGGGGATGAGGCAGAATAAAATGAAGATGAACCAAGTCAAGCTGACTTTGTAAGGCATTCAATGAACACTGATTGAGTGTCTTCTGGGCACTCCTTGAGATTTTGGAGTGACAAAGATAAATAAATGAAGAAATTGTCTCTGCCTTGAGAAATGTTTACCCTAGTCCAGGAAACGAAAAAAATATGGAATATGAATATATATACATTTATTACACATACACACATTAAAACATATTATATAGATATACATATACACAAACACATATATAACACAAATATTTGTAACACAGGTTAGTGTCAGAGTTAAATATGTTTAAAATGCTTTCAAAGCACTAAAAAAGGGAGGGGTCAGTCCTTCAGTGCAGTGAGGTGGAAATACTAAAGTTCTTACGCACATGGTGACATTGGTTGGGAAATGAGGCTATTTGCATGAACCACCCAAGTGCCAGCACCAGGAAGTCCCCTAAACTTCCAGCTTGCTTTCTAAGACTGAAGTGAAAATTCACAGCTAATTTTGGAAGCCCAGTGTCCCTCCCTTCTAATACTCCTGGCTCTGCTGAATCCACGGCCTGTCTCTGCTATTCACCCCTGTGCACGGCCACTCTTCTCTGCATTGGGTGGTCCTGCTCCCTTTTCCATTCAAGCAGTGCTCCCAAGTCAATAGACTGTATTGAATGCTTTGGGCAATGGCAGTGAATGTGCATGTGTGTGTGTGTGTGTGTTGATTACATCATAGACCAGGGTAACAAGCAACTTAAAATGGGATATTAGACCACCTTATGTTTAAAACTCCTCCCCCAGGGCTTCCCTGGTGGCGCAGTGGTTGAGAATCTGCCTGCCGGTGCAAGGGACACGGGTTCGAGCCCTGGTCGGGGAAGATCCCACATGCCACGGAGCAACTGGGCCCGCAAGCCACAGCTACTGAGTCTGCGCGTCTGGAGCCTGTGCTCCGCAACAAGAGAGGCCGCGATAGTGAGAGGCCCGCGCACCGCGATGAAGAGTGGCCCCCGCTTGCCGCAGCTGGAGAAAGCCCTCGCACAGAAACGGGGACCCAACACAGCCATAAATAAATAAATAAATTTAAAAAAAAAAAAACTCCTCCCTTCTTCTTGACACTAAGGAGCCACCATTGGTCAGCACCTGTATTCCACTTCCAGCCACAATATTGTCATTCTTACATTTCTGACTCCTGTCCCCTACTCATGATCTTCTTCAGGACTGGGAACAGTATTATTTTAATTAATAGCAATCACTGGGTCATATGATAGCTAGAGCTACCATGTTCCAGCAATCCCACTCCTGGGCACGTATTCGAAGAAAACCATAATTCGAAAAGATACATGCACCCCAATGTTCATTGCAGCACTACTTACAATAGCCAGGACATGGAAGCAACCTAAATGTCCATCAATGGAGGAATGGATAAAGAAGATGTGGTACATATATACAATGGAATATTACTCAGCCATAAAAAAAGAATGAAATAATGCCATTTGCAGGGACATGGATGGACTTGCAGAGTGTCATACTGAGTGAAGTAAGTCAGACAAAGACAAATTATCATATGACATTATATGTGGAATCTAAAACAAAATGGTACAAAGGAACCTATTTACAAAACAGAAATAGAGTCGCAGATGTAGAAAAAAAAACTTGTGGATACCAACGGGGAAGCGGGGGGAGGGATAAATTGGGAGACTGAGATTTATATATAGTACTGTGTGCATGTTAAACAGATAATAAGAACCTACTGTATAGCACAGGGAGCTCTACTCAATACTCTGTAATGATGTATATGGGAATAAAAATCTAAAAAAGAGTGGATATATGTATATGTATAACTGATTCACTTTGCATACAGCAGAAACTAACAACACTGTAAATCAACTATACTCCAACAAAAATAAAAAAATAAATAAGAGTTATCTCTTAAAAAAAAAAAAAAGCAATCACTTACCTAGTGCTTCCTAAATGATGACACTGTTTCAAGTGCTTTATATATTTCAATACCAAGGCCCCTGTCAGAAACCTTCAGAGCTACATATGCTCAGACTGCAGGATTTGGGGGATTTTTAATAGGTAATATGGTACCTGCACTGTGTAGTACCAAACATCACCAGCAGGGTTGGGGGCAACATCACAGAATCAAATGAATTCGGGGGGGAGGGATAAATTAGGAGGTTGGGATTAAAATATACACACTACTATACATAAAACAGATAACCAACAAGGACCTACTGTATAGCACAGGGAACTATACTCGGTATCTCGTAATAACCTATACTGGAAGAGAATGTTAAAAAAGTATATTATATATATATAAATATATATATATGTATAACTGAATCACTTTGTTGTACATCTGAAACTAACACAACATTGTAAATCACCTATACTTCAATAAAAATTTAAAAAAAAGAATCAAATGAATTCCCATTTCTGCAGCTATGTGCACAAACATTCACACTAAGTGGGAGAAATAAAGTTGCCAAACAGCCTCCCATCAGTTCATGCCAGGTGTTGTCACCAAATGAGTTACGAGAAAGCTTTTGGCTCGCAGAACCTTTTGATTTCAGAAGGGAATATGGGGGAGGTGGATCCGAGACCCTGATTCTGTACTGTGGCTGGATTAGAGTCACCTGTTGGGCACAAAAGCCACTGAACATAGAAGGTCTTGAGAATCCAAAAGCCACACGATGGGACAAATTCTGAGGGAGCGCCTGCCCATTGTGATATCTTGTTACTCCTAAAGAAAACCCCCAAATCTGTATTTTTATGGAAAGCTTCTTAATTTTTCAATGTCAGATTTTTTTTTTTTAGTTTATATTTTGGCTGTGTTGGGTCTTCGTTGCTGCGTGGGCTTTCTCTAGTTGTGGCGAGCGGGGGCTACTCTTTGTTGCAGTGCGTGGGCTTCTCATTGTGGTGGCTTCTCTTGTTGTGGAGCATAGGCTCTAGGCGCATAGGCTTCAGTATTTGTGGCACGTGGGCTCAGTAGTTGTGGCTCATGGGCTCTAGAGCGCAGGCTCAGTAGCTGTGGCGCACAGGCTTAGTTGCTCCCCAGCATGTGGGATCTTCCCACACCAGTGCTCGAACCCATGTCCCCTGCATTGGCAGGTGGATTCTTAACTATTGCGCCACCAGGGAAGTGCCCAGATTTTTTTTTTTTTTTTAAATAAAGGCATTGTAATAAAATACAACACCTGGCCATACTTTTATCGACTGATGGCATATCGTTTGAGGCCTCTGGTTCTTGGTTCATTTTATCCGCACCAACTGATTTCCAGGCTCTCTAATAAGTGACCCTGAGAATTCACCAAGGCTCAGAGTTAGAACCATCTGGTAAGCATTTTGCTCAGTTCACTGGTATGTGGGGAGGGAAGGGATGAGTTAAAAAAAAATGACCCTCCAAAGGCACTCATTTAGAATAGCTTGTCTTAGAGCAACTCTTTTCAAGTGACTGCCAATAACAAATTTCAGTTAGCGAGCACAATCTGAAAGTCATGTGTGATTATCTAATCTGGCTCTCTTGTTGGGAAATAATGAAGTAATTGAGAAAAAACTGGGCTTGATTTGATATGAGACAACCACAGATGATTGAAGTGATTTCACTTTAGGTATATATAGATTTTTACGTCCAGTATCTCTTTTCTTTTTTGGTTTCAAAGATTTCCCCCCTCACTGGTGAATTTAGTGCTTGACTGTTTTTCCATAGAAGAAAATGAAAGATTTTGTGTCAGCTTTCTTTGGACGAAGGCGTTGCAGTGGTGTTGTTTGGTTTCTTGAATTTCTAGCTCTATTCCGTAGTAACCTATGTAGTAAAAATGGTATGTGTATTTGTGTATTTATGATAGAGACTAAAGGGTAAAAGAATATGCCACCCCAAAATATGACTGCAGGGGTTCAGGACAAGCCACCCCAAAATACGCTGCTTTGGTGTATTGATTATATTGAGCTGAAGGCACTTGAAAAACAGCAAACGTAAACTTTCTCTGAACTCCTCTTATCTACCTAAAGTCAGATCCTCCAAAAGGAACTCTATTGTCATAAATCCCCATCCCGGGAGTTTCATCAACCAGGGAAGATTGCCTCTTGTCACAGGAGAAGAGACTAGAAGTCGACACCAGGCCCAGATAAACTTTGTCACAAACCATCATATTTCCCATCTCTGCTAAGGGCCCATTCATCTTCCCTAAAAATCATTTAGTCTCCCCTAAGAGGCCAAGCTCCTTCCTCCCTTTTCCCTATTAAGATGGTATTTAACCCTGAATTCGAAGGACCTCAGACAGTTACTCATTTCCCCCGGGTGTCTCCCAGGTATTGATATATATGAGGTATACATGTTAATAAAACTTGTTTGCTTTTATCTTGTTAAACTGTTTTTTGATTACAGAGGTCTGAGCTACGAACTCAGAAAATTATTTTTCCTCCCTATAGGACACACACACAAAGGCAGAAAAAGATGAACAGAAAGAAGAATAGAAGGGGAGAAAGAGAGAGAGAGAGAGAGAGAGAGAGAAGAAACAGACAACAGAAAGACAGACGCAAACAACTGTGTTAGAGCTGGGAGGGTGGTTTCGCTCTTTTCGGAAGGGAGGCTGGCTCAGGTTTAAATGATCTGGGCCTCGCCTTACCTGAGCAAAGAAGTAGCATCATCGTTTTCTTACAATGTACAAACTGAGGGTAGCATGACTTTTTTCACTTTAAAAGAATCTTATCTCTATAGAATTCAGTTCTTGAACTCAGAGAATGTGTATGTGTTCATGTACTCTAAAATATGGTTTCTAATCCTCAACTTCTCTTGGAGGCATACCCAGTGGCGGGCTATAAAATGATTCATAACTGGCTCTCCAGAAAAAAACAACAGACAACAAAATAAATAAACCTGATTTATAGCATTTGCCAATGACCGTGGTATAAACACTCACACCATGGTCAATTTCAAGCTAGCCGCACGATGCGAATGCTGAGCTGTGAACAGATGTGCCTGACTGCCTTTCACAACTGGGTAGAATTTGGCTCCATCACAGATGTAGTCAAAAGAACACAAAGCAGGATTAAAAAGACGTGGGACAGCTTCTCACCCATAAAATGTGCACACAACAACAACTCAGATTGCCTCATGGGGATACATAGTCCATTAAATGGAAACAACAAAAGCAAAACTGTAAAGATCTTTGAAAATATAAAAATTTAAACAAGTATTAGACATTATCACCATTACCATCTTCAGAGAACCAAAACTTGCTCAATTCTCAAAAGTTAAAAAAAAAAAAAAAGATGTGGATTGCATTAGTTACTGTTTTTCAAAATGTGTCTTGTATCTCCTAGTCATAAAATTTTCACACTATACGGAAAGAGCCAGTGTCCCATTTGGACTTAACTTCAGAACAATGAACTCATCTGTGTTATTTTTATATGCACTGTAGCTTGGCCTGGAATCCCTGGTCATAAGAAGCATGAGTGTGTTCCGGGCAGCTTTTCTGCCTTAAACAGCTCCAGGGCAACGCCTAGAAGGCAATGCAGTCCCTTTTGCAAACCTCATCTGCAGCCTTTGCATGATTTGCATAATTTTAACTGATTAATGTGTAGCTTAGTTTTGTAAACAATAGCAAAGGGAACAACAAACAATGGGAATCTCTCTTAATAGAGACATTCTCCCTAGAATAACCTTTTCAGAAAGGCTCCGTCCAACAGAAATATAATGTAAGCCATACATGTGATTAAACATTACACATTAAGAGAACTAAAAAGAAACAGGAGAAATTAATGTTAATAACATTTAACTCAATATACCTAGAATATTATCATTTCAATGTATAATCAATATAAAGCAAATTAATGAGACTTTACATTCTATTTTTTTTCCTGTAGTAAGTCTTCAAATCAAACAGTTGTTTCACATTTGATTTTTTTCCCTGCATATCTCAGTTTGGACTTGCACATTTATTTTTTTTTTAATGTTTTAACATCTTTACTGGAGTATAATTGCTTTACAGTGGTGTGTTAGTTTCTGCTTTATAACAAAGTGAATCAGCTATACATATACATATATCCCCATATCTCCTCCCTCTTGCGCCTCCCTCCCACCCTCCCTATCCCACCCCTCTAGGTGGTCACAAAGCACCGAGCTGACCTCCCTGTGCTATGTGGCTGCTTCCCACTAGCTATCTATTTTATGTTTGGTAGTGTATATATGTCCATGCCACTCTCTCACTTTCTCCCAGCTTACCCTTCCCCCTCCCTGTGTCCTCAAGTCTATTCTCTACGTCTGCGTCTTTATTCCTGTCCTGCCCCTAGGTTCTTCAGAACCTTTGTTTTTCCTTACATTCCATATATATGTATTAGCATATGGTATTTGTTTTTCTGTTTCTGACTTACTTCACTCTGTATGACAGACTCTAGGCCCATCCACCTCACTACAAATAACTCAATTTTGTTTCTTTTATGGCTGAGTAATATTCCATTGTATACATGTGCCACATCTTCTTTACCCATTCATCTGTTGATGGACACTTAGATTGCTTCCATGTCCTGGCTATTGTAAATAGAGCTGCAATGAACATTGTGGTAAAATTTTGGTACATGACTCTTTTTGAATTATGGTTTTCTCAAGGTATATGCCCAGTAGTGGGATTGCTGGGTCATATGGTAGTTCTATTTTTAGTTTTTTAAGGAACCTCCATACTGTTCTCCATAGTGGCTGCATCAATTTACATTCCCACCAACAGTGCAAGAGGGTCCCCTTTTCTCCATACCCTCTTCAGGATTTATTGTTTGTAAATTTTTTGATGATGGCCATTCTGACTGGTGTGAGGTGATACCTCATTGTAGTTTTGATTTGCATTTCTCTAATGATTAGTGATGTTGAGCATCCTTTCATGTGTTTGTTGGCAATCTGTATATCTTCTTTGGAGAAACGTCTATTTAGGTCTTCTGCCCATTTTTGGATTGGGTTGTTTGTTTTCTTGATATTGAGCTGCATGAGCTGCTTGTAAATATTGGAGATTAATCCTTTGTCAGTTGCTTCATTTGCAAATATTTTCTCCCATTCTGAGGGCTGTCTTTTCGTCTTGTTTATGGTTTCCTTTGCTGTGCAAAAGCTTTTAAGTTTCATTAGGTCTCATTTGTTTATTTTTGTTTTTATTTCCATTTCTCTAGGAGGTGGGTCAAAAAAGATCCTGCTGTGATTTATGTCATAGAGTGTTCTGCCTATGTTTTCCTCTAAGAGTTTTATAGCGTCTGGCCTTACATTTAGGTCTTTAATCCATTTTGAGTTTATTTTTGTGTATGGTGTTAGGAAGTGTTCTAATTTCATTCTTTTACATGTAGCTGTCCAGTTTTCCCAGCACCACTTATTGAAGAGGCTGTCTTTTCTCCACTGTATATGCTTGCCTCCTTTATCAAAAATAAGGTGACCATATGTGTGTGGGTTTATCTCTGGGCTTTCTATCCTGTTCCATTGATCTATATTTCTGTTTTTGTGCCAGTACCATATTGCCTTGATTACTGTAGCTTTGTAGTATAGTCTAAAGTCAGGGAGCCTGATTCCTCCAGCTCCATTTTTCTTTCTCAAGATTGCTTTGGCTATTCGGGGTCTTTTGTATTTCCATACAAATTGTGAAATTTTTTGTTCTAGTTCTGTGAAAAATGCTATTGGTAGTTTGATAGGGATTGCACTGAATCTGTAGGTTGCTTTGGGTAGTACTGTCATTTTCACAATGCTGATTCTTCCAATCCAAGAACATGGCATATGTCTCCATCTGTTCGTATCATCTTTAATTTCTTTCATCAGTGTCTTATGGTTTTCTGCATACAGGTCTTTTGTCTCCTTAGGTAGGTTTATTCCCAGGTATTTTATTCTTTTTGTTGCAATGGTAAATGGGAGTGTTTCCTTAATCTCTCTTTCAGATTTTTCATCATTAGTGTATAGGAATGCAAGAGATTTCTGTGCATTAATTTTGTATCCTGCTACTTTACCAAATTCATTGATTAGTTCCAGTAGTTTTCTGGTAGCATCGTTAGGATTCTCTATGTATCGTATCATGTCATCTGCAAACAGTGACAGTTTTACTTCTTCTTTTCCGATTTGGATTCCTTTTATTTCTTTTTCTTCTCTGATTGCTGTGGCTAAAACTTCCAAAACTATGTTGAATAATAGTGGTGAGAGTGGACAACCTTGTCTTGTTCCTGATCTTAGAGGGAATGGTTTCAGTTTTTCACCATTGAGAACGATGT
The DNA here is from genome assembly GCF_949987535.1 of Balaenoptera acutorostrata. NCBI lineage: Eukaryota > Metazoa > Chordata > Mammalia > Artiodactyla > Balaenopteridae > Balaenoptera > Balaenoptera acutorostrata. The sequence goes on along the minus strand of NC_080085.1, from coordinate 10,692,563 downwards.
TGGCTGTGGGTTTGTCATATATGGCCTTTATTATGTTGAGGTAAGTTCCCTCTATGCCTACTTTCTGGAGGGTTTTTATCATAAATGGGTGTTGAATTTTGTCCAAAGCTTTTTCTGCATCTATTGAGATGATCATATGGTTTTTCTCCTTCAGCTTATTAATATGGTATACCACATTGATTTGCATATATTGAAGAATCCTTGCATTCCTGGGATAAACCCCACTTGATCATGGTGTATGATCCTTTTACTGTGCTGCTGGATTCTGTTTGCTAGTATTTTGTTGAGGATTTTTGTATCTATGTTCATCAGTGATATTGGCCTGTAGTTTTCTTTCTTTGTGACATCTTTTTCTGGCTTTGGTATCAGGGTGATTGTGGTCTCGTAGAATGAGTTTGGGAGTGTTCCTCCGTCTGTTATATTTTGGAAGAGTTTGAGAAGGATAGGTGTTAGCTCTTCTCTAAATGTTTGATAGAGTTCGCCTGTGAAGCCATCTGGTCCTGGGCTTTTGTTTGTTGGAAGATTTTTAATCGCAGTCTCAATTTCAGTGCTTGTGATTGGTCTGTTTATATTTTCTATTTCTTCCTGGTTCAGTCTCGGAAGGTTGTGCTTTTCTAACAATTTGTCCATTTCTTCCAGGTTGTCCATTTTATTGGCATAGACTTGCTTGTAGTAATCTCTCATGATCCTTTGTATTTCTGCAGTGTCAGTTGTTACTTCTCCCTTTTCGTTTCTAATTCTGTTGATTTGAGTCTTCTCCCTTTTTTTCTTGATGAGTCTGGCTAATGGTTTATCAATTTTGTTTATCTTCTCAAAGAACCAGCTTTTAGTTTTATTGATCTTTGTGATCTTTTCCTTCATTTCTTTTTATTTCTGCTCCGATCTTTATGATTTCTTTCCTTCTGCTAACTTGGGGTTTTTTTTGTTCTTCTTTCTCTAATTGCTTTAGGTGTAAGGTTAGGTTGTTTATTTGAGATGTTTCTTGTTTCTTGAGGTAGCACTGTATTGCTATAAACTTCCCTCAGAACTGCTTTTGCTGCATCCCATAGGTTTTGGGCTGTCATGTTTTCATTGTCATTTGTTTCTAGATATTTTTTGATTTTCTCTTTGATTTCTTCAGTGATCTCTTGGTTATTTAGTAGTGTATTGTTTAGCCTCCATGTGTTTGTATTTTTTACCGTTTTTTTCCTGTAATTGATATCTAGTCTTATAGTGTTGTGGTTGGAAAAGATACTTGATATGATTTCAATTTTCTTAAATTTACCAAGGCTTGATTTGTGACCCAAGATATGATCTATCCTGGAGAATGTTCCATGAGCACTTGAGAAGAAAGTGTATTCTGTTGTTTTTGGATGGAATGTCCTATTAATATCAATTATGGACTTGTACATTTCAAGTGTTCAGTAGCTACATATGGCCAGTGGGTACCATTTTGGATAGTGTGGGTGCTATAATACCAGGGAGCAGAGAATCTCCTGATTCTAAGAAAATCCAGTATTTATAGAAACTTTTATTCTGCCTTGAGTGGATTTTGTTAAGGGAATTTATTATTGAGAGAGGGGCAAACTCCCTCTCTCACATCTCTCTCTCTCTCTCTAATTTTTCCTTCTCCATCATCCATCAGATGAGTTGTCAGGGCAACCTAGATTGGGTGTGTCTATTTTATGTAGGATGACCAAACATTTTAGTTTGCCCAGGACTGAGAGATTTTCCAGTGTTTGGGACAGTTTGACACTGGGAGAGACCCAGGCAAACCAGGATGAACTGGTCACCCTAAATTTGGAGGAAAAGGTTAAATGCAGCTGGGAGAGCCTATTTGCAGCTAGAAAAAGACAAAACTTTTTTATTGAGGTATAGTTGATGTACAATATTATACAAGTTTCAGGTGTACAACACAGCAATTCATAATTTTTAAAGGTTATACTCCATTCATAGTTATTATAAAATATTCGTTATATTCCCTGTGCTTGTAGCTTATTTTGTACATAGTAGTTTGTACCTCTTATTCCCCTACCTCTATCTTGCCCCTTCCCATTGGTAACCACTAGTTTGTTCTCTATATCTGGGGTTCTGTTTCTTTTTTGTTATATTCACTAGCTGTTTTATTTTTCAGATTCCACATACAAGCGATATCATACAGTATTTGTCTTTCTCTGTCTGACTTATTTCACTTAGCATAATACCTTCCAAGTCCATCCATGCTGTTGCAAATGGCAAAACTTCATTCTTTTATGGCTTAGTAGTATTCCATTTCATATATATACCAACAGCTGTAAATCATAAGGCTACGGCCTCTTAGCATGTCTGAAAGCTACTTTGGATCTTCATCTTCTGTCAACCTGGGATTCTGGAAATTGTCCCTGGAACCTGGGCAGCAGGCTTTACTATACTGTACTCCTGAATGTTTCAAAAGTCTCTCTGGGGCTTCCCTGGTGGTACAGTTGTCAAGAATCCACCTGCCAATGCAGGGGACACGGGTTTGATCCCTGGCCAGGGAAGATTCCACATGCCACGGAGCAACTAAGTCCGTGCGCCACAACTACAGAACCTGCGCTCTAGAGCCCATGAGCCACAACTACTGAAGTCTGCGTGCCTAGAGCCCATGTTCTGCAACAAGAGAAGCCACGACAATGAGAAGCTCACGCACCGCAACGAAGAGTAGCCCCCGCTCGCTGCAACTAGAGAAAGCCTGTGCACAGCAACAGAGACCAAACACAGCCAAAAATCAAAACAAATAAATAAATAAATTTATTTTAAAAAATGTAAAAAGTCTCTCTGGCCTCCTGGCTACTGTCCTGGCTCCCTGAATCAGGTGGAACTGTCCCCTTGCATACAATGACCTTCTAGGTTCCTTCTAACCAGGGTTTGGAGCTCTGTGTTTGTAGCTCCCAATAATGGTCATGGAAACTGGAAGAATTCTGTCTGTTTTATCACCCAGGTTGCTGATTTCTCTGCCTACCTGTCTTGGGCTGAGCCTCACCCTCTTTTATAGTCAATTTGTTAGAGAAATGCAAGTCAAAACCACACTGAGGTATCACCTCATACTGGTCAGAATGGCTATTATCAAAAAGTCTACAAATAATAAACGCTGGAGAGGATGTGGAGAAAACAGAACCCTCCTACACGGTTGGTGGGAATGTAAACTGGTACAGCCACTATGGAGAATAGTTTGGACGTTCCTTAAAAAAGTAAAAATAGAGTTACCATATGATCCAGCAATCCCACTCTTGGGCATATATCCAGAAAAGATGAAAACTCTAATTCAAAAAGATACATGCACCCCAATATTCATAGCAGCACTATTTGCAATAGCCAAGACACAGAAACAACAACCCAAGTGCCCAAAAACAAACAACTGGTTTAAATAGAGGTGGTATACACATACACACAATGGAATATTACTCAGCCATAAAAATGAATGAAATATTGCCATTTGCAGCAACATGGATGGACCTAAAGATTATCATACTAAGTGAAGTAAGTCAAACAGAAAAAAGTCAAATATTATATGATTATCACTTATATGAGGAACCTAAAAAATAATACAAATGAACTTATTTATAAAACAGAAACAGACTTATAGACACAGAAAACAAACTTATGGTTACCAAAGGGGAAAGGTGAGGGGAGGGATAAATTAGGAGTATGGGATTAACAGATACACACCATTATATATAAAATAGATAAGCAACAAGAATTTACTATATAACACAGGAAACTATATACAATCTTGTAATATCCTCTAATGGAAAATAATCTGAAAAAAATAACAATCACTTTGCTGTATGCCTGAAACTAACACAATATTATAAATCAACTATACTTCAATTAAAAATAAAAGTTAATTTGACTGTGTGCCTCAATCTTTATAGTGCCATGTAATATTTATTATATCCACTCTTTTTTTTTTTTTAAGCACCTTAGATTTACTCTCCTCCCACTTCTAAGGCCACCTCGTTTAATTTATATATACATAGTATATAAACGGCTATACGACATTCCACTCTTTTTTTTTTTTAATTGAGAGAGAGTTTACAGCCAATGTCTTCAATTCTTAATTTGGTTTTTATTTTATAAAATCATTCAAGAAATATTGAGTATCTTAATCTCAAGATTATTTAAACTCTCCACACCTCCATTTGCTTTTTGGTCTCAGTTTCCATACTGGTGAATGGAGCTAATAAATATAACCTATTTCGTAGGGTTACTGTGAGGAGTAAAAGTACATTTTAGCGTCTAAAACAATGTAAACTGCTTTACACAGGCTTTGCAGAGAGTATGTGCTCAGCTGTGTTGATTATTATTAGATTTTTATGTCTTTCTTAGGGTCACGACACATATTTGATATCTCAGTATCCCTCCTCCCCTGGCAACGCTTAATACGCGTCCCGAAGAGTAAACACGCACCGAACATCCACTGATTGGCTGAGTCCAGCAACCCCACTTCTCCTGGCTCTGGTCTGGATTTCACAGCCAGTCTCTAAGGCCTCCTAAATATGGTCAACGTGGTACCTCCCTGTTCGGACGGAACTGGATGCTTCAGGTCCTGCCTCCTGGCCTAACATCCTGCTCTGAAATATGACATCATCAGCCGGTGCCATCTCCGGCCGCGAACCTGAGCACTACCTCAAATTGTTTTCCACAACTGTCTTTGCAAAGCAGCTGGGTTCTGGCTTTTCCAAATTTCAGCATAGCATGAAAATAAAGCTTCCACGTGGGATTTAAGTGATGTGGCATCATGATTGGTTGCCTTCTCCCGCCAGTCCCTGTTCAGTTTTTTGTTTCCAGCGGAACCCGCCTTCCGTGATGGAAACAGAGAATGCCAGACTCACTTTCCCAGCTTCCCCAGCGCTTGGATCACGTGACCCAACCCTGTCCAATGGGACCAAAGGGGATATCTTCCTGGGGATTCTGGGACAAATTTCCTCCCTCCCTTTCCAATGATACTTTTCTATTTGGAATCAAGACAACCTTCCTAAGACCCTGATAGAGAACCAAGAAAATCACAAAGAAGATGGAATTGGGTGGAACATAAAGAATGAATATGTGAGTCACTACTGCTTTGATGTCATTTAAATTCTGAATTAACCAAGTTTGGAAGCCCCTGCCTCCAGATCTCTTATTTTGTGAGATTTATTAGTTAGTCCCTGTTGTTTAAGTCATTTTTAGTTGGGTATTTAGTTTCTGCCCCTGAAAATATCCTAGCTGACTGGAATGAGTTCTTTGATGGCCCTAGGAAGAATTAGTCCTTAATTAAGCATAATCCCATGTTCTCTTTTCAAGACTACTGCTGCCAAAAGCCAACAGTAATCTGTCACTTCTAGAATTTCTCCGGCACTTCCCCAAAGTCAATGTAGTTTGATGGTTGTGAGCACAAATCCAGGAGTCAGACCTGGGCAAGTGTGACCTTCGGCAAGTTCCGTAAGCTCTGTCTTTTTTCTTTTTCTATGAACAGGGGATAACGGTAATAATGCACCTGCCTTATAGGGTATTGTGTTAAATGAATCAACACACAAAAAGCAGTTAAAATAGTGCCTGACACATAGTAAGCACTGTAGGTGAACCGTTTCACTTATTTACCTTTCATTTTATATAGCCTTGTGCTATCTCTCAGATATAGGTAGGTAGGTAGGTAGATAGATATTTCTTCTTCTTCTTGCGCTATTCTTCCATGTCTCAATGGTTATCATTGCTCATGAGGACAAACTCCACCTTCTAAAAGAGCATGTTTCTAGATGCCAGAGGATGTAGTGTAGATTCATCAGTTACTAGCTGTGCCGTGAGTACTTCACTTATTTTCTCAGCACCTTGGTTTCTTCATTTGGAAAAGAAGGCTACTGTCTTTGTTTTCGTTCCCCCATAAAAAGACCCTGAAAAAGTTGTGTATGTGGGAGGTGACTCAAGGGAATTCCAATAAGGAAGTGGGAAAGTGAGCACAGAAGGGAAGGCGAGGCAGGGAAGCCAATAAGGAGTGTAGGATCAAGCCACTTCCCACTGTGCGTAACAGGAGCTTCGTCCTCACGAGGAACTCTCAGCGTAGATAGAACACCATGTGCCTCAGAGATGTGTCCCCAAGGGATAAGCTTGCTGGGCTATTTAAACACCATCTCTTCAGGCACTGGTTGAGGGCTGCTGGGTGGCCATTGGTGCTTTCTTCCTCAGGGAATCCTGGCCTGCTGCTGTGGGCAGGCAGGGCAGGCCCAGCCTCCAGAGAATACTGGCAAAAGTATGAAAGTCAGGCATTACATACCACGATGGAAAAGCATGAGGGGGGCCTCTTGAGGCTGAAGTGGTGATTGATTCAATTCAGTAATCATGTTTTTTTGTGGGGTGGGGAGGTAGAGGAAGCTATTCTGTACAAGGAACTTTGCTAGCTGAGCAACAGGACACATAGATGAGTAAGAAATGGTCCCAGACTTAAAGAGTGTCACAATCCAGTCGCAGAGACGGATTGTTCTACAATCTCTGTATCCTAATGGCTGATGAACATGTGGAAAGTTCTTCAACATATAATATTGATAACTATATAACTAATACATATTCTATAATATATATATTCTATAGTATGTAACTAATATATATTCTATAACTAATATATATCCTATATATTATATAATGTTAACATATAATATATAATCAGAGATATAATATCTATATTATACATATAATTAAATCTATAATTATATCTATCATATAATAACATATAACTTATCACTAGTTATTAGAAAAATGTAAATTAAAACCACAGTGAGGTACTGCTACACACATGAGAAAGGGTAAAATTTTTAAATCTGGCAAGATCCACTGTTGGTGAGATTGTAGAGCAAATGGAATGCATACAGTGCTGGGGGGAATGAAACATGGTACAGCCCCAAGAAAAGTTTGGCAGTTTCTTAAAATTACCCCCTGACCAGCTTTTTTACTCCTAGGTATTATCCAAAAGAAATCAAAACTTGGTACAGTCACTATGGAGAATAGTATGGAGGTTCCTTAAAAAACTAAAAGTAGAGTCACTGTATGATCCAGCAATCCCACTCCTGGGCATATCTGGAGAAAACTATAATTTGAAAAGATACATGCACCCCTAGATTCATAGCAGCACTATTTACAATAGCCAAGACATGGAAACAACCTAAATGTCCATCGACAGAGGAATGGATAAACAAGATGTGGTACATACATACAGTGGAATACTACTCAGCCATAAAAAAGAATGAAATAATGTCATTTACAGCAACACAGATGGACCTAGAGATTATCATAGTATGTGAAGTGAGACAGAGAAAGACAAATATATGATATCACTTATGTGTGGAATCTGAAAAAAAGATACAGATGAACTTATTTACAAAACAGGAAGAGATCCACAGACATAGAAAACAAACTTATGGTTACCAAAGGCGAAGGGGGGGGAGGGATAAATTAGGAGGGTGGGATTAATATACACACACCCCTATATATAAAACAGATAACCAACAAGGACCTACGGTATAGCACAGGGAACTATACTCAGTATTTTGTAATAACCTATAAGGGAAAGGAATCTGAAAAAGAGTAGATATAGATATATATGTATAACTGAATCACTGTGCTGTACACCTGAAACTAACTCGACACTGTAAATCAAATATACTTCAATTAAAAAAAATAAAATGAAAGTAAAAATTTAAAAAAAGAAATGAAAACAAATGTCCACAAGACGATTCATGTATGAATGCCACAAAGGCCCAGTCCCAGTGTCCCGCCCCCCCACCCCCCAACCGGGCTCTTTGTGGGCTCCTTTTTCATGCCACTGTCACCAATACTCTTACTTGTTTGGGTGTCTATTTCCCATGTGGATTATGAATTTGCATAAAACACAAAATGTGATCTTTGTTAAGATACTACAGCTCCCAGGTACTCCCTTTTAAAGATCCCCAGAGCACAGTTAATCGCCTGATGCATAGTGGGCACATAATAAATGTTGATTTAATGAATTGCCTTAATTTCAAACCAGTCATTCAGAAAGAGAGCCAGTGCCGTGTTTTTATATTCTAATAACATTGCCTGTAGTGCCTGCCTCCTTAAGCTATGCCATACAGGAAGGAGCATTTGAATTGAACTACAGAAGCCTAAATACCCATGTGCAAGAGACAGAAATCAGAACTTGAAAGTGACTAAGTGTCTGATTCAATACGGAGTAGCTTAAATATAAACAAGATGTGGTGCGTTATGCCCTGTTACAAGTGGTATGCCAAACAAAGCAGAATCAGTAGTTCTGAGGGGCAGCTGTTCTTAGCAGGCTGTAAAAAACTCGATGGAAACCCCAGAATGGTCAGATTTGCAGTGCCTGGAAATTAACCTCAAGTAAGTTAACTAGTGAACATACAATATTCTTATTCTCCAGGACTGTCTATTTGCTGACCTGAAGAATGGATGGGAGAGATGGCAAAAGACAGAGGAACAAATAGAAGGAAAAAGCTGTAGAACACAGTGAGAATGTCTTTCCCTGAAGGTCTCTGGGCCCCATCTCCTCATTATTTTGTTCCGTCCTCCACAGTGAATACAGAATGTCTGAAATATTGCTGGAGTTCAGTTGGTACAGCTCAGTCCAGCTTGAATTGAGAATAACTCTTTGTTCTTAAAAGACTCCGCAGGGTACCAAGAACAAGGAAACATTTTGGAAGCAACAGTTCTGTATCGCCTCCTAGGAACAGATGACCATCCTAAAAGAATATTTCCATTTCTAATTTCAAGGGTACTTTAATAATGGAAAGGATGTAGCAGCTAACCTTGGAGCAGTTAAAACCCAAGTACAATGTCTATGACATAGTCATATTTTAACATTCATTTTAAAATACCAGAGTCTTTCTACCAAGGTCGACTTTTCTTTTTCCACAATAAATAGCACTGGATTGCCACATCATGCTTTATTTATTTCACATACATGCGAACTAAAATTAAATCCAGAATAATCTTCTACTAGTTATTGCTTTGATATATAATTTTTACATTTTATACTGAATGTGGGGAAAAAACCCTAATGCCAATTTCTTTAAGAAACATCATTCAATCTTGCTGAAATATTCACTAATATTGATTTGCTGGAGCTGTGGATTGGCATCTGAAATATTTCACTGTTTTGCAATTTTAAATCCAAACACAGACCTTTCCCCTTTGTGTGTTTCCAAGTGATAGATATGAATTAATTAGCTTGAGCCACTTTAATAAACACAAATGTTCTTCTCTAATTTGTAAGCCAAAGAAGTTTCTTTTTTTATTGCTGCTGTTACAAGGTCCAATAGATGATATTACTTCATGCAGTTTCAGAAATGGGGGGCTCTGAATCTGATTCCCAACTTCTGGTTCCAGGGTATGCGACAGAGCTCCCTCCTGGTTCTCAGAGTTGCTTGGAAGAGTGGCCAAGCCACCGAGGGCTCAGAAGCAGCCCCTGCTGTGTCATCTCTCGAAATCTTCCCTCGGGACCAACAGAATCCACAGGAGGGTGAGTGAGTGATTAGATTATCGGCTCTTCTGAACCTTTGAACGTTCTGCCTCATTTTCAGAGTCCTCCTTTGTGTGGTGTGAACATAATCACACTCACATCACCTTTCATAAAAGTACAGAATGATAGTATTGCATACTTGAAATTTGCTAGATTAGATCTTAAAGTGTTCTCACTACGCACGCAAAAGGTAACTGTGTGACGTGATGGATGTCCTAATTGGATGGTGGTCATCACTTTACAGTGTATACATATATGACATCATCACGTTGTACAGCTTTGGGGAAAAAACCACATTGTGCAACCTAAATGTATATAATATTTATTTGTCAATCATACTCCAATAGAGATGGAAAAAATGACAGAATTATAGTTTCAAGCATTACTGGTCTAAGCAGGTTTGGGAACAAATAAAGCTGACTTGAGGTAAGCATCCAGCCTGCTGGTGGGGGACAATGCTCAAAGGTGACAGACAGCGATCTATGAGATGTAAGGATGTACAAGGGGGAAGAGGTGGGCTCATCTCTGGAGCTGGTTAGGCTAAGTGTCTTCCCAGAACTTCTGCCGCATCAAAGCAAGGCTGGCCGTGGGGTGACTTGTGGCGAAATTTGCTCAGGTGATTCTGATGGCCCCGCTCACACACACTCACAGTTCAAGTTTTCTCGGCTTCCCAGGGCGTTCCTCCAGGTGACTGCACCCAGGACAGAGCTCACAGCCCCAGTACTTCAAGATCCCATTCCAGTGGCCAGGATTTTAGGACCCGAGGACACAGAATTTAAAAAAAATAATAATGAAATAATAAATGATGAGGTGTGAGCATCTAGAATGCACTTCCTTGAAATGTACTGGCTTTTCATCCATGGTCATCGATTATTCACTAAATAGCGAGCCGCAGCCTTTTATGAGAAAGAGTTACAGCAAGAGAAAATGAAATCACCTTTGCCTCTGGAAGCTTACATTCTAAGCATATTTGAAATGCACTTGTGATATCTAATTCACCTTTCAGAGAAAGAACAAATCCGGAAGCACATACCAGGAAGCATGCAAGAGGGAAAGTGGCCGTTTCTAAATGCCCTTTGCTGCCAGCCAGCCCCTGATTTGTAGCCAATTTCTAGGATTATTGAGGTTTTCTTCGTAGGCTCTTCTGTGATACCTTGCAAGATAAAGGACCAAAAATGTCCCAGTTTCTCCTTCGAGAAGGGGGTCTTTGGGTGTTGAGCCCCTAGGACCTTGCCGACAGCAAATGTCTCTGTACACGTTTATAGGTATTGTTACTGTGTGTGCTTACTTCTTTTAATCTTGCATCCTTGGCTAGAATATTACTTCTGGATCATAGAATCTTTTCTTTTTCTGTTTAGAGTACACACAGCTTCAGATCTGTGTCCCTACAGGGTGTGTATTAAATTCTAATTTACTTCTGTTATGTAATCTTATGACAAACTAGGCGAGACGGTCATTCCAGCCATTGTGGGATGGCCCTCAAGCACAACAGAAAGTTCTCCAGCTGGTGAACTTTGTCCAAAGTGACTCCTGACCCCTGGCACCTGGCAAAACAGGCCCAGAGGCCGTCCCCTGCCCTTTCTTTCCATTTATTAAGCCTTCCCAACAATGATCACGCTGTCTCTCCTGGAATTCTGTGTGCTTCTACCATTCTGTCTTCAGAATACAGTACTGTCTTTTAAGAGGCTTGATTAGAAGGAAACAGGGAATTGGGCAGTTGAAGATGATTCCTAATCATGTTCTGAAAATAAGGCATTGTTGAGGCTATCCTGGAAGTCTGGCCTTCTTTAGATGCACACAGATCGCTGTTTTGATGAGTGAGGGGTTTATGCACGTGGACATACCAGGCGGGTGCAGCCCCATGGCCACCACTTTCGTTAGAATGGACTTGGGGGCCCACCCTGCGGATAACAGCAGCGGCCTCCAGGGGGCTCCCTTTAGAGCCTGTCTCAGCGGAACTAATCTTCCCAGTCGCCTCCCCCCCATGGTCTTGTCACCATCCATTTACAGTCCGCCCTGCTTGCTGGCAGCTGGCAGCTCTCCAGGCGCAGGTGGGGCTGGGGGCTCGGGGCGGGGCTGAGCCCCTTCTCCCTGGGGCTCCTCCTGTCTCCTCCATCAGGCTTTCAAAACGCACAGCGTTTTTTCTTCCCTGGTCTTTTGTTATACAAACGAGGCGTATTTAGGTCCAGTCAAGGAAGAATCTTTTATAAATGATAGATGTTTATTTCTGCCCTCTGCAGGTGGAAGGGGGAGGGATAAAAGGAGAAAATAGATTCCAACCCCAGCAGGCGGTTCTGTGCTCAGGGACCGAGCTGAAACACTGGTACTTGGACATAGTACTCACAGGACAATTACGAGGCAGGGATACGCCTAGATTCTCGGAACAGAGAGGGCCAAGAATTGCTCTCCTGGCACAGAAGATTCTGGTGTGCTCTGAGGTCGATCTGTGCGGTTACTGACCTAAGGTCTATGGAAAGGCAATCTAACCAACATCATCTGTCTGCCTGTGGGCCCCGGGAGTAACAGAAGGAGGGCCTCCACCCCCGGCCTTTGGAACATGTGCCTGACTGGGGCCACCCCTCCCCGCCATCCCAGGGCCCAGGACCATCCAAGCAGCGAAGAGTCCCAGCTTCAGGCAGAGGCGAGAGCAGCTTAGGGAGCCCCTTCAAGATGGCCCTTCCTGGGATGGGGAACTAAGGGGTAACAAACTTTGTCTCCTGGTGTCTGGTATTTTCCATCTCGCTACAATAGAAGGAAAGTGCCATCTGGGCAAATGAGGGGCATTCCCAGTTTTGGCAAGCCCTGAAACCGTGGTCCAGGGGATGAAGAGTTCGCACACGGGGTGAAACATCATTGCCAAGGGAAGTGGTTGTGTGGGACCATCCGCGTCAACTCTGCAACACAGTCTCTGCCCAAGTTGGCTGAGTGCCACCCTTCCACCGAGTTGGTGCGGCTGTCACGAAGAGAAAGCCAGTGGGAGCAGACAGTTAATTGATGTAATGACTTTCATGCCCCATCGAAAGTTCCATTCTCTAGAAGACAAATAAGAGCAGCTTATCTGTCTTCCAAAGAGCAGCTCTGTGGAGCAGAGCCTACCTCTTCTCTGCATAGTACGCTATTATTTACTTTTAATTTTTGCCTCATCAGATTACTCTCGGACCCTCAACTTGCCGTCCAAATACATCACAGAAACATGAGAACTCTAAGGCAGCCAGGGATAAAAAAAAAAGTTTACTAGAAGAAGAAAAAAGCAAACTTAAAAGGGAGAAATTATAAATTATTTTCTAAAAAATGATACATGCAGCACCAATTAGGCTTCAATTCATCAACAGCAATTTAACCTGATACTAATTTTTCAAAACACAGTTATCGCCTTGGAGATCTCTTTCGCTTTCTGGGAGAGATTCACGAAACAAAAGCCAAACATCCTAACAAAACATGGCTTCAAACACAGGGACAATGAAAGCACCAAGATGACTCAAATGAACATCTACAGCACGAAGGGTTGTGAGCACTTTCGAGAGGGATGCACCTCGTGCTTGATTGTGTCTCTGGAAAGAAACAATCGTCTGACATCTCGTAAGTCTGAAGACGGCTCTGAGCAATTCAGTGATTTCTGACACAACTCCTTGAGGCGACTCATCCAGTTGAGGAGGAGCCTCTGAATTATTGACTCGCTCCTTTCCCTGCGCACAGAATTCCTCCTGCAAACCAGTCTACCCTGGCGATGCTGCATAATAATGGCAAGTAAAGATGAAGCGTCGAGCAGAGGCCGTTTTTTTTAAGAAGGAATATTCTAGGAACCCATGTTCTGGGGTTTTGGGTTAATCAAGTCTATTAACTCTCATCTCTGCTCTCTGAGGGGCAAGAAGTTGACGCTCTTGACAACACAACGGGAGACAATCCGCGCACACGGGAATTTGATAAATGCTAGCTTGTCACCCACTACCATGTATGTTGGGGGGAACAGAAAATGGAGACAATGGCGAAATGTACAGTGTCAGCAGTCCTGCCTGGGGAGGGGACACGATCTTTCATTCAGCTGGTCTGCTGCTCAAACCAGACTTGCTCATTTCACACCAGCAGAGCCACGTGGCGGCGGCCTCGTCACCCCTGTGGGCTGGGGGTCGGGGGTGAGGATGGGTGGCTAGGCTGGCGGTGCCCCAGGCTGTGGGCTCAGATCCTTCTCAGCTCCTGAGGTGAGGCTCTGCTCGGCTGTGTAGCAGCAGCCGCCAGAGGCAGCGCATCCACGCTGTCTGGGGATCTGCCTGTTTGCTGGTAGCTTCTCTGATGGCCAGTAGGTCCCTCCCTGCCTGCCTGTCCTTTGATTCTCAGAGCAGTCAACGCCCCGTCTCTTAGCCCTCAAAGAAAAGAGAGTCAATTCAGTTGAATCCTCCACCTATTCACCGTAGCCCTCCCCTCTGATTCTCTTTCCAGACGGCCTCCCTTCCCTGAGGCCATCAACTACTCTTGCAGAGTGAGTTCTCACTAAACAGCTAAGGTGAGGTTATTCAACCTCCAAGCTACTGATGTAGCCATTCTTTGTCGTGAGGAACTTTCCAGAGCACTGTGGGATGTTTAGCAGCAAACATGGCCTCTACTCACTGGCAGCACCCCATCCCCCCACCCCACTGAGTTGTGACGACCAAAAATATCTCTAGACATTGCTGAATGTCTCCTTGGGGTGAAGTTGCCAGATGTAGCAAATAAAAATAGAGGATGCACAGTTTCACTAGAATTTCAGATAAACAACTCGTAACTTGTTAGTATACGTATGTCCCATGCAATATTTGCCATTTATTTGAAATTCAGATTTAAGTGGGCATCTGTATTTTACCTGGTGACTGCTCTTGGGGGACCAATTTGCCTGGCTTGAGAATCACCAGGTTTATGTATTTCCTCTTTGAAAGAACAAAGGAACCAATCTCTAATTGTAAAACTGCCACTTTAGCAAGTGGAGGGTGAAGAGAGAAAATGGCCAATAAGCACATAGAAAGATGCTTAGCATCACTGGTCATCAGGGAAATGCAAATCAAAATCGCAGGGAGATACCACTTCATACCCACTTGGATGGCTAGGATCAAATACACAATACCAAGTGTTGACAAGGAGGTGGACCTGTTTGGAGAGTTGTCTCCAAATAAATTCTGCTCTTGACTCTGCAACAGATCCTCCTGTGGGCGATGAAGTGATGAGTTTACCCTCCTGCTATGGAGAGGAAAATACCACGAGAACAAAGCACAAAGTAATATTTTCATAAAATCCCCACAAATATTCTCACTGTTCTCTCTGCATCGGGTTTTCCTTGCTCCTATCCATCGTGCATGCCGCTAAACGAAACAAAACTAAAACAAAACAAAACTCTATGTGATCCTACTCTGTGAAAATACTGATGGCTGCCCAAGGACAACAGGACAGTCCGAATGCCTTACCATGACATTCAAGCCCTTCCGCATCTAACTCCAACTCTCTGTGTATCAGTATGTTAGTAACATACTGTATGGATGTTAGTAACAGCTTTATTGGGATGTAATTCACAAACCAAACTATTCACCCACTTAAAGTGTACAATTCAGTGTATTTTAGTAAATTCACAGAGTTGGGCAACCATCAGCACAATCAGTTTTAGAACATTTCCATCGCCTCCGAAGGAAACCCCGTACCTGTCAGCAGTCACTCCTCATTTACCCTCAACCCCTTCCACTCTATCCCCTGTGACCTTTTGCGTCTGGCTTCTTTCACTCAGCATAATGTTTTCAAGGTTCATCCATGTTGTAGCACATATCAGGATTTCATCCCTTTTTATTGCTGACTAATATTCCACTATATGGATAGACCAGATTTTGTTTGTTTAGTGATTCATCAGTTGATGAACATTTTGGCCATTAGGCTAATTTAAAAATATAGAGAACAATGTAACCAGTACCCATATATGAGCCTCTGTTTCTGCAGTGGATTTTTGTGAAGAGTAAGTGATAGATACTTTCAGTATCTATAAAGCACCTAGCACAGAGCCTGGCTCCAAATTAAAGCTGGGTCAGTGGGAGTCAAGAACTGTCGTCTCCTTGGGATTAACACATACACACTACAATATATAAAATAGATAACCAACAAGGACCTACTGTATAGCACAGGGAACTCTACTCAGTATTTTGTAATAACCTATAAGGGAAAAGAATCTGAAAAAGAATATATATGTATGTATAACTGAATCACTTTGCTGTACACTTGAAACTAACACAACGTATTAAATGAACTATATCTCAATAAAATAAATAAATAAATAAGAACTGTCGTCCCCACGGATGGGAACACTCCATGGCTTTCATGGATGGACTCAACCTTCCACAGAAGACAATCCCAAGCTAGTGAGGTCTAATTTATACCATTTTTCATATATTTTAAATTAAGGTGGATTGAAATAGATTTTAACACTTTCTGAGAGTTTTCCTGTACCCATGCTCAGCCCAGGGGGCTCCCACGGGCAGTGTAAGGGCAGGTTAGGAGGCACAGCGATAAATAGTCTAATGTTTACATTGTCCGAGGTCAGACCTGTGTCTGCTACAAGTCTGAAACATTTTTCCCCTCTGTTTACTTTCATCTCAAACATATGTCCTTAAAGTATTTCTCATGGTTCTTATCAGCCCTGTACTAACCAGTTGCCGCTTGCAGGATTAATTATCTTGTCTCGAATGGCATTAGCTGAAACGGAAATGCACATGATCGAAAACTCCTACTTTAGAGCCAGTGTATAAAAAATGCAAACTCTAAGGCTAGAGTGAATTTATGCCATTTAAAAAGCTTTAATCCACTTTCTGTTCGTAAAATATTATCATCAAGGCTTGTTAAAAGCAACGACGATACGCAAATAAGAAAAATCATTGAAATCAAGATTTTGTTTGCACGTGGCTTTCTCAACATAATAAAATGACCTACTGAGGAAGTTGTTGCTGGAAGCTTCCATATCCATCTCTGTCTAGACTGTTTGTGGGAAACCAAGGCCTGTGGGCCCATTTTAAATTGCAAAACCATTCTAGTGATTCTGGCTTGAATGGGTTCTATAGTTGAAGACAGAAGGAAACAAAGAGACAGGAAAAAAGGGTAGTTTGGGAGTTTGGGGTTAGCAGATGCAAACTATTATACATAGAATGGATAAAAAACAAGGTCCTATTGTAGAGCACAGGGAACTATATTCAATGACCTGTAATAAACTATAATGGAAAAGAAAAAAAAAAATTTTAATAGCAAAATAAAGAAAAAGGGTAGTGACACCAACTATGGGTCCACATGATTCTAAAATTATTTATTTCTTCCATATGAAGTAATTACTTCATTAAAAGCAATCCTTCAAATTTAATATGATTAAGTTCCTATAGTGTTCAAGGCCCTCGGTGCTCCTGGGTAAGTAGATAAGCCTGTGGATTGAATTCATGTTTCTTCAAATTGCTTGTGTAGCGCTGTATAGCCAGGGGACTAAGAAAATAGCAGGTAAAGAAGAGGCTGGGAAGTTTCCATCGATATTCATTCAAATAACATGAAAACTAGCTCTTCAAAAACTAAGTCGTGAGAGATTATGAGCAAAAGCTGGCCTTTTTGTTTGGATATTCCCCAAACAGAAATTACATAAGGAGCAGCAATATTTGCAGTCATCTCATGAGTGCTAAGCAACTGAAGTTGAATTTTACTTAAACTTTCTCCTGTCATGCCTACCACTGACAGGAGAAAAGCATTAAGAGCTCATCTCATCCTGCCTTGAGGCAGGTAAAGGTCTGAATCATCCAGAACAGATGTCCTTTCTCGACTACAAGAACTCAGGGAAAAGAAAATGCAGCTTACAGAGATGAGCCAGAGGTTCCAAAGAGGAATTTAACTCAATTTTTACCCGTCCTTCACTTTCACCTGACTCCCCAGTGACCCCGATTTATCAGGTTATCCACCCAATGAAGAGAGAGAAAACAGGAACACGAAGTGTCAAAGTGCAAGCTTTCTTTTGTTAAAAGTAAAATTCTGAACTTACACAATGTTCCATGTCAAATGTATTAAAAAACAAAAACAAAAAACAAAGTTCCATTTTATTTAGGGTAGTTGTGTATTAAGCTCTCCATTGCCAGTTTTGGTTATTGTATTCTCTTCGATAATATGATAATGGTAATGCGACTGATCACTTGTATAATAATATCCAATGTATAAATAGAACAGTAGACATATGGTTTAATAGTAATATTTAAATATATTAATATTTAATTTTTAGAGTGCTTTCCAGAATACGTAGAACTTCTCCATATTTTTATTCATTTAATCTTCAGCAACCTTCTAAGGTGTATCTGACAACCCAAACTGCACAGATAAAGAAACTAAGTCTCAGGAAAGTCAAATGACTCAGTAAAAGTCACTCAGCTGGAAAATATCCATACTCTAACCCAGGAATCAGTAAACTACCCCCTTTGGCTCAAATCCGGGCAGTCACTTGTTTTTATACTGCTCTTGAGTTAAAATGGTTTTAACATGATTAAATGGTTAAAAAATAAAAAAGAATAATATTCCATGACACATGAAAATTATATTGAAATCAATTTTTAGTGTCCATAAATAAAATTTATTTGGAACACAGCATGGCCAATTGTTTATGTGTTACCTATATCTGCTTTCACGCTACACTGGCAGAGTTGAGTAGTCCTGGCAGAGACCACATGGTCCTTGAAGCCTAAAATATTTACTATCTGGCCTATAACAGAAAAAGGTGACCAACCCTGCTATAATCCAACCTTAAACTGTAGGCTTGGATGCCTTTTTTTCCCCCAATTTTCTTTTCTTTTTTTTTTTTTTTTTTAATTTTATTGAACTTTAGTTGATTTACAATGCTGTGTTAGTCTCTGCTATACAGCAAAGTGACTCAGTTATACATATATATATTCTTTTTCATATTCTTTTCCATTATGGTTTATCACAGGATATTGAATATAGTTCCCTGTGCTATACAGTAGGACCCTGTTGTTTATCCATTCTCTATATAATAGTTTGCATCTGCTAATCCCAAATTCCCAATCCTTCCCTCCCCTATTGGATGCCTTTTACTGGGTGGGAATATGGTGTAGGGGAGCAAAGCTTGCCACCCCAAAGCGTCTCTCTGGCATGCGGATTACTTCTAGCTGAAAACAATCAAGGCCCAAAAGACTCAGGAAGACTCTTGACCTTCACCCTAGCTGCCTAAAGAATGTACATAGAGGACCTGTTCCAGGAAGGGAGCCATCACCACAGGTAACTACAGTATGTATGAACTAGGTGTGTGGGCAGGGAGGAACCTAGCAAAGTCTGTTAAAATACCTCTCCGGGTCCCACTGTCTCTGCAGGGCCCAGTAACTATTTATTTATCAAACATTTGCTTTTCCATCTCCATGTACATTGCCTTCCTCCCCTTTGGTGTCCCAAACCCCTATCCCTAACATCTTCTTTTGTCTTTAGCTGAAGATGGTATTTAAGGTGAGGGTTTTGGTCATTTGGGTGAATTACTCAGTTTTCCTCATATACATGTTATTAAGGGTTTTTTCCCACATATATGTTATTAAAACTTTTGTCTGATTTTCTCCTATTACTCTGACTTATGTCAATTTAATTCTTAGACCAGGCAGAAGAACCTAGAAGGCCAGAGGAAAATTCCTTCCTCTCTGACAATGGAAAGTAATAATAAAAAAGAAGATCATTCATTGAAACTTGGCATTGACCTTGCCACTTTGTCAAACATGCAATCAAACTCATGAGACCGTTTCGCTAACATGGCCATGAGCTTTTGAAAACAGGAAAGCATGGGCTCAACAATTATTATTGTCACTCTGTGTTCCCAAATATTATAGAAACATTTTAATTATTTACAGCCTTAAAAAGAGAGATCAATATAAAATCATCAATATTTCAGGAAGCATTATGGAATTTTTAATATGCAAATTTGTCTATTGCAACTGTTGAGACTTCAAGAGTGTTATTTTGTGGGGATAATTAAGTATGCACATTTCGGTAATTTAGTTTTGGAACTCTGCCCCAAGCTTAACCCTCACCCTGCCTCTTGTAGTATAAATTCAACTGGCTGCTTCTGAGCTGCCCACAGGTCTTTCACTTTGTTCTCAGAAATACTTTATTCGCCCTATCTGCCATAGCAATGACATTCATCGCATATTCAGGAAATGTGACATGAAAATGGTTGTGCAAAACAAAGTAAATACTTGTTTTTCAATACAACATGAAGTAACTTAATTCCCCCCAATCCCTGCTGCCCCAGCCTAATTGTCCTCGCTTTCAATAGCACCTCAAAGGAAAACTTCCTGGTCATTAGCATCATTCGTCATTGGGTTTGCCCTTTGGAGCTACCTTGTAGTTCTCCATGATATAGGATATCTGAGCTGCTAAAGGGATAACTTTATTGCTGTAACTTTACTGAGATGTAAACAGTGTCCTTTGAAAAGCACAAGTTTTTAATTTTAATGAAGTCCAATTTATCAATTTT
The DNA here is from genome assembly GCF_949987535.1 of Balaenoptera acutorostrata. Classification (NCBI taxonomy): domain Eukaryota; kingdom Metazoa; phylum Chordata; class Mammalia; order Artiodactyla; family Balaenopteridae; genus Balaenoptera; species Balaenoptera acutorostrata. The sequence goes on along the minus strand of NC_080085.1, from coordinate 10,672,581 downwards.
TTTCTCTTACGGTTAAAGCTTTTTGAGCCCTAAGAGATCGTTACCCATCTCAGGATTACGAAGATATTCTTCTGTATTTATTTTAGAAGCTTTGTAATTTTAGCATTTACATTTAAGTCTATGATTCATCTTGAATTAATTTTTTGCATGTGATGCAAGCGTCAAAGTTCTTGTTTTTTAAAATATGTACATCTAGTTGTTCTAGTGCCGGGGATCGAAGAGGTCTTAGTATTTTTATTCCTATTATTTAGACTAAGAAAGTAAGACTTGAAAAGCCAAGCATTTTGCCCCAGTCACAAGACTGCCTGGGTGACTCCAAAATCCATGCTCCTTTTCTCCCACCACAGTAATTTCCATATCAATTGTGTGACAGAACATCACCAAGTCCTTTCACGCTGTCCCCTTCCTCCTAAGCAAACAAGAATCACATACCCCCCACTGTCTCACTGATCCATTTCTCTCTCACATGTGGCATCCCCAACTCCCATCACCAAGTCTTTAAATCCAGCCATGATGATCTTTCAAAATTTATAGCATATTAAATGCAGTAGAGAGAAAGGAAGAGAGGAAGGAAGGAAGGAAGGAAGGAAGGAAGAAAAAAAACCACTGAAGACACTGTCAGTCAAGGAAATAAACATCTTCATGTGAGAAATGATGTTGACAGACATTAATTAGACATTAAAATTTTTCCACAGAGATCATGTTAACTCAAATAGCTGCTTGGAACAAAACACCCAAGGGCTGAGAGGATGAATAAGGAAGGGTGGAATTTTGAGGATTTTCAGCTCCCAGGATTATGTCTGCAGATGTCTGTGCTAACCCTAGTTTGAGAAGCACTACATTAGACATGTCACGTAAGCAGATCACTTGGCACCAATGCAGTCATCAACAGAAACGCAAGCATAGACCTTGAAATTGCATGGTAGCCTGGGGTTGTCATATGGTCGACTACATAACCCAGAATTTGCCTGTATTATTATATCTTTAAGACCAACTTAGAAATGAACAAAATTTAATAATTCCCATAGAGAACTTAGGGACCCTTGAACATAGGTGCTTGGACTTCATCTGAGTGAAACCTAATTAAGGAGGAGCAGAGGACAGAGTAATCCAAGCAGCAGAAAAGAAAGGCTGAAAGGCCTGGGAAGTGGTGGTGAGTCAGTGTACTGGTCTATTCACTCTTTCAAAGCGAGGTCTTTAGAACCTAAGGAAGATAGGGCAAAGGGAGGGAAGCCTTCCCTTAAACTAGCAAAGCCATGTTTTGGTTCCAACAGTGTCTTGTGCGTCTCTCCTGTCCATATGAGCTCACACAGACCAGAGAGGCCAAGGACCATGCCCTTTGCCAGTTCAATGGCGGTGTCCTGGCCAGGACTGCTTGGCCTACATTGCTTCCCACAGGCAGCTCTTGTAGGCTGTCTCACACCTGGATAAATATGGTGAACTTGTAAGGCACTACGTATATTACATTCAATACATAATATTAACATTGTTTTGGGGGTCATTATCTGTAAATTCTTAGGGTCTTATTATTTTGGCGACCAAGTGATTCATTTGATTATGCATGCTAGTGAGTCTTCAGCAAACTTACCCATTTTAGCTGTGCTTCATAATGGACTTCTCATTTTTCATACAGTGAGAGACACCTGAGTCAAGAATCCTAGGGATGTGGTGAAAATGCCCCAAGGATGGAGACGTAGATACTCAGGTCTCATTGCAGGAAGACAAAAACCATTTCATTGTTTAAGAGCTTTCCATTTTGGGGCTTCCCTGGTGGCGCAGTGGTTAAGAATCCACCTGCCAGTGCAGGGGACACAGGTTTGAGCCCTGGTCCAGAAAGATCCCACATGCCGCGGAGCAGCTAAGCCATGCGCCACAACTACCGAGCCTGTGCTCTAGAGCCCGTGAGCCACAACTACTGAGCCCACATGCCACAACTACTGAAGCCCGCTCACCTAGAGCCCGTGCTCCGCAACAAGAGAAGCCACTGCAATGAGAAGCCCACGCACCACAATGAAGAGTAGCCCCTGCTCGCCACAACTAGAGAAAGCCCGCATGCAGCAACGAAGACGCAACACAGCCAAAACTAAAAATTAATTAACCAATTTTTTTAAAAAAGAGCTTTCCATTTTCCCCTTGGTTTCCCTGGTTACACTCAATAATCTGGGTTAATGGATGAGAAGGCTTGAGGCTCCTGCTAATAACACTGACCTTCTCAATCAATACATTTAGCTCCAGGCATTTGTGTAGTCAATTCTCTATGCCTACTCTTCAGCATCCTCTATATATATAATGTCTGGGTGTATTAAGTTAGAACCTTCCTTTCCTCATCAATATACCAACCTTATACACCAGTCTGCAAGGCATGGTTAGATGAAATGATTATTTTAACCCTAGTGGCTTGAAATTTCATCAATAATTCCCAAATCCTCTAACATTTCAAATGTTTCTCTATTCTTACAAAGCTACTACAGGAAAATAATTTTTTTAGGAAAACATGATCTGGGCTATAAACCTATTCTTAGACAAGCAAGATTTGTCATTATAGTCGAGATTGATTGACCTGTCTACATATCAAATAGACTAGTGTAGGGTAAAGGCTTACAAATTAATGACTAGCATGGAATTTCCCCTCACCTCCGCCTCTTTATTTCAGTGTTTGAAATCATGAGTACTAATAACGTAGTTTATCATGATGCAAGCAGATTTTACACCCCTAAGTTTTGAACCTTGGATTTTCTCAATTCATCATAAGATAGAGCAGTGTGATTCACGCTGACTTTAATGGGAATTGGGCATTTTTGTTCTGGTGAAAAGTGCATGGATTTGGAAGCAGACAGTGGATATAGGTCTTAGCCCTACTGCTTATAGCCTGGAAGGTCTTGGATGAGCTACTGCAATTTAGAAACAATTCACTTAACCCCTTAAACTAACAAAATTTTCAAACTGAAGTATAGTTAACTTACAATGTTGTGTTGGTTTCAAGTGTACAGCAAAGTGATTCAGTTATACATATATATATATATATATATATTCTTTTTCAGATTCTTTTCCCTTATAGGTTATTACAAGATACTGAGTGTAGTTCCCTGTGCTATACAGTAGGTCCTTGTTGGTTATCTATTTTATATATAGTAGTGTGTATATGTTAATCCCAGACTCCTAATTTATCTCCTCTGTGCACCCCCATCCCCTTTGGTAACCATAAGTTTGTTTTCTATGCTTGTGAGTCTATTTCTGTTTTGTAAATAAGTTCATTTGTATCATTTTTTTAGATTCTACATATAAGTGATATATGATATTTGTCTTTGTCTTCAGAGAAAGATTATCATATTACTTCACTTAATATGATAATCTCTAGGTCCATTCAGGTTGCTGCAAATGGCATTATTTCACTCTTTTATGTGGCTAATATTCCATTTTATATATATATATATATATATATATATATATATATACACACACACACACCCACACACACACATACACACACTGCATCTTCTTTATCTATTCATCGATTGACTAAACTATAATTTTAACATTTATAAAAATATTAACTTATTCTTAACACTGCATGGAATGCCTGAAGAGCATATCTTATAGAATGCTGAAGAACTTAAAGGAGAAATGTCTTTAAAATTTGCAGATTGATCTTTATTAGAACATCGTGTGGAAAGAATAGTGAACAAAGCACACTAGTTGTTATTAACACATTTCTAATTAGGAACCAATGTGATGGACCCCACTTAGAAATACACACTGCATTTGCCCATGTTTACTAAATTCTTGTGTCTGGTTTCCCAGGTAGTTCAACAAGAGGATGACAAAGTAAGATGAGAAAGTAATAATCCTAGGGAGACTTGAGATGTTTTAGAAACCACTGAAAGGATTTGCATAAAATGTGGGAGGTTATCAGGTTTTAAAGGTAGGTGGCAATACAGTGGGAAGAGCATGGCTGGGCCCAGTCATGGAGGAACTAGAGAGCTAGAAAGAGGGAATGAAGAAAGGAAAGAAATCACAGGAAAGAGCAGATGTCCAGTTACTAGGACTGGAATAAGGCAGCAAAGCAAAGCAGAGTCTCTGTACTCTAACTAGGGACTTGATTTTTTCAGAAGATGGAGTAATGCTGAATGTACACATGGATGCCAATGATTGTAAGTTAGGTTTGGGGAGGCTATGAACAGCTAATATTTGTATGTGTTTTTCACCTCACCAACCACGTGGAGTAGGCACTGTCTACCTATTTTATAAATGAGGACAAGGCCACAGACTTACAGAAGTTGACAGCTTTAAATGTCACTCTGACTGAGACTGCTTATTGCCTACCTAATATTCATTCTTCTCTTCTTTAATCAAAGAGTCCTGATATTTTTCAGGGCAGCAACTCCACTAAAAGAGTGTATTTCTCAACTAGGTGTGGCCATATGACTGAGTTCTGGCCAATCTGAAAGCTGTTGGGCGGCACTTTCAGAAAGATTCCTTAAAAATGAATGGCCTTTATTATGTTGAGGTAAGTTCCCTCTATGCCTACTTTCTGGAGAGTTTTTATCATAAATGGGTGTTGAATTTTTTCAAAAGCTTTTTCTGCATCTACTGAGATTATTATATGGTTTTTATCCTTCAATGTGTTAATATGGTGTATCACATTGATTGATTTGTGTATACTGAAGAATCCTTGCATTCCTGGGATAAACCCCACTTGATCATGGTGTATGATCCTTTTAATGTGCTGTTGGATTCTGTTTGCTAGTATTTTGTTGAGGATTTTTGCATCTATGTTCATCAGTGATATTTGCCTGTAATTTTCTTTTTTTGTGACATCTTTGTCTGGTTTTGGTATCAGGGTGATGATGGCCTCATAGAATGAGTTTGGGAGTGTTCCTCCCTCTGCTATATTTTGGAAGAGTTTGAGAAGGATCACTGTTAGCTCTTCTCTAAATGTTTGATAGAGTTCGCCTGTGAAGCCATCTGGTCCTGGGCTTTTGTTTGTTAGAAGATTTTTAATCGCAGTCTCAATTTCAGTGCTTGTGATTGGTCTGTTTATATTTTCTATTTCTTCCTGGTTCAGTCTCAGACGGTTGTGCTTTTCTAACAATTTGTCCATTTCTTCCACGTTGTCCATTTTACCTGCATATAGTTGCTTGTAATACTCTCTCATGATCCTTTGTATTTCTGCAGTGTCAGTTGTTACTTCTCCTTTTTCATTTCTAATTGTTGATTTGAGTCTTCTCCCTTTTTTTCTTGATGAGTCTGGCTAATGGTTTATAAATTTTGTTTATCTTCTCAAAGAACCAGCTTTTAATTTTATTGATCTTTGTGATCTTTTCCTTTATTTCTTTTTATTTCTGATCTGATCTTTATGATTTCTTTCCTTCTGCTAACTTTGGGGTTTTTTTTTTTTTCTTCTTTCTCTAGTTGCTTTAGGTGTATGGTTAGATTGTTTGAGATGTTTCTTGTTTCTTGAGGTAGGATTGTATTGCTATAAACTTCCCTCTTAGAACTGCTTTTGCTGCATCCCATAGGTTTTGGGCTGTCATGTTTTCATTGTCATTTGTTTCTAGGTATTTTTTGATTTCCTCTTTGATTTCTTCAGTGATCTCTTGGTTATTGAGTAGCATATTGTTTAGCCTCCATGTGTTTGTATTTTTTACCGTTTTTTTCCTGTAGTTGATATCTAGTCTCATAGCGTTGTGGTCGGAAAAGATACTTGATATGATTTCAATTTTCTTAAATTTACCAAGGCTTGATTTGTGACCCAAGATATGATCTATCCTGGAGAAGGTTCCATGAGCACTTGAGAAGAAAGTGTATTCTGTTGTTTTTGGATGGAATGTCCTATAAATATCAATTAACTCCATCTTGTTTAATGTATCATTTAAAGCTTGTGCTTCCTTATTTATTTTCATTTTGGTTGATCTGTCCATTGGTAAAAGTGGGGCGTTAAAGTTCCCTACTATTACTGTGTTACTGTCAATTCCCCTTTTATGGCTGTTAGCATTTGCCTTATGTATTGAGGTGCTTCTTTGTTGGGTGCATAAATATTTACAATTGTTATATCTTCTTCTTGGATTGATCCCTTGATCATTATGTAGTGTCCTTCTTTGTCTCCTGTAATAGTCTTTATTTTATAGTCTATTTTGTCTGATATGAGAATTGCTACTCCAGCTTTCTTCTGATTTCCATTTGCATGGAATATCTTTTTCCATCCCCTCACTTTCAGTCTGTATGTGTCTCTAGGTCTGAAGTGGGTCTCTTGTAGACAGCATATGTAAGTGTCCATCGACAGATGAATGGATAAAGAAGATGTGGCACATATATACAATGGAATATTACTCAGCCATAAAAAGAAATGAAATTGAGTTATTTGTAGTGAGGCGGATGGACCTAGAGTCTGTCATACAGAGTGAAGTAAGTCAGAAAGAGAAAAACAAATACCGTATGCTAACACATATTATGGAATCTAAAAAAAAAAAAAAGGTTCTGAAGAACCTAGGGGCAGGAGAGGAATAAAGACGCAGACGTAGAGAATGGACTTGAGGACACGGGGATGGGGAAGGGTAAGCTGGGACGAAGTGAGAGAGTGGCATGGACATATATACACTACCAAATGCAGAATAGATAGCTAGTGGGAAGCAGCCGCATAGCACAGGGAGATCAGCTCGGTGCTTTGTGACCACCTAGAGGGGTGGGATAGGGAGGGTGGGAGGGAGATGCAAGAGGGAGGGGATATGGGGATATAAGTATACGTATAGCTGATTCACTTTGTTATACAGCAGAAACTAACACAACATTGTAAAGCAATTATACTCCAATAAGATGTTAAAAAAATCAAATCAAATCATGATACATTTAAGAACAACAACAAAAAAACTACTATGTATAAAATAAATAAGCAGCAAGGATATATTGTGCAGCAGGTGGAAATATAGCCACTATTTTGTAATAACTTTAAATGGAGTTTAATCTATAAAAATATTGAATCACTATGTTGTTCACCTGAAACTAATATAATGTTTTAAATCAACTATAGTTCAATTAAAAGAGTGATTGATATTAAAAAAAAAAAAGGAGTGGGATGTGTCTCTTTTTGCCTTCCTCCCTTTACCTTCCTGTTTCCTGTAATGTGGATGTGATGGCTGCAGCTGGAGCAGGCATCTTGTGACAGTGAGGATAAAAGCCATATATGTATGAGAATGCTGAAGCAGAGAGGACTCTGATTGCCCAGTGATCCTGTTAAGCCGCCATACCAGCCTGGACTGCCTACCTCTGGACTTTTCAATATGAGAAGATAAACCCTGGGTACTATCTTAAATCAACTGCCTTAATTGTAACCGACACAGTCACATAGCTAGGACTTCCAGAGCTAGAACTGTGAAGTATTCAAGACATCTGACTTGTTCTTTGCACTCTAGACAGTCAGCAAGGCAGGTCTTTTAAAGACAGTATTTAAACAGGGGAATAATCAAGATTTAACACCACTCAAATAGTTTCTTAAATACTTTTTGGGGAGCAATAGAAGCTACTGGTCTTATAAAAGTTCTGTGGTAGAAAATTGTTTCATATTTCAGTTCTTGGTTTGGAGGTTTAAAAACGTTCAGACTTCCTCTTCTCGGCTTGAACACTGAAATAATTTCTTCTTATCTGCTTGTGAGTCTTGTCAGAATTTTGGTCAGGTGGCCTGGATTGTGTGAAACAGAAGACTACAGGCGACCAGTACGGTCTCCTCACCCAGCCGACTAACACATGACTCATAGCATTCCAGGAAAAGTGGAGCCATGCTGGCCCCCAAAACCTAACCCTGAGTCATTTCCGGCAACCCTGAGAGCCCAATGCTGCCGGGTGCATCTGTAAAGCGTTCATGCTAATCCTTTCTAGAATAAATATTAAATCATCCATGCCTGTAGTACCTGTGGTCTCTGAACTCTACTTTTAGAATGGGGTTGTGGGTATCAAGTTTGTGGGCTTGAGACCCTGCCATGATGGCAGCTTGCTTCTTTCCCTGGCCTTGTTTAATCCTTTGTTACTTTTTCTGTATCACAGGGAGGGCATTCACTTACACACTCTTGGATAATAAAAAGGTTCTTGAACAGTGAACCTGAGTCACAAGGCACAAACCAATGGTCACCTCTACCCTTCACAACAGGAAATTCTTCACCCTTCTAGATTATCTCCAACATGAATGAAGGAGGCTAATAAGAACAGTCTCGATAATCTTAGGTGATGCGCTCTCTGCTTTTCTCTTTTTATTAGACTGTTTACTCCTTCCGTCATGTCTTTACAAGCCACATTCATACCTGCGTCATTAACCCTTTAACTTGATTCAACACACATCCAGGAATAATTCAGTGAGTGTTTCAATTTACAGTTTTGCAAGACTGTTTTTTCCTATATATCCATAGCCATAATTAACCATCCTTTCCTATTAATCTGTACTAATAATATTGAATACGTTGTAGCTCATGGGACATAATAAGGATCATGCAAGTTTCTGCCTATTTATTTATTTTTTGTCTCCAAGGTCTACATAAAAGGAAAGGCTTTTATTTTCTGACGTCCCCTTTAAGAATTCCGTCCTCTTTTTCTGCAGCTTTAACTCTGTATCCATTACCATCTTTGTTTCATACAATAGCTGTTCTCACAGATACAATTTTTTCACAAGGTAAAATCAGAGTTTCCTGCAAGGCATAAACGTGAAACATTGTATAAGCAGGCATTTCTGGTCATGAATAAGTTACTTGCTTCCTTGAAAATTCCAACTATCTTTTGTGTACATGTTTTGAATTGCAGTTATCGAGTTGGATGGAGATACCAAATTCACTGAAGAAGGAAACCAAGGGTTGGATTTAGTCTCACCAAGATTTCTGTCACAGGCTCTTAAATCTGAGCACTTCTCTCACCAGGTAGAGAGGCTACTTTAGCTTCTTAAATAATCATTTTCACCAGACAGACATAATGTACCATGAATTTCACTATTTTAATAAGCTAATTAGTATGCACCTTGTTTTTTTCTTTTTTTACAAATTTAGAAAAGAAACCATTCACCACCTTACTTTTATCAAAATAATTGGATTGAAAATCAAATGAAACTTTTTGAGCCAATCAGTTATAACAATTGCCATATGATTTATGAAATATGAGTGGGCTATTGAAAAATAAGCTCTTTGGTTGATGAACCGTATATTGTGCTGGCTGTTTCTAAAGGCTGCTGTTTTGAAAACAAATCTATTGCTGAAAGAAGTACACTGAAATGGGGAACAAATTGTGCATTGGAAGGCACTAGAATTATGAATGTCAGTCTGCAACGGAAAACGTATAATTTAGAAACATGCTTATTGGGAGGGCAGACAAAGCATGAAGTCATAGGAAGGAAGGAAGGGCAGAGATGGGGAGAATCATTTACAAAGAGCCTCTGAATACGATGTTCAACAACACTGAGGTTTTTCAAAAATCAATTTTACTGCTGGAGAGGATGTGGAGAAAAGGGAATCCTCCTACACTGTTGGTGGGAATGTAAATTGGTGCAGCCACTATGGAAAACAGCATGGAGGTTCCTCAAAGAACTAACAATAGAACTACCATATTATGATCTGGCAATCCCACTCCTGGGCATATATCCAGACAAAACTCTAATTCAAAAAGACACATTCACCCCTATGTTCATAGCAGCACTATTTACAATAGCCAAGACATGGAAACAACCTAAATGTCCATTGACAGATGAATGGATAAAGATGTGGTACATATATACCATGGAATATTACTCAGCCACAAAAAAGAATGAGATAATGCCATTTGCAGCAACAAGGATGGACCTAGAGGTGATCATACTAAGTGAAGTAAGTCAGACAGAGAAAGACAGATATCATATGATATCACTTATATGTGGAATCTAAAATACAACACAAATGTACATATCTGTGAAACAGAAACAGACTCACAGACATAGAGAACAGACTTGTAGTTGCCACAGGGGAGGGAGAGTAGGGAGAGGGAAGGATTGGGAGTTTGGGATTAGCAGATACAAACTATTATATAGAGAATGGATAAACAACAAGGTTCTACTGTAGAGCACAGGGAACTATATTCAATATCCTGTAATAAACCATAATGGAAAAGAAAAGAAAATTAAAAGTATGTCCACAAATTCTTTGAAACTTCTCTTCAAAAGGTGGAGACTAATTCCCCTCCCCTTGAGTATAGGCTAAACTTAATGACTCACTTCTCAATAACAGAATATGGCAGAAGTGACCTTGTGTGACTTCTGAGACTAGATGGTGTCAGCATGGTGGCTTCCTCCTTCCTCTCACTCTCATGGCTTAGCTGCCAAGTCATCAGGACACTCAAGCAGTCCTATGGAGAGTCCAGTGGTGAGGACCTGAGGCCTCCTGCCCACCACCTTGGGAGTACACCATCTTGGAAGTGCATCTACCAGCCCCAGTTGAGCCTTCAGATGACGGCAACCCCATGAGAGACCCTGAGACAGAACCACCTGGATTCCTGACCCCTAGAAACTGTGAGCTAATAAACGTTTATTATTTCGAGCCACAACATTTCTGGGTAATTTGTTACAAGGCAATAGCTAACTAAGGCAGGCCCTCAGAGTGTCATTATTTGGGACCAGTCATCATATTTCAGGGTCTGGGGAGTTTTCTCCTCTCATCCTCTTATCCAACAGCAATATAAGCCTTAACACAAGAAAAGGCACTGAAGAGACCTCCCTGGACTCCTGGTATTGGTGGGTGTAACTTATGACTCTTTACTTCTTCTCTGCTGAGTTGAAAGAGTTTTTGCTGAAGTGATTTTCCATTTGGGGGAGGAGCACCACTCGGCTAGTGTGTATTCTAGTGGCAGAAAGTCCTTTAGGAAATTCATAAACCCAGAATCTCCAACTCACTTAATAAAGGATTGCATTTAATCCTGCAACAATCCTGTGATGTAGGTACTAGTTGCCTGACCTCAAAGTCAAGGGAGTTGAAATGTTATGCTTTAGGGATGTACACAAATTTGGGGGAATAGTAAAAGTCTTGCAGGTTTTCCTCATAAATATCCAATGACTTCTACATTGTAGAAGAGACAAAGCAAGGCATTAAGAAGGGAACAGATAGAAGGCACTGAGCGCAGGGAGAAAGGTACTCTCCTGGCTCTCGAATGAGACCCTCTCAAGGATTACTTCATGAAAGGCCGTTTGAAGGCCTAATCAACTTGACATGGTCCTCAACACCCAATTCCCTTGAGGCCTTGGAAACCCAGCCAGCTTGTGCCTAAACAATGGGCCTCCACATGACTACTTTCCTTTGAACTTCTGCCTCCTTTGAAGGAAGCAGCTGAGGGTCTTGCAGGGCTTAAGGGGCTGATCCCTATGTTCTCAAAGACACTGCGAGCTGGGGAATGGAAAGGGCTGTTTGGAACTTTATGTTGTGTCACGAATTTGACAATCACCAACTGGGGAAGTTACATGACAGGGTTGAACCTGATATGGGATATAACAGACACCCCATACCTGCTGGTCTGTTCTTAGTACTACAACAAAGGGCATTTACTGCTCTGGCCAGGCTTCAAAAAGGAAAGCACCAGTGGTCTGAAGCCAAAGAGATCCTTGTCCCTCTCTTAGTCTTGGTTCTACTACGAACAGGGTGTGTCCCTTCACTTTCAATGCCGGTCTCTTTACCTGCAAATGTAGATAAAATGTCTGCTCAGATCTTTTCTGGCTCCAACAATTTATGATTCCATGATTCCTCTAGAAAGTTGTAAGAGGCTCTGATCCATGAAGTGAACCGACCCACATTGTTTTCCTTGGGTATTTTCACAAGTTAAGTGTTCTCCTTGGTAAACAGCTACAGTTTTTCTCCATTAGCATTGGGTTTGTGAATACAAACTCTTCAGCTGTGAAAGATGGAATACACTTGGTTTGCCTTTGCTCTTCCTGGAAACAACCACAGAAAATGATGGAAGGCTGTTTATGAGTCATTCCCTTTTGGTTAATGTTGTGGAAGATCTTGGAGTTATTTTATTTTATTTATTTGGGTAATGGATATGTTATTTCTTTTTTTTTAATTGAAGTATAGTTGATTTACAATGTTTTAGTGTCATTTAAAAAAGATGTAGAAGTACTTATTTGAGGAAAATGTGACAATTCTGAGTAGGGCATTTCTCAAATAATTTCTCTTTGAAAACAGACTGAGCAGTAACAAAGAGTATTGGAAAAGGGAATATTTTATTTGTGTCTCATTATTAATTTAATGAGGAGTCAATACAGGTATAGGGAATATTTTACTTTTTAATTTCTTCTCTGGTGGGTTTCCTCAAAGTGACAAAAAATAAAAGACCATTTACAGTGAGCAAATATGGCTTTTCCCCAGAAATTCCTAATGTATGTCTTCATTTTAGTTTAACACAGTCATACTAAAAATGACAGACACAATGAGCTAGGCTTCTGTGGTGATTTAAAATGCACAATGCATGCAGCAACACGGATGGACCTAGAGATTATCATACTAAGTGAAGTAAGCCAGAGAGAGAAAGACAAATACCATATGGTATCACTTATATGTGGAATCAAAAAAAAAGAAAGATACAAATGAACTTACTTACAAAACAGAAAGAGACACACAGACATAGAAAACAAACTTATGAGTTCATCAGTTTTTCATTAGAAAAAGCACTCATAAAAGTGCTAACAAAAGATCAAGATGAAAAAAAAATTAATTACATGGGACTGAGTGAACTGATGAGGATGAGTATAATTTTTGTGACTTTCTGTTTGAATTAAAAAAAAAAAATCCCACAAGGACTCAGAGGCAAAGAATATAGAACTCAATCTTCACTGCAAAGTAAAGGAGCTGCTACAGTGGAGGATTACCAGACTGAATGTCAATATTATGACATAGTATGAGTGTGTTTCGTGTTTGGTAATTGCAATCATTGTTGCTTTTGTTGTGGTCATCCATGTACAATGCTTGATGTCAGTCTATTTATCTCTTGTAAAAATAAAATACAGTGTGTGTGTGTGTGTGTGTGTGTGTGTGTGTGAGTGAAAATAAATAAATAAATTAAATAAATAAATAAATAAATAAATTTTTAAAAAAAGAAAACAAACTTATGGTTACCAAAGGGGAAAGGTGGGGGGGATAAATTAGGAGGATGTGATTAACATATACACACTACTGTATGTAAAATAGATAATAAGGACCCACTGTATAGCACAGGGAACTCTACTCAGTATTTTGTAGTAATCTATAAGGGAAAAGAATCTGAAAAAGAATATATATATATACATACATATGTGTGTGTATGTATATATATATATATATATATAACTGAATCACTGTACTATACATATATACATGTGTGTGCATATATATATTATATATATATATTATATATATATATAGATATATATATATATATAAAACTGAGTCACTGTACTATACACCTGAAACTAACACAACATTGTAGTGATAAATCAACTGTATTTCAACTAAAAATAAATGCACAATGCATATGATCCAGCAATCCCACTCCTGGGCATATATGTGGAAAAGACGAAAACTTTAATTCCAAAAGATTCATGCGCCCCAATGTTCATAGCAGCACTATTTACAGTAGCCGAGACATGAAAGCAACCTAAGTGTCCATCAACAGATGAATGGACAAAGAAGATGTGGTATATATATACAATAGAATATAACTCAGCCATGAAAAAGAATGAAATAATGGAAAAGAACCTGAAAAAGAATATATATATTTTGGGCTTCCCTGGTGGCGCAGTGGTTGAGAATCTGCCTGCTGATGCAGGGGACACGGGTTCGAGCCCTGGTCTGGGAAGATCCCACATGTCACGGAGCAGCTGGGCCTGTGAGCCACAATTGCTGAGCCTGCGCGTCTGGAGCCTGTGCCCCGCGACGGGAGGGGCCGCGATAGAGAAAGGCCCGCGCACCGCGATGAAGAGCGGTCCCCGCACCGCGATGAAGAGTGGCCCCCGCTTGCCGCAACTGGAGAAAGCCCTCGCACGAACCGAAGACCCAACACAGCCAAAAAAATAAATAAATAAATAAATAAATAAGAAAATCCTTTAAAAAAAAAAAAAAAAAAAAAGAATATATATATTTATACATATAGATATAAAACTGAATCGCTTCGCTGTACACCTGAACTATTTTAAATCAACTAATCGACCATACTTCAATAAAAAAAGAATCTCACTCCTCCTTAGAACTTTAACATGGGGTAGCAGAAAGGGTCAATTTTTAAATCCTTGGTTCTACTGTTTACTATCTATGTGAACTTGGGCAAATCCCTTCCCACTGTGACTGTGAATTTCTTCATCTGTAAAATGGAAAATACTTAGAATTTGTGTAAGGATACCTGAAAATGGATGTAAAGCACATGCTAAGAGTTCAATAAATGATATTTTTAAAATTATTTTAAAAACGCACAATGCTGTCCAATAGAATTTTCTGCAACGATAGAAATGCTCTGTATCTGTGCCATCCAGTACAGTAGTCCCTCACCGTGTGAAATGTAGCTAGTGTGCCCAAAGAACTGACCTTTTGTTTAGTTTTAATTAGTACACATTTACATTTAGATAGCTCCACATGGCAAGGGATCGCAGGATAGGATACTGCTGGTCTGAAGCCCTGATATGTCATTGCTACTTTGACACGTTTCTCATTTACATTTTTTAAAGCATATACTCTAGCCAGACTGACTCGGTCCGGATCCCTGCTCTCCCCTTCGCTAGCTGTGTGACACTGGCCAAGACACTTAACCTTTCTGAGCAACATAACAGTAACCGCTGCACCTGCAAAGGGGGTGGAGAGGGTGGAAGAGCCTAGCTCATTCCTGTTCATTCCTACATCTTGATTGTGTGAAAGGTCATATGATGTCACAGGGAAGAGCAGGGCACCTGGTTGCTAAGGTTACACCCCGGAAGTTCTGTGACTGTTTCTTTTTAATCTTTGCTCCCTGGGGCTGTGGGTGAGCCCTTGCAAGGGAGGCAGCAGGAATGAGGGAGTCTCAGCTCTTGGACCCAAAGGGGCTGGAGTAGCAGCTGTCCTCCAAGGGCAGGGCTGGCAGCCCACCACCAGGAACAGTTCAAGGCATTGGACCTTTTGAAGCCAGGGCTGGCTCATCAGTCCATGCTCCCAGGCTCTTGCACTTCTACCTTCTGAGTGTGCCTGGCTTGGGTTAGGATAACAAGGCATTACCAAGATAAATAAGGCCTACACTCTTGTCCACCCCTCAGTTACAGGATCTCATTTAATCCTCGCGGCATGATTTTCACCCCCAGTTGGTCGATGACGAATCTCAAGTTCACTGAGGTTGAACTGCCAAAGTCGCACTGTTACCAACAGGCTGGGATCAAGCCAGGATCTTCCGAGCTCTGTGTACTTCCCCAGCCCTCGCGCGCACGTTCAGATGCCGATTTCTGCCCCCAGCCCAGAGTCTATTTGCACTTTTTGTCGGCACCCTGGTGGATCCTCCTTTTTTGATTCGACTTGCAGATCATGCTTTGAGAAACATGACCAAAACCCCCCTCTTTCTGAAAAGAACTCCATAGTGGAGTTCCCTAAAATCAGAGGTCCTCAGCTAGAGGTGACTTTGCCCCTAGGGGACATGTGGCAATGTCTGGAGACATTTCTGGTTGCCACAAGTTGGGGGCAGGCTGCTCCTGGCATCGGTGGGTAGAGGCCAGGGACACTGCTAAACCTCCTCCAGGGCACAGGACAGTTCCTCATCGCCACCCCACCCCACCCCGGGAATTATCCAGCCCAAGTTGTCAGTAGTTGTGGGCTTGAGAAACTTTGCCTTAAATAAAGCAAAGCTGGGACCTCCAATATCCCTGGCAAAGGAATCCACAGCCTAAAATGCAAAATGAAAAAAATAACAAATTTCATTCTTGATTCGGTTTCAAGAAGCCCAGGTTCCAGGGATTTAGAGAAATTTAAGGCAATAATTCTCAACTTTCTCAGACCCGGTGGGCCTTTTTTTGTAACATATATTTTGTAACTGTTTCTTTTCTATCCTGAAATGAAGTTCAGAGATAATAAAGCTAATTATACAAACAATTAAAAAATATCAATATAATGTTATGATTGTAATATATCAGGGAGAAATAAAAACATACTCTATAATGAAATAAAATGCATTTTGATTCATATAAAAGCTGCACTAGTAGATAAAGTCCTCAGATGCCTGTGCCTATTTGTAGGGTCACCAAAAATGCAACTGCTGTACATGCCCAGAGATACAGGTGTGCACGACAGAAGACGGGTGGTGTCATGATTTTCCAGAACAGCAAATGGCTTGTGCTAAAGTTCCATCCCAAAGAAAACACAATCTTCCAATTTACACGGCAATTTACTTCCAGAAAAACTCAACGTTCATTAAAACTGGCCTAAAAACGCTTTTTGTTTATTTGTAAAATGACGTGATGTCTGTCTTCAGATAATCCTGAGCGGGTTTTCACACACATGAATGTGTCCTTCTAGCAGGACCCGGGAGGATCCTTCGTCGTCCTGGGCTTTATGAGCAACAAACGACGCCTAAAATCCCCAGCTGTGGCTCATCAGTGTCTAAGGCAACTTCCCCTACCTCCCTACTGGTGGGAACACCAAAAACACACAGCGAAATTTCCCAAATTCCCCTTAGGGGTGTACCTTCTCTGCAAAACCACTAATTTAAGGGATTTTAGAGAGTCGCTCTAATTATAAACCATTTTTGCCTTATATGCTGATTTTAATACTTAACCCCATCTCTGAGCCCTGCCTTTCCTCCCTCAAGGATGAATCCCATGTATATGGAAAGCTGAACAGAGTTTGTACCTTAAAAATCACCCAAATGGGGCTTCCCTGGTGGCGCAGTGGTTGAGAATCTGCCTGCCAATGCAGGGGACACGGGTTCGAGCCCTGGTCTGGGAAGATCCCACATGCCGCGGAGCAACGGGGCCCGTGAGCCACAACTACTGAGCCTGCGCGTCTGGAGCCTGTGCTCCACAACAAGAGAGTCCGCGACAGTGAGAGGCCCGCGCACCGCGATGAAGAGTGGCCCCCACTTGCCGCAACTGGAGAGAGCCCTCGCACAGAAACGAAGACCCAACACAGCCATAAATAAATAAATAAATAAATAAAACATCATTTAAAAATATATATATAAAAAAAACCCACCATAGTCCACTTATCAAAATTAAGACATTATCATTGGTACCAACACATATCCTTTGGTGACAGGAAGGTGATGTGTTATGCCTAGCACAAAGACAAATGTGCACGTTGCCTAGTGTATGTAATATACACCATACCTTGTGATGAGACACCGTGACTCGCTGTGCTGAGCTTTATTTCCCTGAAAAAAAAAAAAAAAGAAAGGAAGAGTTTGGTCAGAATCTGACTTTGCCTGTAGGATTCCATTGGTCTGAAGAATGGCATCTGTACTGGGTCTGTCAGGGCAAAAAAGAAGTTGCAAAACCTTTGAGAATGGGCAGTCACACAAGAGTTGTAAGTAGGAAAATAATATGAACAGATTTGAGTTTTTAAAAGATTATTCTGGAAGCTATGGAAAGAATGCATTGAAGCAAAGAGGCCAGCTAGAAGAAACAATTGTAACAGCCCAGGTAGGACTTAATGAAGGTCGGAATTAAGACAATTGCAATGTGGATGGAGAAGCGAAGATGGTTTCAAGAGAGGCTAAGGAGACAGAATCTCCAAGACTCGGCAACTGATTGACAGTATAACTGGGCACCCGGAGTTCAGTTTCTGACTTGAAGAGAATGCTGGAGAGGGGACATGTGTCAAGTTCAGCTTCCGGTAGGTTGTTTGAAGTGCTTATGGGCACACTAAGAAGCATAAGTGGATCAAATCTATCCTCAGAAAACATTCCCCGCCCCCCCCCCCCGACCACCCACATGTTGGACTCTGGGATCAGTTTGTTGGGTTGAATTTCCTACGTTAAAGTTCCTTATCTTTCCCTCTGTAACATAATTTAGAGAGCAAGCAGAGAACAAAGGCAGAGGTCAACAAGGTTCTTTAAAAGCCCAATTTCTCTCCTTTTCTACTCCCTTTTAACCTGAGAATGAAAAAGAATAAAGAAGGGGTGGGAAGGGCCTATATGTCTTCCTCCTCCTCTTTCCATAGAGGACATAAGACAGGGCTGGGCAGTGTTTCCATCCCTCCTGGAATTCCAAGGTGGACACTGGGAAGGGCCTCCATGTTGGCCTGAACTTGCTTGGAACGTTGCGCTGCTCACTTGGGTGTAACCTGACACATGATGTAATCGTCAGCCATCTGGAGTCATCAGCTCCAGCTGTTGGACCCTCTGCTCTGCGTCGGGGTTCAAGCCTCCCCATCTGTTCCTGGGGCCTCCCCACTTTTCTCTGCTTGAGCCTCCATCCACACCAGCTGGCTCCTTCTCGGTATTACAGATCATTTTTCTCTGATCAGTGTCTCAGTTCCAATACGTGCTGAACAGTTTAAACTGCCCCCATCACTTTCATTGCCTTAGGCATTTCTAGAGATTGATTTGACGTATGCATACGTATGTGCATGTACGTAATGACCACAATGCACACGTGTACAGAACTTCATTCTTTTTAACTTTCACACACAACATTCCAGGCTCAGAAGGAGTATTTCTTCAATACTCTTGAACTTGGGGTGGATTCTCTACAATGGCTGTGGGTAAAAAAATGCCAGGGCCTCTGACATGTTGAGGATCATCTCCAAAACCCTTCTCCACCACACTTACGAGTACTTGGAAACCACAAAAATTAAAATTTACAGCCCCAAGGGTCTATTCTATATCCTGCTTCTCTGGTCAAGCAGCTTCATTTTTGGCTCTGAGAATCTCGTCTGTAATTACAGTACTCAAGTTCAAACAATGTGGGGATTTTCAGGAGCGGTTGTGAAAGCCCGGCAGCTCACAGACTCTGCCCAGCAGCTGTAGCCCCGAGCCAGGGACTGTTCTCCAGCAAACCACAGGTTGAGCTTCTGAGTAATGTCTTTCACCACACCTGCGATCACAGTCATCTTCATGGGTGAAAGGGCGGAACTGACACGAATACTTCACTTCCTCGAGGGAATATTTTAAAGCAATAGTAGTTTTCATTTACTATTTTATGTCTAATCATTTAACACTGTTTTTTTTTTCACAATGATGATGAAAGTGGTTCCCTTTAAGACGATATCTAAAATAGTCTACTTTGTATCCCTTGGCAATCTTTATGCTTCATGCAGTCCCTAAAATATCACTTCTATTGCAGGGATTCTCAAACAGGGGTGATTCTGCACCTAGCCCCACCCCAGGGGAGGGCGCTACTGGCAGCAAAGAACTGCCTGGCCCAAATGACAATAGTGCCCAGGCTGAGAAGCCCAGCTCTACTGGATTACACATTAATTATACCACTGCCATACGGAGGAGTACATCTGATGAAGACCTGCTCCTTGAAAAGGAGCGCCTAAGAGTGTAGAACTTAGGTGTCAGGCCATCCTTCTTACAGAATGTTTTGAGCTGGGTGAAGGCTCACCTCAGAAGCCAAAAACTGTACCTTTATCTTGGCTCAATTCTGGGTGCCAGCAAGAATTTAGGGGCTGGCATAAGGTGATGGGATTGTCTGTTCTACCAGACGATTTCGATTTAATTTTGGTGGGTGTCTGGGGCCTGAGGCCTTCCTCTTCCTCTTCAGTGTTTTTCCCAAGACTAAGGATTCTCTTAGCCTATAGTCCCCTGGTACAGCTTAATCATACTCCTTAAGAAGCAAACAGAATTGTAAAAAAAAAATCAATAAACAGAAACCTTGATTAAATAGAGTCAGGAGACCAGAAGGGGAGCTTTCATGCCCTTTGATGACAGCAGAGTCCAACAGGAAGAAGAAAGACTCCTCTTCTTTCCTGGCAAGGGCTCAGCCAAAGAAAAGCCATGGACCCTGTTTACTATAACCCTTTCCCCTCTATAAAAGTGTTCTTCTCTTGACAGGCGGAGACTTGCCTGTGGCTCACCAAGGTTGCAGACCCTGAACTGCAATTCTCTGCTGATCCCAAATAAACACATCTTTCCTGGAGAAATATCCGGCAGTCTATTTATTTCAGGTCAGCAATATGCAGAAAGAAAATGCAAGATCTTTTAAGATTGATTTCTGGTCTAAAAAAATAATAGTGGTACCAGCTGGGCTTGGGAGGAACTCATGACCTTGTGAAGGTTTTCATAGGTCAGCTTGCCTTCTTTTCATTCTAAGCCATGAAACTTCTAGAAAGCCAGTCTCATCCACAAAGTTCCATTTACTTTAATCCGCAGAGCCAATGTTCAAGGGAGGGTTTTTGTTGTTGTAAGCTCCCATTCTCATTAAAAAAATTATCAGTATGTATTCTCTTAAAAACTAAGAGAACAGGAACCTCAAAACCCACCTTCTGAGATCAGCGCTTCCAGATTGCAGCATTGTAGAGTGATGATGACATTTCAGTTTTTGTCTTTCATTCCCAAATATCATGCTGCTCCTAGTGGTGGAATAGACAGGGCCAGGCCCTCTTTGGTGGACACGTGATTCTTTGCAAGCAAACGTTCAAGAAAAGAATCAGGTGATCTTTGTCTCTGCTCAGTTTCTAGTATAGTTTCCAGTTCTCAGTAAGAAATAGACTGTTAAAGATGCTAATATTTTTAGGTTGGATGATGGTATTATGGTTATGTTTTTTAAAATGATCTTTATTTTTAGAGATAAATTCTTAACTATTTATGGATTAAAACAGTATAATGTCTGGAAAGTGCTTCAAAATAGTTCAGGGGAAAGGGCATGGATGAAATAAAGTTCGCCATGAGTTGAAAATTGTTTTCAACTGGTGATGAATACATGAAGGTGTATGTATGCTAATGGAAATGGTCCAGTGGAGTTGGAGCAACTGATGACCAAGAAGAGAGAAGAAACAGCATAAGAAGCAAACATTCAAGACGTGGTGGACCACAAAGAGGTACCACCTCACACCAGTCAGAATGGCCATCATCAAAAAGTCTACAAATAATAAATGCTGGAGAGTGTGTGGAGAAAAGGGAACCCTCTTGCACTGTTGGTGGGAATCTAAATTGATACAGCCACTACGGAGAACAGTATGGAGGTTCCTTAAAAAACTAAAAATAGAACTCCCATATGACCCAGCAATCCCACTCCTGGGCATATATCCAGAGAAAACATACTTCAAAAAGATACATGTACCCCAGTGTTCACTGCAGCACTATTTACAATAGCCAAGACATGGAAGCAACCTAAATGCCCATCAACGAATGAATGGATAAAGAAGATTCCACTATATATATATATATATATATATATATATATATATATATATATATATATATATATATAGTGGAATATTACTCAGCCATAAAAAGAATGAAATAATGCCATTTGCAGCAATATGGATGGACCTAGAAATTATCATACTAAGTGAAGTAAGTCAAATATATGATATCACTTATATGTGGAATCTAAAAAAATGATACAAATGAACTTATTTACAAAAGAGAAACAGACTCACAGACTTAGAAAACAAGCTTATGGTTACCAAAGTGGAAAGAGGGGGGATAAATTAGGAGGTTGGGATTAACATACACACACTACTATATATAAAATAGATAACTAATAAGAACCTACTGTATAGCACAGGGAACTCTACTCAATTCTCTGTAATAACCTATATGGGAAAAGAATCTGAAAAAGAATACATATGTGTATATGTATAACTGAATCACTTCGCTGTACACCTGAAACTAACACGTTGTAAATCAACTATACTCCAATATAAAATAAAAATTAAAAAAAAAAAGACATGATGGGACAGGAGGTAGATTTCAGAGACTAGAGTCTCTCAAGTAATCACTATAAATTCAGCCTGAATCTTGAGCGTATTGAAAACATCTCCCTCCACCCTGGTCATTTTGCCAGATGTGGAGACATTTAGAAGATGAGGAAAGATGTTTCTAAGCCATATTAATTTATACTTTGGCTAGATTTTTCTCTTGATGTACTTAATATATTGGGAGCCACACTGAACAAATTTTGCTCCTTTAAATGTCAAGGGTTTATTGAAATTGTGAACCAATTTGCTTTTTCTAAAATCTTGACCTTGTACGGCTGATATCTGGGCTAGTATGGTCAGTAATTTTATGATAACATTTTGGTTGATGTCATTTTCTTACTCCCCCTCAAAATAATGAGTTGCATAGAACCGTAATGTTTCTTCCTCCATGAGGTCACAAGCGGGGGAAGCTTTCAAGCTGCTATCACTTTTTCCAAATAATCTCACTCATTCTGACTCCTAATTAATCTACAGTATTATGTAGCAACCAAATAAATAATCTCCTAAAGAAAGCATCCTCTCCTTGGCTATTCCACAA
This sequence comes from Balaenoptera acutorostrata, assembly GCF_949987535.1. Lineage (NCBI taxonomy): Eukaryota > Metazoa > Chordata > Mammalia > Artiodactyla > Balaenopteridae > Balaenoptera > Balaenoptera acutorostrata. The sequence continues at coordinate 10,650,207 of NC_080085.1, read as the reverse complement.
AATTCTGCTGACTCATTTGGTGTTGGACTAAAATTTTTCAGGCACATAATGCCAAAGAAGCCACACTTTCCCTGAGCCATTCCCCTGCCTCCCTGCCCCTACCAAACAGGAGAAGCTCACAAGAAGCTTTGCTTTGGGTTTTCAGTACCCTGGTGAGTGAGGGGGTTTAACATGGCTTTCGGAACCACTTGTAAAGAATATATTCTACAAGTTAAAGATTCCTTTGCTAAGTTTTTGGGGGTTTTTTCCCCCTGGAATTCCTTTAAATGTGTATCAGATAACCTTTTATGCTCAGGTCCTGGGCTCACAAGGACTGGATTACGGCCACCTCGGTTGCCCCTTCATCGCTGGGTGTTTCTTTTAGAGAATCTATTTAGATGATCGGACTCACCAGCAAGGGGTGATATGGAGACTACCCAGTTGGGTAAAAGCGTGATTGGAAATAAGAGTCCCAGCATCCAACAATAATAGATGCAACCGTGGTAGCAACAACACTAAGATACTCCAAAACTACACATCCACCCCAAGAATACAAATAATAACAGTAAGATGGAATTCAATTTGCAGGAGAACCCTTTGGATGAAATCTTGCTAACTTGAAATTGGAATGCAAATGAGTCCAACTGAATTCAATTGGAAGTGATATCTTCTATTTTTTTAATTCTAGATATGATGGTTTTAACTGATATGAGGTCAGGTATTTGAACCTGGACTCACTTGTGCTTATATTTTCATACTCGATTACCTAATGTATTCAAATCTACCCCAGGTTGGTGTGGCCTACGTGTGGTACAAGTAGTTGCTCATTTAAAATCATGCATAGTAGAGTACACTAAAGTCAGTCTTCAGCTTCTTGCCTATGGCATTTCCCTGTTTCCTTGATGGGAAATTCCAGCCTTCGGAAGGCATGCCTTCAAGAGTTCAGTGGTAGAGATTTACTTAGAGTTCCTGGAAATGGAGCTAGGAAACCAATCAATCAACTCCATTCAATCAACACAGGGCACATAGAATAAGCAAAAAGAGCCCAGGGAATAGGGTAGCCTGACTAGTTTGAAACCTATTTTTATCTGAGTGAATCACTTCAATTCTCTTGGCCTCAGTTTCTTCATCTGTAAAATGAGGGTTTAGAATGTTTAGTCTTTTTTTTTTTTTTTTTTTACTTTTTAAAAACTTTAAAAATCTTGAAGGTTACTTTCCATTTAGTTATTACAAAATATTGGCTATATTCCCTGTGTTGTACAATACATCCTTGAGCCTATTTTACCCCCAGTAGTCTGTACCTCTCACCCTATCTTGCTGGCCCCCCACCCCACTGGTAACCACTAGTTTGTTCTCTATATCTGTGAGTCTACTTCTTTTTTGTTATTAGAATGCTTAGTCTTTAATTACTCTTTTTCCATTCTGATGGTCTATTTACTGAGGACTGCTTACTAGGTACAGTCCCTATAGGAAATGCAAAATTTTCTGAAACCTAACACCCACCTTCAGAATGCTTCACATCTCACTGGGAAAAAATTTTCAACTAAAAAATACAGATATTATATGCCATGTCATGTGGTAGTGATAGGCAGATTACAAATGCTCAGACTTGAAGGGACCTTCGTTTTGGTTGCTGTTTGGTAGGAAATGTGTGCAGAGGAACATAATGAGGACTTGTCCCAAGTGTTGGTTCTAACTGAAATTGATTCATTCCCAGTACTGGGGTTGGAAGACAAACACAAGAGTAAGGGGCTCTACAATCTAAAAGCTCCCAAAAGGGATACTACTATATATGACTAGCAAAGCAATGCAATATGGTCCAAAGCCCAAGGGGCCTTATAAACTCTGAGGGATATCTGTTAAATTGAGTTGCATGGATGAGGAAAAGCTTCCCAAAGAGGTAACAACTGAGATCGGCCTGGACTGTTGGAAGGAAGCCATTCCAATGAAAATCAACATGGTAACAGTTCCATGTTTCCCATACATGGCTGTGTGGAGCTCAGGAATCTATAGTTTAAAAAAAAATATGATTCTGATGTTCAGCCAGATTTAAGATCCAATGCATTATTAGTCATATCTCCATGGAAGCACTGTGTTCAAATTAGGAACTTTTAGTTCAAAAGAGAACTGTAGAACTTGGAGAGAGTTCAGAGAAAAGCAAGCAAAGCCATTAAAAGTTCGGATGGTGGAATTCTAGAAAAAATGGTAAATGAAATAAGGAACGTTGAGGGGAAAATAAGACTTCAAATATGCAAATCACTATTCTATGGGTGGTAGCTGACACTTGTTCTTTGGGTGCATCCAGAATGAGAAAAGTGGGAGTGAGCAAAAATGGGAGCAGTTGGGATTTAAAACAGATCGCAGGCAAAGTCCTGACAAGACCAGTGAGATGCTGGTATCCATGTAGACTTTTTTAAGGTATAATTTGCATTAATTTTAAAGGACAGGACTTAGACCAGGCAAAATATTATTGCTTCATATATATTCAGATTACTCAGGGCTAACCCCTTATCTACATCTACCAAGGAACCACAAACAAGGGTACATTTGCAAAATTTAGATTCACATGTGCCTGGTGATTGTAGACACTTCGCATGTGCTTGGAGGATGGAGAATACATAGGGAGAGATCTTTTTTGTCCCTATAAATGTTGGAGGACAGAAAAAACTGCATTGAGTTTTTAAAAATTCTCAAGCTTTCCAGCAGTTGGCCATGATGGAGGTCCACTGCCATTGGTCCACTAAGTGGAGACAGCCTAGAATCATAACACAGAATATTAGGTCTGGAAGGGAGCCTGTCTAGTGCTTCTCCAAGTGTAGTTGAGAAACAATCAGAGTGGGGATGTCCTGAGTCTTCTTCTAAAAAAAGGAATTCTGTGGTTTTATAAATTTATATAATCCTGAGTTAAAAAGTTAAACAGATTCACTTATTGCAGGGATTCCCAGAGGCTTCATTCTTACAGAAGGGCATAGTAACAAGCATTGTTGGATCTCATCAGATCATTTCTCTATGAAATACACTTTGAGACAAAGGGAATGATCTGGACCAGCTCCTTCCTCTATCCTTAAACAATAGCATCTGAAGTTCAGAGAGGTAAAGAGAGTTACCTGACGTCATATACAGGCAATAATAGATTGAAGAGTAGAAGCAAGTCTCCCAACTTTTTGGAGAGTGCCCTTTTCAGGACCCCATTCTGCGATAGCTATACACCCACGTTAGCCAAATAGTCACCACGTCCAATGTACATTTGGGACGACCTAATGTGTACAGTTGGTATACACCCAGTGGAGCAATGTTGAGAACCCAAAAGCCAAAGGGATCAACTGCTAAGCTCACAATGCCATGAGGACATGATGTGATACTGACCAATGAAAAAGTTGTGGCTGGAACTGACCTTCTGCAGGGGAGAAAACTTTGCCACCCCAAACTGTGTCTCTTTGGCATGAGGGTTAATTTAGGCTGATTCTTTTTAAGAAACAGAAGACTCAGGAAGTTTTCTTTTTACTTCCCTCTTAGCTGCTTAAAGACTTTAGATAAAGGGCCTGTGGCCAGAATAGAGCAGTCACCAGAAATATCTTCAAAGAATATGGGGCTAGGTGTAGTTGGGGTACCGGGCAGGCCCAGAGATGAGAGTCCACTCTGTGTCCCATTGTCTCTGCAGGACCCAGTAAACATTTGTTTACCAAACACGTGCTTTTCTATCTCCATGTCATTTGCCTTCCTCCCCTTTGAAGTCCCAAACTTCTACCCCAACATCCTCTTTTGTCTTTAGCTGAAGATGCTGTTTAAGGTGAGGGCTTTGGCCATTTTGGCGAGTAACTCAGTTTTCCTGGGTCTCTCCCATGTATACGTGTTATTAAACTTTTGATTTTCTCCTGTTAATCTGTCTCATGTCAATTTAATTCTTAGACCAGCTGGAAGAACTAGAAGGGTAGAACATTTCTTCCTCCCCGATATTTATAACCATTATATTTGTAGATTGTCTCAGGTCAGCGTTTTAACATACCCTATATTATACCACAACACAAAGTTCTGTGCAAAGGTCTCGATTTTTTTTTATAGAGACTTCCTTTCTGAATGCTATTCTAGGATTTGGACCTGTGGTTTATATGTATATACACATTTACCTCAAGCAAGGGCTAGAGGGTAGCAAAAGAGAATGGTTTGCAGATGGGTGTTGGGAGTGAAGTAAACTGCTTGATGATGCCACCAATTAGGTGGTTTCTGATACAGTGATTCTTTATGATAGTGAGATATATACATATATATCTATGCCGCTTACACCCAAGAATAGAAAGTATTAATCCGTATATCTGAGTAGCAGCCACATATCACTATTTAAGCATAAATTCCTTATTATAATCTTTATTTTGGACCATTTTATACAAAATGGAATGAATTTACTTTTGAACAAAATATCCAGAGTAGTAAAAAGAACTGAAACCAAATAATGGCTGTTTTCTAAAAATAAATATTTAAGAGCTTTTTAGAGTCTCTGTTTTGGATGGAGTTTTTCAAAGCCTGCTATATTGGTGCCTGTTGGTAGAAGCTGACTCCTGCTGTCTATTGCTTGGGTGCAGAGGCAGAATATTCTGTGGGTATATTTTAGCCATTTTTATGCTGAGATGAATAGGCTATTTGAAGTGAAGGGAGGTCTGGTAGTTCCTGTTGAAATAAAAGGATCATAAGTCCGTTCATGCCAAACTGTGAACACATTTAGACAATGCACTGAAGGCAATTTTTATTTGGTAATTACTGTCTTTGTTCAGAAGCTTTGCCAATGCTGACTGAAAAGCTCCCAGAACAAAACAGTGAAAGGATACAGTCCCCTCATTACCCTAAACTGCATTTGAATTATTCCTGCCTTTTGTGACATTCTGGTTTTCTTTTTAAACAAAGGGTTAATGTGCTTTTTAATTTGTGTATTTAAAATCAAGGGGGATGGGAGAGGATCGTTATCTCCTATGTTTCTAATCTTGACTAAAGGGGGCCTTTGGAATGAGACCAACAGACTTTCTCCTTTGAGAGCTTTGCATTTATGGCTGCTTCCTGAAAGGGCAAGAGTCACCAAGTAAGTCAAATGGCTACAAAATCTCCTGAAGACAGGAGGAATGAATGAGCATATTGAAACATCTTTCCAATAAAAGCGAGTACACACAATGCCCATATTAGCAAATACTCTTTCTTTGGGGGCATCTTGAATCTCTGTTATATTATCATCAACATAGAGATATTTGGCTCTTGTAAGCCATTCCCTTAGTCCTTCAGGATGTCAATGCTGAGAGAGAGAGAGAGAGAGAGAGAGAGAGAGAGAGAGAGAGCGAGCGCGAGGGAGGGAGGGAGGGAGAGAGAGACACTAGGAATGACTATATGACTATTATGGTCACTCAAGACTTCCATGTAAGGTTGTAGGTAAAATAAAGTCTTCTCTACCTTGTTTAAAGATCCATTATTCAATTCAAAGAACATTTATGGATAGAGGGAGGAGACAAGATGGCAGAGTAGAAGGACTTGAGCTCACCTCCTCTCATGAAAACACCAAAATCACAACTGACTGCTGAACGACTGTCGACAAAAAAGACTGGAACCTACCAAAAAAGATATTCTACAGCCAAAGACAAAGAAGAAGTCACAACAAGATGGTAGAAGGAGCACGTTCACGATATAATCAAATCCCATACTCGCCAGGTGGGCAACCCACAAACTGGAAATAATTATATCACAGAGATTCTCCCACAGGAGTGAGAGTTCTGAGCCCCACTTAAGGCTCCCCAGCCTGGGGGTCTGGCATTGGGAGGAGGAGCCCCCAGAGCATTTGGCTTTGGAGGTCAGTGGGGCTTGAGTGCAGGAGCTCCACAGGACGGGCGGAAACAGAGACTCCACTCTTGCAGGGCATGCACAAGTTTTCACATGCACTGGGACCCAGGGCAAAGCAGTGACTCCCATAGGAGCATAAGCCAGAACTACCTGCAGGTCTTTGAAGGTCTCCTGGGGAGACGGGGGTTGGCTGTGGCTCACCATGGGGGAAAGGACACTGGTGGCAGAGGCCCCAGGGAAAACTCATCAGTGTGAGCTCTCCTGGAGGTTGCCATTTTGGCACCGAGACCTGGCCCCACCCAGCAGCCTGCAGGCTCCAGTGCTGGGATGCCTCAGACCAAGCAACCAACAGGGTGGGAACACAGCCCCACCCATCAGCAGACAGCCCCTCTGAACACACCCCTTGACACGGCCCTGCCCAACAGAGGAAAAAGACCCAGCTGCAACGACCAAGTGGGCAGGCACCAGTCCCTCTCACCAGGAAACCTGCACAAGCCCCTGGACCAACCTTACCCACCGGGAGGCAGACACCAGAAGCAAGAGGAACTACAAACCTGCAGCCTGAGAAACGACCAGAAACACAGAAAGTTAGACAGAATGAGACGGCAGAGGAATATGTCCCAGATGAAGGAACAAGATAAAATCCGAGAACAATTAAGTGAAATGGAGATAAGCAATCTGCCTGAAAAAGAATTCAGAATAATGATAGTAAAGATGATACAAGATCTCAGAAAAAGAATGGAAGCACAGACTGAGAAGATACAAGAAATATTCAACAGCTAGAAGATTTAATGAACAGAGATGAACAATACAATAACTGAAATGAAAAATACACTAGAAGGAATCAATAGCAGAATAACTGAGGCAGAAGAACGAATAAGTGACCTGGAAGACAGATTGGTGGAAATCACTGCTGCAGAACAAAGAAAAAAGAATGAAGAGAAATGAGGACAGTCTAAGAGACCTCTGAGACAACATTAAACACACTAACACTCACATCACAGGGGTCCCAGAAGGAGAAGAAAAAGCGCCTGAGAAAATATTTGAAGAGATAATAGCCAAAAACTTCCCTAACATGGGAAAGGAAACATTCAAGACCAGGAGGCGCAGAGAATCCCATACAGGATAAACCGAAGGAGGAACATGCCAAGACACATATTAATCAAACTGACAAAAATTAAAGACAAAGAGAAAATATTAAAAGCAACAAGGGAAAAGCAACAAATAACATACAAGGGAATCCCCATAAGGTTATCAGCTGATTTTTCATCAGAAACTCTGCAGGCCAGAGTGATGAAAGGGAAGAACCTACAACCAAGAATACTCTACCCAGCAAGGCTCTCATTCAGATTCGATGGAGAAATCAAAAGCTTTACAGACAAGCAAATGCTAAGAGAATCCAGCACCACCAAACCAGCTTTACAACAAATGCTAAAAGAACTTCTCTAGGTGGAGAAGAAAAGTCCACAACTAGAAACAAGAAAATTATGAATGGGAAAGCTCACCAGTAAAGGCAAACATACAATAAAACTAGGAAATCATCCACACACAAATATGATATCAAACCCAGCAATCATGAGGAGAATACAAATGCAGGATATTGGAAATGCATTTGAAATTAAGAGACCAGCAACTGCTATATCAAAACCTCATGGTAACCACAAACCAAAAATCTACAATAGATACACACACAAAAAAGAAAAAGGAATCCAAACACAACACTAAAGCAGTCATCAAATCACAAGAGAAGAGAACAAAAGAGGAAGGGAAGAAAAAAGACCTACAAAAACAAATCCTAGGACTTCCCTGGTGGCACAGTGGTTAAGAATCCACCTGCCAATGCAGGGGACACGGGTTCAAGCCCTGGTCCGGGAAGATCCCACAACTACTGACCCTGGGCTCTAGAGCCCGTGAGCCACAACTACTGAGGCTGCGTGCCGTAACTACTGAAGCCTGTGTGCCTAGAGCCCATGCTCCACAACAAGAGAAGCCACCGCAATGAGAAGCCTGAGCACCGCAACAGAGTAGCCCCCGTCCACTGCAACTAGAGAAAGCCCGCGCACAGCAACGAAGACCCAACGCAGCCAAAAATAAATAAATATATAAATAAATTTATTAAAAAAACAAATCCTAAACAATCAACAAAATGGCAATAAGAGCATACATATCGATAATTACCTTAAATGTAGATGGATTAAATGCCCCAACCAAAAGACATAGACTGGCTGAATGGATACAAAAACAAAACGCGTCAATAAAAAATAATAAAAACAAAAAAAACCCGGTATATATGTTGTCTATAAGAGACCCATTTCAGATCTAGGGACACATACAGACTGAGAGTGAGGGGATGGAAAAAGGTACAAAGGGGAAAGGTAGGGGGGAGGGATAAATTAGGAGGTTGGGATTAGCATATACACACTACTATATATAAAATAATCAACAAGGACCTACTGTATAACACAGGGAACTCTACTCAACACTCTGTAATAACCTATATGGGAAAAGAATCTGAAAAAGAATGGATATATATATATGTATAACTGATTCACTTTGCTGTACACCTGAAACGAACTCAACATTATAAATCAACTATACTCCATGTAAAATAAAAATTAAATTAAAAAATGAAAACAAACAAAAAAACCCAGCAACAACAAAGAACACTTATGGAACACATTGCATGTGCTCAAAGTTACTTCCAGATTGTCTTTCTAACATTGCCAATAATCTAATTGGGCGACATGCTGCTTATTATGTGGTTCTGTTTGGCCTGGAAATATTGGAAGATGAAGATACTACGTGAAAAGACATTCAATTCAACAACTGTTAATTGATACCGACTTTATGGTAGTTATTGGAGGTAGAAGATGAATAGGTCACAGCCCCTCCATTAAGGAGGCTGATAATTAAACAGTATCAGTGGTGCTTGTGTCCAAATATTTATTATTCAAATATTCACAGATTGTTCAGGGAAGCAAAAGTCAATGTAACATTTAAAAATATACTAAGGAACTGACTACTTAGTAAAATTTGTCCCCAGCCAAGCATCCCTCTTTGACACTAAGGCATATCCCTGCCTATTGTGTCGGCATCTTTGGTAACGTCGACCAAAAAAATGCAGAAGGCTGTAAGTAAGAGTTTATTTGGGGTCTTAAGAATTGCAATTTGGGAGACACAGATTTGGGTAAAGCCAAAAGTGTTCTGGGTAAGAGCAAGAATCAGGAGCTTATAAAGGTGAAAGACACAAGGCTGTACTCTGACACAAGAAATATTTGTCCTTAAGGGATAGGCTGTCATGAGTTATTTTAGGGTAAGGGTCCAATAAGTGTCTTGAGTTTCTGGAACACTGTCCAGATGTTGTGGATGGCTGTGTTAAGACAATGAGTGGTCAAAAGGTCAGAATCCATCCCTGCTGAGATGTACATAAGTCATACTTCCTCAGTAGTCTCCTGGCTCCATTTTAGAGAGCTCTCTTAGCAATACTGACTCCATTTTTATTTTCCTTTCACACTAGTGAGTATTTGAAGATGAAGATCTTAAATGAAAAGCCATTAAATTCAGCTAACGTTAGTTGGTGCCTACTTTATGCCAGTCATTGGTGGTACAAGGTAAGTCACATCCTCTCCATTAAAGAATTCCTAATCTAGTCTAGGAGCCTGGTAAATAACTGTGTCACTGAACGTAGGTATTGTAAAATCTAACAAAGTAATGCAAATAGTTTTTAACTGAAATCACACAGCTTGCTAACATGAAGGATTTCACAAAGCTGATGATGCAGGAGGATGGCTCAAATCGTTGGCAAAGCCAAAATAAGAATCTGCTGCAGTTAACATTGGAAGAAGAGAAAATGAACAAGGATGGAATACTGTCTGGGATGAGAGTTATTCAGAGCAGCTGTCTTGTGTCCATTTCTCACTCTGAAGCAGCAATCCCATCCTCCTCTCCAAATGAAGGCTAACGGAATGCGGCACCCAAAAATATGCCTCTTTGGCATAAAGAATATTTTGAGCTGATTATTTTTGAGAAAAAGCAGACACAAAAGAAACTCTAAAAAGAGTAGAACTTACTCTTTTGTAAGGGAAATTTACATTTATAAAGGAAATCTGGGTGTCTCCCTCTGTATCAGGAAGAGAAATTCTTACCAATGGAGAAGGCAACCTTATCCCTGTTTACTGTGCTGAAGACAATATTTAAGGTGGTTATGGCTTAGACCATGTTTACTCAGTTTTCCTGGGTCTCTCCTATGTATATAGGAGGTACACATGTTATGAAACTTCTCTTTGTCTTTCTCTTGTTAATCTGTCTTTTATTACAGGGCGTAGGAGTCTCAGCCAAGAACCTAGAAGGGTAGAGGGAAAATTATTTTTCCCCGCCTACAGTGTCAGAATATGGGGTTTGAAAAAAAAAAGATTTGAATATCAAGGGCTTTAGCGAGGTCTCTGTGGGAAACTGAGGAAACCTTCAAATGTTTTTATAAGATGACCTTTGTGACCGTGCCTGAAAGTCAGCTGTGAAGAGAGGGCCACACAAAACCATCAAAGTTTTTCCAGAACAATTATGGCCAAAGAAAAATCAACATGTGTCATTGTTGTTCGTTTTAAGAATATACGGCAAGTGTATTGAATTTTTAATATTTGAGAGTGTATAAAATTATTTTCCTATTTTTTAAAAGTAAAAAATTTTTTTTCAGAATGAAATTATGGTCCAATCTTTTTTTTCAGTACTTACTAATGACATTTGGCTCCTATTTTAGGTGGATTTGTTTTAAATGGCCTTTTTCAGATACATATTATCCTTGGATAACGAAGGCTTCCAATATTTATGAAACAATATGATAAGCGTGTATAGAGAGATAAGCATAGACAGAAATGGGAGAAGAGCTGAAACGGAAGGATTCTACTTTTGAAATATACCGTAGGCCGGCACATTTCCTGTGGATATTTTATTGCAATACTCTTTTGAGTTAGATGCTCTCAGGGTTCAGCCTGTAGGAATATGATAATGATGATGAATAAATGATAATAATGATGATTGGTTTCTGAATTGGAGATAAACATCCAACTCGTGTTGGTTGTCCAAGATGCTGGAAGCCCAGATTTGCTTCCTGCCTCTGACATCTGATATGATCCCTTGCTCTAAGGCTGACAACCCCGTGATTCAAATTATCCTAGGTCACCTCCATATGTGCCAGATCATTCAGGGTCTTGAGGAATGCAGGTTCCTAAGCCATTTCTCTCTTGCTGGGAGAACTGACAAACCAGGGAAAGAGTGGAGTGTTTGCTGGTAATTCTAGGAAGCCTTCGCCAGAGGCAACCATTTGTATTCATTCCCATTCCTCTCCTCCACCTTTTAAAAGCCTTGATTCTGAGTGATGGAAATCTAAGATCTAAAAGAGGATGACTTTGGCAATAATGTTGGTTGTTTGGACAATCACTTAAAGTGCTGGTGTTCCATTCCTCACAGTAAATTGGAGATGGGTGAATAAAATGGTCTTGGATTCCAGTGACCAGGAGCAGAGCAGATGCTCCTTTACACGTGTCCTATCAGAGTTACTTAGAGCTCACAGTTGGGAGAACTGACCCAGTAATGTTACATTGCTCTTCTGCAAGCTTTTACCTCTCCCATCTTACTCCTCCTTTACTTTCCTGCTGGTGACTCTCTAGATGTTCTATTCCAACAGCTACAAGGCTGTTGAAGACGTATGGTTTTAAGACACATTCATCCTGTAACCCAAATACTTCTGGCTTCCCTTGGGACCCATCATAGTACAGAGTCACACTGCAAAACAACCAAAACTAACGTTTTAAAAAGCCTGCCAGTGCAGGGGATGCGGGTTCGAGCCCTGGTCTGGGAGGATCCCACATGCCGCGGAGCAACTGGGCCTGTGAGCCACAATTACTGAGCCTGCGCGTCTGGAGCCTGTGCTCCGCAATAAGAGAGGCCGCGATAGTGAGAGGCCCACGCACCGCGATGAAGAGTGGCCCCCACTTGCCACAACTAGAGAAAGCCCTCGCACAGAAACGAAGACCCAACACAGCCATAAATAAATAAATAAATAAATAAAAAAGCATGGAAAACATATATAACTTTATAGAAGTCTCTCAGACTAAGGGCATTATGATTCAGAGCACACAGCCCAATTTCTAAAACTCACCAGAGACGTCCACCTCTGCAGTGCCACTCGGTACAGGGTGACAGCTTCAGTTCCACCTCCGACCCCCACTCCCCACCCTCAAAACCTTTTAAACTCTTACCTGAAGCGCCCTGGCTCATCTCTGCCTCACAGCCTTTTCCTTTCAGGATTGTTTCTTCCTAAAAACAGCTCCTGCTTCTGCAGCATAAACCTGCCTGGCCTTTCCTCCTTCCTGACTTCCATCTTGCCGCTCCAGGCCAAGGAAAACAGGCACAGCTGTGAAGGTTCATTTACCTTCGTGGTACCTTAATGTTTATGTACTCTGAATATTTCGTCTCTGTCAGAATCCCTTAAGGGAATTCTGCCATTACCTTGAGCAAAAATCCCTCTAAAATGGCTTTTCGCATGACACTGACCGTCCTCCTGCAGTTTCTCTTCAAAGCGGCTCTGCAGACGTTTTCTGTAAAGGACCAAGTAGTAAACATGTTTGCCATTGCAGGTTTTAAGGCCTCTGTTGCACCTACTCAACTCTGCCATCGTGGCAGGAAAGCAGCCACAGGTGCTATATACGTGAACGGCGGCTGTGTTCCAAAAAATCTTTATTTGTAAAAACAGGCTGGCGAGCCCCGCTCTAAACACGGCTTCTCAACTGTAGCTGTGCGTCAGTATCACCTGGGGAGCTTTTTAAACTCTTGGCACTCTGGCCACACCCCAGACCAATTAAATTAGGATCTCTGGGGGCGGGACCCCAGCGTCAGTATTTTAAAATTCCTCAGGTGAGTCCAATTGTTACCGAGTCCAAGCTCTTTCTGCTCCCCGCAAGACAGGCCAATGAATCGGAAACGAGGTGCTGATGCAAGGAAGACGATTTTATCCGGAAAGCCGGCAGACCGAGAAGATGGCGGACTAGAGTCTCTGAAAAACCATCTTATCGGGGTCTGGATGCCAATTTCTTTTATAGCACAGAGAGCGGGAGGAGATGAGGACGTAAAGTAAAAAGGCCGTAAGTTTTGAAAATATCACCTGGAACGGCCAGCCTCGGGGAGGGGATGTGTTAATTTCTTCTTGCCTGTAGCCATTCACAGGTGGGAGGGGTCTGGATGTTTCCCTGAACAAAGGCACTTTGGTTTAACATTCAGGCAGAGGGGCAGGGTTCCCCGAGGCGGGCCACTATGTCCAGACAGTATTCTTTTAGTGAACAAAAGCAGCGGAAAGCAAAGGTTAAAGTAAAAGAAACAGGGCTTCCCTGGTGGCGCAGTGGTTGAGAGTCTGCCTGCCAATGCAGGGGACACGGGTTCGAGCCCTGGCCTGGGAAGATCCCACATGCCGCGGAGCAACTAGGCCCGTGAGCCACAACTACTGAGCCTGCGCGTCTGGAGCCTGTGCTCTGTAACGAGAGGCCGCGATAGTGAGAGGCCCGCGCATCGCGATGAAGAGTGGCCCTCGCTCCCCGCAACTAGAGGAAGCCCTCGCATAGAAAACGAAGACCCAACACAGCCAAATAAATAAATTAATTTTTTTAAAAAAAGTAAAAGAAACAGATCCAGTATGTAGGCAGATTTGGCTCTTCCCTGTTACACAATGTGCAGCCAAGGTTAAAAACATCTGTTCTAAAATCTCTCATCAGTCCTGTATCCCACCTGGAGGATCGCGATTGAGCTGGCCCTGAGTGGGTTGCACATGTGCATAGATATTAAACACCCCCCGCCCCGACGATGGCCACGTGGGGTCTCCTGTGAGTAGCCTCACTGCTTGACCCTATGTTAGAGTTACTGAAATTCCTTGAACAAGAATAGGTGGGGCATTTTTGGTTTTTTTGGATAAGCTAACTTTAACTATTGACTCTTTTCTAAACTGAGAAATATCAATGCATTCAACTGACACTTCTTGGTTCTACAGGCTACATTTAAAACTGTGATTTTAACAGGATTGTCTCTCTCGAGTGAGATTACAAAGAACTTGGTGTTTTCTGCCAGTAAATCAGAAATTCACTCCTGAGTCCACAGCTGTGCTTCTTCTCAAATCTTCCAGAGCACGTCTGAGCTGGCCCCAGTGGAGGGCTGCATTAGGCTAATACTTCCCTATTTTCATTAGAAGCCAGGTTCAAGCAGATGAAAATGCTGTTTAAGTCAATCTGAAGTTCACGTGTCCACAACCATTTTACTTGAAGTACAACTCTTTCTAGAGACAAATGCTTCGTGGATAGGACTTCATAGGACCTGATGTATTGCTTCCCTGCTGTCATTGAGGAAAGCCTTGCAGCTGGCCATCGCCCAGGAGACGGATCAGCTGCTTTCCCCTTCCTCGGAAGCCTTGGACTGTCATGAACTTTCAGTGTGTTCGGAATATTGACCTAACAGGAAGGCACTTCCCTCAGATTTTAGAGCTTGTAAAAACACTTTGTCCAGTATGGAGCTAGGATTATGAGGGTTAGGGGAGAATAAATGCCTGTGCACGTCCCTTTCCCCCTCCTCTTAGTTCGTGGAACACGTGTTGGCTCATAGACTTTGGGCTGAGTCCCTGCAAAGTCCGCTCATGGCCTCACATACGATTAGCTCACGGCACACGCCCTCCCTGGTCCCACTGGGTTGACTCCAAAAAGGCTATATGAGTTTATTAATGCAGGCTCAAGGGCGGCTAAGGATCCTTGCAAGAAAAGAGGGCAAATTCAAGGTCTTTGGGCGTCTCAAGAGGCTTTCTGGAAAATTTCTCATAAGGGCAGTGACTCAAGGTGGTCCTCTCCAAATTTTCAGTCCTTTCCACGGCAGCTCTGGGAGGAACTTAAGAACAGTGACCTATTTGGAGGGTTGGCAGGGTCTCAGAGATATGTTGGCAAAGAAATTCATATTATCTTGAGAAAATATTGTTGGTGCACATGAAAAAGGTGGAGGGGATCTGATGGAGACTGGGGAGGGAAATAAAGCCCCCTGACTTGTGAGCGTTCCACTCCCCATCCCCACACCCACCCCTGCCCTTGGCACTGCTATTGAGTCCTTTGGATTCCCAACTTGAGTGGTCTTGTGTAGACCTAGAATCGGACTGGGCATTTTACAATGACTAGCTCTGACTTGAATGAAGAACTGTAATGCAAGTAGGAAAAAAGTATGCTGCAGAGGGTAACAGGTGCCATTAGTATCTTTGCACAGAATTTTCTAGAAGACCCACTTTCTGTTCTTTGCTTAGTCAAGGCCTTCTTGTGGCTTGTGGGAGGGCAGAAGTGTCTAGACACATGGCCACATCCAGAGAGAAGCAGCCCCAGTCTGTTATTGCCTCCCCAGAATCCAGCATAAGACAGATTCTTTCTGGCCCTGACCAAGTTCCTTGCTCAGTGCCCGGGGATGCTGAGGCCAGATCCGGAGTGTTAGATGTGTTGGCACAGGATGGCCTGTCTTGACAAGGAGCTTACCAGCTGCCTAGGGAATCCACACAAAACATGAATGACGTCATTTAATAAGCATCAGCATTACTGGACGAATAACTAAACTAGGAGGCAGGATCCCATTAAAATCAGAAAGGGAACAAGGAGCTCTCCACCATTGTATTAGTTAATACAATTCTAGTACAGATATAGGAACATTATTATTGAAAATGAGAAGACAAAAAGTATTATTTGGAGATGATATAATTGCCTATCGAGAAACCCCAAGATAATTAAAAACTGGTTATCTTTACAGATGTTTAGTAAAATGGCTGGTTAAAGATACGTGTATTAAAGTAACAAGCTTTCCTGCCCTCCCCAAAGTAACAAACAAAAAAATATTGAATACATGAGGTTTTGCTCCACCTCAAAATATCCAGATATAACCTTAATGTTAAAAATGAATATATAAGGAACGTTACAAAATTTACTGAGAGAGTTCAAAGAAAAAAATATGCAAAATCATAAAAGTAAATGAATGTATACCCCCATATAATCAGGTGAGAAGAATGACTATTATAGAAGCATGTTTTATCCAAGTTAGCTTATCGATTTAACACAATTCCAAGAGTAATTACTTGAGCTGCACTGCTAGACATTAAAGCATAATATGAATTTAAAAAAATTATGTCAGTGGATCCTGGTTCAATACTACCTTTAGAAGAAGATGCATTATTTTATTGCTCTACTTTCTGTGTGTACGTACACACACACACACACACACATTAAAAAAATACTGTAGAAATGGAAACATCATGACCCTAGCATGAAAATGGATATATTCATCAATGGAAACAAAGCAAATGTAGAGAAAGAATCCTGATATATATGGGAAGATAACATATAATAAAGGAAGCATCACAAACCAGTGGTCAAGAGATAATTCATCAAAGAGTTAAAAATAATTGACTGGAGGAAAAGTGTTATATTTAGATGTCACATCATACAAAGAACAAAATGCAAATGCTTTTAACAATTGCAAAAAATAGTGAGAAATGTTGATAGTTGACTGAAGTGGGGAAGGACCTTTAAAGCATAAGTCAGAGAGAGAAGTAAAAAGGAATAAGATTATTATAGAATAAGGAAATAGGATTATTTCCTTAAGAAAATAAGAAAAGGAATAAAATTATTATATTTGACTATATAAAAGATATAATTTATTTATGTCAAAAAGATTATGGCTTTATAATATATGTCTATAATTTCAAGTACGGTTTTTCCCAGCACTGAATGAATATTTTAACTTTTAGAATTCAATTAATGTTTTATATCATAAGATTAGAGCATAAAAACTATATTTTTCTCAATTAATAAAAGAATTCAACAGAAGTAATTGTGATAAAAGCTTCGAGCAGACCAGGAATAGAAGAGAATTTCCTTTACCTGACAAGTTATATCTGTTATCAACCTTTTTAGCAGGTATCATACTTCATCAGAAACTTTGGAATCATTCCCATTTACATCAGGATTGAAAGAATAAACTCATTGGTCAATTTTGCATTGGAGGTTCTAGATAAGCAAAGAAATAAGAGGTCTAAGAATATTTAAAAGGAGATAAAACAGTCCTTATTTATAAACAATATGATTATCTCCATAGAAAATTCAAGAGAATTTACAAAAAACTTTTAGACTGATAACAAAGTTTGGCAATGTGCTGGGTACAAAACCAACATACTAACATTTTTTGCATTCTTACACATAGTAATAACCACTTAGAAAATGTTTTCAAACAGCGTTCTCATTTTTCATAGCTACAAAAAGTATGTTTCATAGTTACAATACCTAAGAATAAATTTATACAAGATGTGCAAAACCTTTTATGGAGAAAATTACAAAACAGTACTGAAGAGTGTAAAATTTGATCTGAATATATGCAGAGATATAGCAGGTTCATGAAGAAAATACAAGATTAGGAAGACGACACTTGTCCCCATATTAATCTATAAATGCCATGGAATTAAAATTAAAATCCCAACAGAGTTTTCTATAGAAGTTGACAAGCTGACCCTAGCATTTGTATAGGAGAGAAACGAGACCATAATAGGGTTCTCCAGAGAAACAAAAGCAATGGGACACAAAAGAAGATTTATCACGTGGAATTGGGAACTGGCTCATGCAATTATGGAGGCTGAGAAGTCACGTGATCTGCTGTCTGCAAGCTGGAGGCCCAGAAGTGCTGATGGTTTAATTCCAGTCCTAGGAACTAGGGGAACCGATGGCATAAATCCCAGTCCAAAGGCAGGAGAAGACCGAAGTCCTAACTCAAACACGCAGGCAGGAAGGGAAAAAATCCTCCCTTCCTTTGCTTTTTTGTTCTATTTAGGCCCTCAGTGGACTAGATGATGACTGTCCACATTGGGGAGGGCAATCTACTTTATTGAGTTCACCAATTCAAATGCTAATCTTATCCAGAAACACCCTCATGGACATACCCAGGAATAATGTTTAATCTGGGCACCCCATGGCCCAGTCAAGTTGACACATAAAATTAACCATCACAAAAGCCAAGACACAGCCAGAGAGCTTGCTCTACCAGATACCAAGACTTATTAATTAATTACTTATTAATCGTAATGTAGACAGCATGCTATTTGAGTTGGACAAAATAGGCCCCAGGCACATATAGAGACCTGATTCTGGACAGAGAGGACCCTACAAATCAGGGTGTAATGTATGAACTAGTCAAGAAATGAGTCTGGGAAAATTAATTATCCTTCTGGGAAGAAAATTAAGTCACTATCTTACACCTTGCAAAGACAAATTCCAGGCAGATTAAATATCTAAATGTACAAAAGAAACCATGAAAACATCTGGAAGAGAATAAAGGAAAATCTCTTTATGACCCTGAATAAATCCTGAGGATTCCATAGACAAGCACAAGAAAAAAAAAACCCTTAATTAAGGAAAAGGTAGCCAAATATAACTACACTAAAATTATAAACTTAAATACAATGGAAAAACATCTTAAACAAAATTTCAAAGACAAGTCATAGGCAGGAAGAAGATATTGAGTGCATATAATCGGCAAATGTTAGTATCTAAAATATGTAAAAAAATTTTTATAATTCAGCAAGAAAAAGACAAATACCCCCCAATGGGCAAAATACATCAAGAAGCAAATTCACAGAGGAGGAAATCTGAATGTCAAATAAATGAAAAGTTGCTCTATTTCTTTAGCTATGTGGAAAATGCTATCTCATAGCCAACAGATTGGCAAAATGAAGAAAAAGGAGGTTTCATATACATTGTTGGTGTAGATGTTACCTGATAAATCAGGATGGAGAAGAATTTCTCACTCCACCTTTGCGGATCTGTAACCTAGAGAAGGTCTCTGACCTGTGCATGAGGAAGCATGCATCAGATTGTTCTTTGCAGCATTGTTTATGATGGTGAAAAGTGGAAATAGCTTAAGTGTTCATCAGCAGAACAGGCAAGTAGATTGTACTATATTCAGTAACAGAATATTATAGAGCAGTTCAAAAGAGGGAACTAGAACAACAAGGGTAAAACTCATCAAAACAATGAAAGAACAGGCAAGCTGCTGAATAACATCCCATACGACGCCACTTTCAAAACTATGGTCTTATTATGGATACATGCACATATGGTAATAGTATAAAATATGCAGAAGCTTGATACCGGATGGGGTAATCAGTACAGAAAGAAAGGGGATACATCAAAAGGTGGAAATGGAGAATGTCAAAATGTTAACATCTGATAGACCCGAGTGTTGAGCACGTGGCCGGATGTCTGTTATACCACTCTCTAGATTAATATATGTTTGAAGCATTTGATAACAAAATGGGGAAATTGTTGCCTGTACTTTATAAATTTCTTCCTGCTTGTAGAAAGTTTATGGCAAGAATCTTATTTCCCCTAAAACATTTGCCATCACATTTGCTCCAAAACAACAGCTATTACTTGACTTATTCTATGACCTGTACAACCGATAGTTTCTCAATCTTATATACAGTAAAAATAAAAACATCTTTAGAAAACTTTACTATTCTTATTTACCATGATATAAATTCTAAGCTAAAAACTGTGTCTTTGCTGTGCAAACACAATTTCAAATATGTGTGCCTTCTCCTTTCCAGCCCTCAGCTCTACAAATTGTAGCTTCTAAGTCTGTCCTGCATAGAAATTCCACGGCCACCAGGTCATGTGGCCCTCCAAACACCATGGCAACATAAGTGTTTAGGAAGCTCTGGAGTTGTCCTTCTCCATCAATGGCCAGAATTACAACTGGAGAATTATGAGCTCAACAGTCTATGGAACAAAACTAATTCCTTCTATTCCGTGTATGTTGTGTGAGCATAAAACATCTTGGACATAGTTAATGCGTAGCTTCCATCTGGCATTTTTCATATTATGTAAAATTGTTATGTCAGCAACAGATGGTAGAGCTAAGTGTTAGGAGATCTTACTTATGCCCAACTATCAGGTTTGCAAATCTGAACACTAAACAGTTCGCAGGTCTGTGGAAATGCACGAGGTGCTAGATTTTCTCCTGTCGCACTGTCTTGCAAAATATTAGTTTCTTGTCTGTTTCTCCTTCCCTCCTTCCTAACAATCCTTGATTTTCTTTTGATAGCCTCATCTGAGCTCCTGAGCTGACTCCTCCACTATTAGTTCAGCAAGCCCTTGGCACATGTTTTCAGTAAATTGAAGGACTTACAAGCTTGTACGAGTAAAGTGTTCATATCTCTGTCTCTCACCTGATGTGACCAAAGAAGATGCTAGACATGATTTCTTCCAGCAGCCATTTAGTCACCATGAGGAAACCTCAGATTTAGGATGAAGCTGGTGCTGAGGACAGTGGAAAGGAGACTCAGAGAAAGCATGAGTCTTTAACATTATCAAGTTGTCAATTACCTATCACCTGCCCAACCTCTCGACATGGTTTTGGTCAGGTGAAATATTCTCTTGTTCAAGTCTGTGTGAGTCGGGGTTTCTTTAACTTAGAGCCCAAAGCACCTTGATAAAAGATGGAGAAACTTTAATATTCATTAATTTAGAAGTCTCTTGCTATAAAATTCATGAAATACAGTTGATCTTTGAACAAAGCAGGGGTTAAGGGCATCAACCCTCTACACAGTTTAAAATACACACATAACTTATAGTTTGCCCTCCACATGCACAGTTCCTCTGTATTTGCCATTCCGTATCTGAGAATTCACCCAACTGCTCACAGATAGTGCAGTACTGTAGTATTTAGTATTGAAAAAAATCTAGGGAATTCTCTGGTGGTCCAGTGGTTAAGACTTGGTGCTTTCACTGCCCTGGGCCTGGGTTCGATCCCTGGTCAGGGAACTAAGATCCCACAAGCCGTGAGGCGTGGCCAAAAAAAAAAAAAAAAAAAAGAAAAAAGAAAAAAAATCTGTGTGTAAGTAGACTCACGGGGTTCAAACCCATGTTGTTCAAGGGTTAACTGTACAAAGAAATGGAACCATAGACCTGGATCAAGAGCATTTAACTTCCTGTTTCCCCACTTGGAGGCTACTGTGTTCACTGTCATTCATTTGCAAAGCCGGAGCTCTGAAATCCAGCCTAGGACAGAAGGCTGGATTTACAGGTCTTACAATTGCTTAGCACTTCACAGCTTTTAAAATACTCCCATATATATGATCACCTCATCAACCACGTGAAGACAGCTACGTAGGCATTTTTAAAAAGTAGAAGTTCAGGGGAGTTCAGTGACATTATCAAGGGCAAACAAGTTAGAAACAGATCTAAATTCAGGAGCACTGAATTTTCTCCTGAGTCTTAATGACTCTTCAAATATTACATATAAATAAGACTTTGTGGAAGAAAAAACCCTATCAACACTTAATTATGTGATGATAAGTGTTTTGGAAATTGTAATGGTCAGGATGGGATAGGTTATGCTGCAGTAACAAATGCCCCCAAATGTCAGTCGCTTACAACACCAAAGGATTATTTCTCATTGTTGGGAACAGTTGGGTTGATCAACACCTCCGGTCCATGTGGGCCTCACTCCAGGCCCCAGGCTGATGGAACTATCTCTATCTGAATCATGGCTGGTCATCATGGCAGAGAAAAAGATGCATAGCAAATCACATGCTGGCTCTAGAACCTCTGCCTGTAAGTCACACGAGGTGGGTCCACTCTCATTTCATTGGCCAAAGCAACTTATACGACCAAGTGTGACATTAATGGGGTAGAGAAGGATGATCCTTCCCTAGAGAGTGCTAGTGACTATGAACACAGAAGACTTTCCATATTTCCAATGAACTTCTTTTCTAATTCTGTGTCCCTAGACCCAATGACATACAGACTTAAGAATGAACATTGCACAGGGCTGTGATGTCACGCAGGGCTGGATGTAACTCATGATTGATGTAGTAAAATGTTTCTCAAAGTGCATCCTCAAGAACACTAGTTGTGTGAGACATTGCTAAAGAATGGCTTGCATGGTCTTATGATTTGGGAAAACACTATATACCAAATTCTCCATTATAACTTGGCAATTGATGGTAGTGTGTTCAAGTCTCTGAGAAGTCTTGCAAAATGCTGGACTTTGTTTAATCTCAAACCTTCTAAATCTATTTCATCATGGAGCTTTTAATTTTTCTTAACTTTGTTTTGTGTAATACCTATTGACATCCCATAGCACTATGTTCCCTGGCTACACTTTGGGCTAGCTTGCTACAGTAAAACTGGGCTTGTGGTCAGGTCCAGGGTTTTAGCTCCACCTCTTTCACCAAATAGCCATGTGAATTTGGCACACCATTCATAATTCTTTAATTTCCACATTTGTTAAATGGAAATAACATTTCCTGTGAGCCTCTAGTGAGATCATTAATGTGAAGACTCCTTGAATGATATAGTGTTTTACACATGCCAGGAACCAGCCTTGGACAAATATTTCAAGAAGATCTGTCTCTTCTCTTTGCACTGCCCATGAACCCATGTCTTCGAGCCTGTGTCAGAATGGGGATAAACCATCACACGGGCTTGATGTGAGCTGTAGCTCATATGCTTATTTTTACAGCTCAGCTGTAAGCGTCAAGCCCTCCTCTCCCTGATGGCTCCCAGATATGAACCGTATATAAGATAGTATCTGGGAACATGCCTTGTAAACTGTGAAGTATGATACAGATTCATTAATTTATGAATGAGACCTTTTCCCTTTATTATGTATTAGTTCTTTTCAAGATTTTGTTAAACAGTAAGCTGCCTTTCAAATGCTATATTTATTTCTGAATTCAATAAGGAGTTCTCTTTGGACATTTTGAGAATATACATATACATACAAGCACATTTTCATTCATTCATTCATTCTTGCAGCAAGCAGATATTGAGGGTGTATATTTATATGTGTATACATATACACACACACATACATACATATATATGTACAAACACACACATACATATACCTAGTTTTATCTTCCCCTAAATTTGAAGTGGATTATAAATACAAGGTGGAACAAAAGATAAACAAATAATTTGATGAAAAGGGGGAGAAAAACTTAATTAGGGGTGGAAGAAATAAAATGAGTCCAGAAGCAATTCGGCTCCACCCCCCCATAGATTCCATAACGTCCTGCCCTGATGTTTTAGCCATTGGACACAAGCTTGACTTTGAGCTCTCAATGCCGATACAAAGACTAAAACACAGTCCACTGCAGATTTCCTTCAAGAAAAGCTGGGAATGCAAATGATGATTTGCTATATTCCAAGTTTTAACTGTTGACAGCTAATTTAAATTTGTTTAAAAACTGTGCACTAAACAAAATACTTGTGAAAGCTGAAATCTAGTGCATGGGTCTCAAGTTTACAATCTCAAATGCCTGGGTTGGGGGAGGGTGGCTTTCACAAGGGGAGAGGCACGGATGCCGGGGCCCACTCTATCAAATGGATGCAGCACAGAATCTGGAGGAGGGGGAGTGCTATGAACTGAATTGCGTCCCCCTTGAATTCATACATTGAAGCCCTAATTCCCTATGTAATTGTATTTGGAGATGGGGCTTTAGGAGGTAATTTAGGTTAAAGGAGGTCATAAGGGTGGAGTCCTAATCCAATAGGATTGGTGGCTTTGTAAGAGGGGGACCATCTCTCTCCCTGCGCATGCACTGAAGGAAAGCCCTGTGAGGACACCGTCTATAAGCCGGAAGAATGCTCTCACCAGAACCTGACCCTGTTGGCATTCTGATCTAGGACTGCCAGCTTCCAGAACTGTGAGGAAATCAAGTCCTCATGTTTGAGCCAGGCAGCCTGTGGTACCTTGTTATGGCAGCTGGGCAGACTAACACCGGGAGCTTAGTCTGCTTTCCTGGCCCCTGTGAGGGATGAGCTCCTGAGTCCCTCAAGGCAACCCCCCCAATGGCTCATTCATCTCTTCAGGATTCTGGAGACATGTTTTGGCAGGAAATGAAAAGGAGAGAAAAAGACTTGGGAAGAATCTTCTATTTGCAGGCTGGCCTCCCAGAGGAAGTGACACAGGCCAGCCAAAATGAGCAGCAATGAGTTCCTGGATTCAGGAAGACATGCGACAGAAAGGCTCCTGTCCCCAACACAGCTGCTGCTCAAGGTGTATTTCGTAGTTGGTATAAACTTTAAGAACCTTAGTAGCCTGCTTTGTGGTTTAACAGCATTTGATAGCCCAATTACCAGTCATGCCCTCCTCAGGGTTTTAGACAAGCAAAGGAGATTTTGTAAGAGAGCAGAGTTAAAGCCAGAGAGAAAAGCAAAAGCCGTTGTGTCATTGCTAATGGGGAGGCTGCCTTTCTCTTCTATTTGCATCTCCCCAAGTGGGTACCAAGGGAAGCCTCCAAATGCCCGCTCCAAAAGGGAGCAGCTCTTTTTGTGAGCAATGTCACCTTAAGCTACCAGGGGAGCATAAAATATTATCTGATCAATTTGTGCATCTGGGACTAAGTCCTTTATAAGAGCGATGGAAAAGTTGCTTTCAGATGAGTTCCACTGAGCATATAATTAGTATTTGATGATAAATGAAAATTAGTCCATGCAAAATACAGATACCATTCAGAAGCCTTCCAATACATCTTCACGTTATATGACTGGACTTTTCAGACTGCAATGAACTGACCCCAACCTACATTTCCAAGGTCCTCTGCTTCTTCTTTTCTCCATTCACTTTTGGTTACAGACACCTGGCTCTTCAAATATACCCGCGAATACTACCAGATATGTTCCTGTAAGGATTCTAAATCTAAGTTTGTGGATGCAAAGCCCAGCTATGACCATTACTCCGTGACTCTGGCCAAGTTATTTAATATCTTTGTGCCTTAATTTCTTATATCTGCAATGTGGGGATGACATTAATAGTACTTACCTGCCAGGGAGGCTGTGAGGAGAAAATGAGTTAGTATTTGTAAAACTTTTGCAACATTGCCTAGGAGATGGTAAGTTTTACGCGCTTATTAAGTAAAATGCCTCTGTGCCTTTGCATGTGCTTTTCCTGCTGCTCAGATGCTTATCCTTCACTTTGTCAGACCCCAACCTACTCCTATGACTTTTTTAACAGCTTTACTGAGGTGTGACTGACATGCAATAAACCACACATATTTAAACTTCTGACATACGCAAACTCATGGTTACCAAAGGGGAAAGGTGGTGAGGGGGAGGGATAAATTGGGAGTTTGGGATTGACATATACACACTACTGTATTTAAAATAGATAACCAACAAGGACCTAGTGTAGAGCACAGGGAACTCTACTCAACATTCTGTAATAACCTAAATGGGAAAAGAATTTGAAAAAGAATAGTATATGTGTGTGTATAACTGAACCACTTTGCTGTACACCTGAAAGTAACACAACAGTGTAAATCAACAAGACTCCAGTATAAAATTAAAAAAATTTTTTTAAAGTTTTGACATGTATACATTCATGACCACATTACCCCAATCAAGATAATAAACATATCCACCCCCCCACAAAGGTTTCTCATGCCCCTTATAATTCCTTTCTTCCTTCCCTGTCCCCTCCTCTCCCACACCTGTTAGTCTGCTTCCTGTCACTATAGATTTGTTTGAATCATCTAGAGTTTTTTAACAATGCAATCATAACATAGAGCCTTTGGTGTCTGGCTTTTTTCACTCAGCATAATGTTTCTGAGGTTCCTCCATGTTGCAGCCCATATAGCTCTTTTTTATTGCTGAGTAGTCTTGCATTGTATGGATAGGCTACGATTTCTTTATTGGTCACCTGTTGACAGACACTGCGGCTTTGTCTCTTTGTAACAGTTGTTTTCCTAGTATCTTGAACACTACCTGGCACATAGTAAGTACTCAATAAATAATTTTAAACAAATGAATGGAAGAATGTCCTTCTGATGTGCTTCAACTTGTCCTTGAAGCTCAAGTTAGCGCTGCCATGAATATTATGCAACCATTACAAACTATGTTTTCAAAGAATATTTGATCATATATAAGAATGCAGATTGGGACTTCCCTGGTGGCACAGTGGTTAAGAATCCGCCTGCCAATGTAGGGCACACAGGTTTGAGCCCTGGTCCGGGAAGATCCCACATGCCGCGGAGCAACTAAGCCCGTGTGCCACAACTACTGAGCCTGTGCTCTAGAGCCCGTGAGCCACCACTACTGAGCCCGCGTGCCACAACTACTGAAGCTCGTGCGCCTAGAGCCCATGCTCCACAACAAGAGAAGCCACCGCAATGAGAAGCCTGCACACCACAACGAAGAGGAGCCCCTGCTCGCTGCAACTAGAGAAAGCCCGCGCGCAGCAACGAAGACCCAATGTAGCCAAAAATATAAATAAATAAATAAATAAATAAGAATGCAGATTGATGATGATAGTAGGTTAGGCCATAAAAGGCAAAGCCCCAGAGTGTATAAAGGCATAGTATGCATGGAGAAGGACTCTAATATAAAAAATATCAACAGATGTAATCTCTTTGACTTTCCTTTTAATACTTGCCATATTTTCCAAAATTTTGACAATGAAAAGAGATAAACCTTTTTTCAAAAATGGAATTAAAAATTATTTTATTATTTTTAAGAATAATCTGCTTAAATGTTACTTCCTCCATGAAGTCTTTACCATCTCCCTCAGACAGCATCAATTACTCCTTCTGTTGGCAACATGATATGTATCAGTCAGCTCTTGCCAAAGTAATACTGCCTAAGAAATCACCCAAATCTCAATGACGTACAACTACAAGCCTTTATTGCTCACTTTTGGATCTGCAGGTTGGCTAGGTGGGGGGTACAGTGGTTTGCTTCAGGCAGGGTTTGACTGGGCCTCTGATCTTCTCCTGACGTGGCCTTCTCCTGGAAGAGATGAGGGCAAACACATGATGCCTCTCAAAGCTGAGGCTCAGAACTGGCTCCCAGTCCCTTATACCTGCATTCCATGGCCCAAACAAGACACACGCCCAGGTCACGTCAATGGGGCAGAATGATCCCTCCCATGGAGACTAGTGGGGGTAGGAGGCCACATACTTGCTGAACAATAATTTAATCTACCACATGAGAGAAGAAAAAACACGGTGTGGGGGTCTTTAAAACTTGGCTTTGGAAGCTGGCTGGACCACTTAAGGGCCAAGTGCGCTGGGGCAATTTATTTAAGCCCTGTTTCCCCCTTTGTTAACTGGAGATTATAAAGTGCTTGGAATAGGGCTTGGGAGCTTTGAGCACGACAGCTGTGTGGTCACCATGCACAGGCACCAGCCAGAGCTCCCTCTAGAGACTCTGCTGCTGGGAGCCTAAGTGTTTCACAGCCTCAGCTCTGGATCCTCCCGTGGGTTTGCACTGAGGCTGTGCTTCCCCTAGGCTGCAAGCGGGCGACAATGAAGCACAGCAGAGAAACCCTTTCAGGCCCACTGCTGGGGGACAAGAGACTCCTCTGACGGGAGATGAGCTTGAAGATGACCCATTGATATGGCCCATGACTTCTTAGACGGCACTGCCGTCTGAGGGCTCCCTTCCCTCCCTCCTCTCACCCGCATCAGACCTGCACCGCAGCCGGAAGACTCCCCGTGCCTGCTACTGTTTCCTCCACTCTGTCCTGCACAGGGGTTGCCCCGATATGTCTCTAGCACGCTTAATTCATCACTTCCTCTTGGCATCCGCTTCTTGGAGGACCTCGACTGACACAGACTATCAAGTACCTAGAAGAGGGCCTAAGAAAAACTATGAACTCAATACATCTTGTTTTTATTTAAATTTTTTTAACATCTTTATTGGAGTATAATTGCTTTACAATGGTGTGTTAGTTTCTGCTTTATAACAAAGTGAATCAGTTATACATATACATATGTCCCCATATCTCTTCCCTCTTGCGTCTCCCTCCCTCCCACCCTCCCTGTCCCACCCCTCTAGGTGGTCACAAAGCACCGAGCTGATCTCCCTGTGCTATGCGGCTGCTTCCCACTAGCTATCTATTTTACACTTGGTAATGTATATATGTCCATGCCACTCTCTCACCTCGTTCCAGCTTACCCTTCCCCCTCCCCATGTCCTCAAGTCCATTCTCTACATCTGCATCTTTATTCCTGTCCTGCCCATAGGTTCCTCAGAACCTTTTTTTTTTTTTACATTCCATATATATATGTTAGCATACGATATTTATTTTTCTCTTTCTGACTTACTTCACTCGTATGACAGACTCTGGTTCCATCCACCTCACTACAGATAGCTCAGTTTCATTTCTTTTTATGGCTGAGTAATATTCCATTGTATATATGTGCCACATCTTCTTTATCCATTCATCTCTCGATGGACACTTAGGTTGCTTCCATGCCGTGACTATTGTAAATAGAGCTGCAGTGAACATTGTGGTGCATGACTCTTTTTGAATTACGGTTTTCTCAGGGTATATGCTCAGTAGTGGGATTGCTGGGTCGTATGGTAGTTCTATTTTTAGCTTTTTAAGGAACCTCCATACTGTTCTCCATAGTGGCTGTATCAATTTACATTCCTACCAACAGTGCAAGAGGGTTCCCTTTTCTCCACACCCTCTCCAGCATTTATTGTTTGTAGAATTTTTGAGGATGGCCATTCTGACCGGTGTGAGGTGATACCTCATTGTAGTTTTGATTTGCATTTCTCTAATGATTAGTGATGTTGAGCATCCTTTCATGTGTTTGTTGGCAATCTGTATATCTTCTTTGGAGAAATGGCTATTTAGGTCTTCTGCCCATTTTTGGATTGGGAAGTTTGTTTTTTTGATATTGAGCTGCATGAGCTGCTTGTAAATTTTGGAGGTTAACCCTTTGTCAGTTGCTTCATTTGCAAATATTTTCTCCCATTCTGAGGGCTGTCTTTTCATCTTGTTTATGGTTCCTTTGCTGTGCAAAAGCTTTTAAGTTTCATTAGGTCCCATTTGTTTATTTTTGTTTTTATTTCCATTTCTCTAGGAGGTGGGTCAAAAAGAATCTTGCTGTGATTTATGTCATAGACTGTTTTGCCTATGTTTTCCTCTAAGAGTTTGATAGTGTCTGGCCTTACATTTAGGTTTTTAATCCATTTGGAGTTTATTTTTGTGTATGGTGTTAGGGAGTGTTCTAATTTCATTCTTTTACATGTAGCTGTCTGGTTTGCCCAGCACCAATTACTGAAGAGGCTGCCTTTTCTCCATTGTATATTCTTGCCTCCTTTATCAAAAATAAGGTGACCATATGTGTGTGGGTTTACCTCTGGGCTTTCTATCCTGTTCCATTGATCTATATTTCTGTTCTTGTGCCAGTACCATATTGCCTTGATTACTGTAGCTTTGTAGTATAGTCTGAAGTCTGGGAGCCTGATTCCTCCAGCTCCATTTTTCTTTCTCAAGATTGCTTTGGCTATTTGGGGTCTTTTGTGTGTCCATACAAATTGTGAAATTTTTTGTTCTAGTTCTGTGAAAAATGCCAGTGGTAGTTTGATAGGGATTGCACTGAATATATAGATTGCTTTGGGTAGTATAGTCATTTTCACAATGTTGATTCTTCCAATCCAAGAACATGGTATATCCCTCCATCTGTTTGTATCATGTTTAATTTCTTTCATCAGTGTCTTATAGTTTTCTTCATACAAGTCTTTTGTCTCCCTAGGTAGGTTTATTCCTAGGTATTTTATTCTTTTTGTTGTAATGATAAATGGGATTATTTCCTTAATTTCTCTTTCAGATTTTTCATCATTAGTGTATAGGAATGCAAGAGATTTCTGTGCATTCATTTTGTATCCTGCTACTTGACCAAATTCATTGATTAGCTCTAGTAGTTTTCTGGTGGCATCATTAGGATTCTCTATGTATAGTATCATGTCATCTGCAAATAGTGACAGTTTTATGTCTTCGTTTCCAATTTGGATTCCTTTTATTTCTTTTTCTTCTCTGACTGCCGTGGCTAGGACTTCTGAAACTATGTTGAATGATAGTGGTGAGAGTGGACATCCTTGTCTTGTTCCTGATCTTAGAGGAAATGCTTTCAGTTTTTCACCATTGAGAATAAAGTTTGCTGTGGGTTTGTCATATATGACCTTTATTATGTTGAGGTAGGTTCCCTCTATGCCCACTTTCTGGAGAGTTTTTACCATAAAACCATCTCCTCGTGAGTAAACATCTACAAAAATACCAATCAAGAGATGATGGCCTAACTAATAATAAGATTCAATTCTGCATTTTGCTGGTGTCCAGTTAAGGGATGATGTGAGTAAGGCCCACCATCACCTCTTCATTTGATATTATAAAGACTGGTGATAAATAATGAATTAGAAATACATGTATTACCTGAACCCTCAGGAAAATTCCATCAAATTTATGAGGCCCATCAAATTTACCCGGAAACTTGTAAGAGTTCAACGCCAACCCCCTAGTTAGAGACACAATCCTGTCTTTGATGAGATAACTGCAAAAAGCCATGGTAAACAAAAAAGTGATGAACAAAATGATAACTGACCTGGATACCTACATATACTTCTGTCACTACTAAGGAAAAATACACGTTATATTTAAACTGTAAAATCATAAGGGCTAATGCTTACTAGCATTGGTTGGGACAACATTTCTTACCTGAATACCTGCAAAAAAGGATGGCAACACAACAGTTAGGAACAATATCCACACTTACCTAGATATCTGAAGATCAGATCGTCTGTTGTGTGCAAAAGGCCTACCTTATCACTTATCTGGATGCAAGCCATGTCCCTTTAATATCATTATGAGGTTCATCATGACCTCTCAACAGGAAACTGGAAAACACATTGTGACGAATGTGTCTACGGACCCACCTTTACCACCTGGACCCTGAAGATAACCCTGTCACCACCACTCTTGCAGGATTCATTAAATCTACCTGGAATCTTGCAGTAACTCCAAGGTGTAGGCCATTGCTAGACACAGCATTACCTCTTGGATGCTCACCTGCAAAAGAAAACCATGATTACTACTGTGACACGCAGCTGTATGAGAATTACCTGGATATCTGCAAGTCTCTCAACAATTACACAAACATAAATTTTTTATAAAATATAAAACAGGAGGATAACACGGTTTCCAGAATTGGTGAAACACTATCAATTCTTACCTGAAAACCTAGCCCCCAAAATGCCAAGGCAAAACAGCAACAAATATCACTTACCTAAGCAGATGAAGACTGGACGGTCTCTGATGTGGTGAAAGTGCCTATCATCACTTACCTGGATAACAGAAATGTCTCTGAAAACAACCATTTTCAGGTTCACCACAATCTCTTGACATGAACCTGAAAAAGACATTATGATACATGTGTAAAAGGACACAACTTGTTCTAACAGGACACCTGCCAAGAACAATCACTACTTTCATCATTATGAGAACATCAGCTCTAACTGAATACTGGCAGTAAGCCAAGTCAGGAATATTCTCAGGTAAGCTGACATTTCTGAAGGGAACACATGCAAAATTTCCATGGTCACTACCGTGGCTGGGTCCATCATGCTAATTACATGGGTATGTGAAATTACTCAACACTCACAGAGAAAGACAAAAAGTCTCTTTAAAATATAATAAATGAAAACTCCTGGTTTCTAGAACTGGTAAGGGATCCATCATTTCCTATCTGAATGCCTGCAAGGAAATCATGGTAACAAGCGTGAGGGACACCATCATCACTTACCTGGCTACCTGGAGATCAGAAAGCCTGTGCTGTGGTTGAGGCCCACATCATCACTTACCTGCATCCCGGCCATGTCCCCCCATCCACGGCCAATGTTAGGTTCATTGTGATCTCTTGAAGGGAACCTGAAAGACATGTTTTGAAACATTTGTTACGGGCACAATTTTTTCTACCAGGACACCTGCAAATAATCTTGGTCACTTAATCATTAGGAGATATATCAACTTTACCTGGATACTTATAGTAATCCAAGGTCAACGCCAAGGTTGGAAAACTGTTATTTCTTGACTGGACACCTGTACAAATCCTATGGGTGGTACTGTGGTGGGGAAAATCATGATAAATACCTGTATACCTGTAACCCTTGAGCATTCCTAGTGTTAAACATAAATTTTCCCTAACATATCAAAAGTGAAAACTCATGGTCTCTAGATTTGGTAAAGACTACCTGCTCATTTCTTACCTGAACACCTGCAACAAAGTCACGGTGACAAGCAGCACTGACACCCATCATCACTTACCTACGTACAGGAAGACTGGACGGTTTAGGCCCACGCCATCACTTATCTCAACACCGGCGACGTCCCTCCATCAACTGCCATAGAAAGGCTCGCTGCCCGGTCTCTTGGCAAGCCCTGAAAAACACATTGTGAAAAATGTGCTTGGTACAATGTCTCGTTCTACCTGTGCACCTGCAAATTCCCTTGTCATCTGTATCATTTTGGGACCATTCAACATTACTTGGATACTTGGAGAACTCTGAGGTCAAACCCTAGTAACACACACCTTCCTCCCATGAACAGCTACTTGCAAATATCCCATGGTTAATAACGCAGTTAGAACAATATGACAAGCTACCTGGATGCTTGCAATCTGTCTACCACTACAAGTGAGAAATACACGTTACCTCTGTACAAGAATACAGTAAAAATTACCACTTGCTAGTATTACTAGGGACAAATTAGCTTACACTTGCCAAAAACCAAGGTAAATATCAGATAGTTACATAGATATCTGAAAATAAGCAGCCCTCTAATGAGTTCATGTCACATCTCATACCTACGTACCCCCAAAGACCTAAACAGAATACCTGCAAAAAAAAAAAAAATAGGGGAGCACAAGTATTAGGGACACCATTATCACTTACTCATTTGTGTGAAAATCACAGGATCTGGGCTGTGGTTTAGGCCCAAACCATCACTTACCTCAAAACCTGCTATGTGCCTTGTTACCTGCTGTTGATAGGTTCACTGTGAAGTCTTTACATGAAGCTGAAAAAGTTGTGTAAATTGTGTTTGGTATACATCTTATTCCACTGGGACACCCGCAAATTCCTTGTTCAATTCTATCATTTCAAGACACATCGGCCTTACATGGATAACTGGATATCTGAGATTAAACGTTAATAAGAGATACCTTCCTCTCTTGAAGGGATGCCGGGAAGAATCCCAGGGTGAATAATAACCACTGATGGGCAGTATGAGAAACCACCTGGCCATCTATTGATCCATCTAGCACTCTGTGTATATAAAACCCATAACCCCTAAACAAGAATACAGTCAAATATCCTGCTTACTGGTATTCTTGGGGTGAATTTAATTTCTGAACTGCATACGTGCCAAAGCCATACTTGAAGTACAGTCTTGAAAGCGTCATCATTCACACATATGAAAATAAGAAGCTTTCTAATGAGCTAAAGTCACATAACCTAATACCTGCATATTAGGAAAGGACTTAAGAGAACACTTGCAAAACGACAGGGTAACACTGTGTCAGGGAAATCATATTCATTTACCCAGATATCTGAAGATCAGATGGCCTGTCGCCTTCAAAAGGCCCACACTATCACTTACTTGGATAAAAGCCATGTCCCTTTAATGATCATTAAGAAGTTCACCATGATCCCTAGACAGGAACCTGGAAAACACATTGTGACAAATGTGTCTATAGACACAAGTTTATTTACTACCTGGACCCTGAAGATAACCTTGTCATGACCATCACTGCAGGACTCAGCAAATCTACTTGGAATCTTGCTATACTCCAAGGTCTAGGCCACTGTTACACAGACCATTACCTCCTGCATTTACACCTGCATGGAACCTTGGTTAGTACTGTGACTCATAGCTCTATGAGGATTACATGGATATCTGTCACTCAACAATCAGATGGTTAAATATCAATTTTTCTAAAATATAAAACTATAGGATAACATGGTTGCTAGATTTGTAAGGTGTCTACAATTTCTTACCTGACTACCTGCAAAAAAAGTCATGATAACAAGAAGTGTGAAGACGCATCAGCATTACCTAGATATGTGAATGTTGATCGTCTGTGTTGTGGTTTATACTCACATCATCACTTACCTCCATACCAACATGCTGCAACGTTCGCTACCACTGATGCGCTTACTGTGATGTGTTATCCTGAATCTGCAAAACAAATTGCAGTAAATGTATTTGGTACACATGTCATTCTACTGCTACACCCCCAGATTCCCTTGGCCACTTCTGGTATGATTTTGGTACCCATCAACACTACGTGGACACTTGCCTGCAGACACTGGGGTCAAACCCTAGGAAGAGATGCCTTCTTCTCAGAAGGGCTCCTTGCAATAATCCCTGAGCTAGTGATGCTGTGATGTCAACATGATAAATTACAAGAATCCCTGCACATGCATCTTTCGTTAGTAGTTAAGTACATGTTACCTCTAAAGAAAAACATAAAAATATTATTAGTATTATTAGGGACATATTAACTTTGTAACGACATATATGACAAAAACTAGGTAAATATAAGAGTCTCAAAAATATTAATTTTGTAAATACTGATATTGGGAATGTCTCTGAGTTATTGTCACGTCATCTCATACCTGTTCACCATCAAAGACCTTAACAGGATCCCTGCAGAAAACCATGGTAACACTGTGTGAAGAGACAGCATGCTCACCTACCTAGGTGTCTGAGGTCAAATGACCTGTACTGGGGTAAAACCCACTTTATCACATACCTGTCAACTAGCAAGGTCCCATTCATGAGCACTGTTACATCCACTGTGGTATCAGAACTGCTGGAAAATGTAAAATCATACACGTCAAGTGTGTTTAAGGACTGAAGGACAACACTTGTTTGACATGAAAAAGAAAAAACCCAAAGAAAACAACAACCACAACAAAATCAAACAAATAAATGCAAGAAAAAACAGCACCAGCAAATAATCTTAGTCACTTACATCATTCAGGGAACCATCAATCCCATCTGAACCTTTCAGAACTTCAGTGTCAACATCACTGCTAGAGACATATTTCTCTGAGCACCTGTAGGAATCTCATGGTCAATACTGTGAATCCAAACTAGGATAACTTAGCTGCCACCTGCATATGTCTCTGTCACAACTAAGGTTAAGCACACATTATATGTACACTCTAAAAAAAAAAAAAAAATGGCTAATGCTACTATCACTGATTGGGAAACATAATTTCTTAATTGCATACCTGCATAAAAACACAGGAACAGAAAAACTAGGAACACCATCCACACTTTCCCACATATCTGAAGATCAGATGGTTTGAAGGGGGCTAAAGGTCCACGTCATCACTTACCTCAATACAATCAAGGCTTGTTATTGATCATTATGATCTTTACCAGGATGTCTTTGCGGGAACCTGAAAATCACATTGTAAAATATGTCTATGGACACGCCTTTTCTACTAGGACCCTGAAGATAACCTCGTTCACTGCCTTCCCTGCAGGACTGTCATCAGCTCTCCCTGGGTTCATGCAGTCCTCCAAGGTCTATGCCACTGTTAGAAACACCATCCTCTTTTCCCTGCTCACCTGCAGAAACGCCACGGTCACTACTGTGCCACACGCTCAGTCATCATTGCGTTCATACCCGGGAATCGCTCAACACTCACAGGGTTCAAAATAAATTCTCAAAAATATAAAACAGTAGGATAACATGACTGCTAGGATTGATAAAACACTATCATGTCTTACCTGAAGACCTGAAATGAATCACATGGGAAAACAACTTTAGCCAATCAACACCGCTTACCTAGAGATGTGAATGCAGGCTGCTCTGACGTGGCGAAGGTGCACAGCGTCACTTACCTGGACACCAGAAAGGACCCCCTATAACAACCATTCATTTCATCTTGATCTCTTGACGGGAACCTGAAAAACACATGCTACAGGTTCAAAAGGACAGAACTCGTAGCAGGACACCTTCAAACGACCTTAGACATTTCCTTCACCATGAGAATATCAACTCTACCTGAATACTTGTAGTACACCAAGGTCGAGGGCATTGTCAAGTATGACAGCATTTCATTATGGGACACCGGCAAAGTTTCATGGTTACTATCGTGGTTAGGAACATCATGACAATCACCCAAATATGGCAAGTGCTCATCACTCACATGGGTCATTAAAAATTTTCTCTAAAATAAGATAAATGGGGCTTCCCTGGTGGCGCAGTGGTTGAGAATCTGCCTGCTAATGCAGGGGACACGGGTTCGAGCCCTGGTCTGGGAAGATCCCACATGCCACGGAGCAGCTGGGCCCGTGAGCCACAATTGCTGAGCCTGCGCGTCTGGAGCCTGTGCCCCGCGACGGGAGGGGCCGCGATAGAGAAAGGCCCGCGCACCGCGATGAAGGGCGGTCCCCGCACCGCGATGAAGAGTGGCCCCCGCTTGCCGCAACTGGAGAAAGCCCTCGCACGAACCGAAGACCCAACACAGCCAAAAATAAATAAATAAATAAATAAATAAATAAGAAAATCCTTTTAAAAAAAAAAAAATAAAAAAAAAAAAATAAAATAAGATAAATGAAATCTCATGGTTTCTAGAATTGGTAAGAAGAGTCATTTCCTACCTGAATACCTGCAAAGAAAAATGGTAACAACAATTGTTAGGGAAACTATTATACCTTACCCAGCTATGTGAATATCAAATGACCTGTGCTCTGGTTTACTCCATATCTGGTTTAGTCCATATCGTCACCTACCTGTATACAAGCAATGTCCACCATTAATGAGCATTGTTAGTTTAATCATGATCTCTTGGCACAAACCTAGAAAGATAATATGAAATGCCTGTTAAAGGACACAACTTTTTCTACCAGGACACCCACAAATAATGGTGGTCACTTCATCATTAGGAGACACATCAATCTACCTGCATACTTGCAGCAATCCAAGGTCAACACCAACATCAGATAAAATGTCCTTCTTTGACTGGACACCTGTACAAATCCTATGACTACTTCTGTGATGGGGAACGCCAGGATAAATACCTGTATTCACATAATACCTCAGCGTTCACATGGGTAAAAATGAACATTTCCAGAAATAGAACAAATGAAAACTCATGGTATCTAGAAGCGGTAAAGACTATCATTTCCTACCTCAATACCTTCAAAAATCATGGTAACAAGACATAGAAGGACACATCATTACTTACTTAGGTATACGAAGGTCAGATGGAATGTGCTGTGGGGTAGCCCCACACCAGCACTTATCTCCATACCAGCAATGACCCACAATAACTACCATTAATAGGCTCACCAGGATGTCTTGACATGAATCTGAAAAACACAGTGTGGAATATGTTTGGGGCACATAAATCATCCTACCTCTAAAGCTGTAAATTTCCTTGGTTGCTTGTACCATTTTGGTACCCATCCACACTACCTGGCTAGTTGCAGGAGTTCAAGGTCGATTCCTGAGAAGAAACACCATCTTCTCTTGAAGGGATACCTGAAAAAATTCCCAAGGTCAATAACTCGATGATGGCAATATGATAAATTACCTGGATCACCTGCGTATCTGTTCATCACTACAAGTATTAAATACATGTCATCTCTAAACAAGAATACAAAAAAACTCATTTGTACTAATATAATTAGGGTCAAATTAATTTCTTAACTACACACATGCCAAAAACAAGGTAAATATAAGAGTCTCAAAAATTAATTACATAGATATCTAAAAATCAGAATGTCTTTAATGAGTTAATGTCACAACATCTCATACTTGTATACTAGTAAAGACCTTGACAGGATACTGCAAACAAACATGGTAACATGAATGTTTGGGACACCATACTTACTTACCTTCATATTGAAGATCAGAGGGTCTTCATTGCGGTAGGATCCACTTTATCACTTACCTGGTTGAAAGCAAGGTTCTGTTAGCAACCACTGTTAGGTTCACAGTGTTCTCGTGACACGAACCTGAAAAACACATTCAACAAATGTGTTTAAAGATACCATGTGTGGGAATTCCCAGGTGGCGCAGTGGTTAAGAATCAACCTGCCAATGCAGGGGGACACGGGTTTGAGCCCTGGTCCGGGAAGATCTCACATGGCGCAGAGCAACTAAGCCCGTGCGCCACAACTACTAAGCCTGGGCTCTAGAGCCTGCGAGCCACAACTACTGAAGCCCACGTGCCTAGAGCCCATGCCCCGCAACAAGAGAAGCCACCGCAATGAGAAGCCTGAGCAACACAACGAACAGTGGCCCCCGCTCGCCGCAACTAGAGAAAGCCCGCATGCAGCAATGAAGACCCAACGCAGCCAAAATTAAATAACTGAATTAATTTAAAAATAAAAAGGATACAATTTGTTCTACCAGGACACCTGCACCTAACCTGGTTTACCTCCATTATTATGGAACACATCAACTCTACCTGGGTACGTGCGTTAATTCAGGTCAACACCAATGTCAGAGGAGACCTTCACTTCTTAACTGGACACCTGCAAAAAAACGATGGTTACTACTGTGGTGGCAACTCCATGACACTTACAAGATATGACCAACCTACAACACTAACAGCGTTAAACATCAGTAACCTCTAAAACATAAAAAATGTAAACCCATGGTTACTACAATTAGTAAGAACTTTTAGCATTTCTTACCTGAATACCTGCAACAAAAATCACGCTAACAAGAAGTGTTAGGAACGCCATCATCACTTACCTACGTACATGAAAAACAGATGGTCTGATCTTCATGTACGTAGGTACACGAAAACTGAAAGCTAATGGTTTCAAGAATTGGTAAGGAATCTGTCCTTACCTGAATACCTGCAAAGAAGTCATGGTCACAAGTGTCAGGCTCACAGTCATCACTTACCTACGTACGCGCAGGTCAGATGGGCTGTGCTGTGGGTGAGGCCCACGTCGTCACATACCTGCCCCCCAACAGTGTTCCCCGTTAACACCAACGCTAGGTTCAGAGTGATGTCTGACAGGAACCTGGAAAAGACATGAGATATGGCCTTCCTACCAGGACACCTTGGTTATGTTACCATTCTAAGACAAATCAACTCTACCTGGATACTTGCAGTACTCCAAGGTCAACACCAAGGTTGGAAAGCCATAGTTTCTTGACTGGACACCTGTAAAAACCCTATGGGAAGTAGTGTGGTGGGAAAACCATAATAAGTATCTGCAAATGTGCAATCCCTCAACACTTAAGAGTGTTAGACTTTTTCTAAAATATAAAAAGTGGAAAACTATTGTTTTCTAGATTGGCAAGGACACTATTATTTCTTACCCTGATCCCTGAAAAAAAAACCATGGTAACAGGAAGTGTTAGGACACATCCTTACTTACTCAGATATCTGGAGATCAGACGGCCTGCGCTGTGCTTTACGCTCACATCATCACTTACCTGGACACCAGCAAGGTCCCATCTGCAAATCCATCTATCACTACTGTGTTAAATACATATTATCTCTAAAGAAGACTACTAAACATCTCATTCCTACTAGTATTATTAGGGACACATGAAATTCCTAACTGATCACATGCCAAAAACAAAGTCAACATAAGACACTGAAATCATGAATTATGTAGATATCTGAATATAAGAACGTCTTTAATCAGTTAATATCACATGATCTCATACTGGCATAACAAGCAAAGATCCTAACATGATACCTGCAAAAAAAAAAAAGACATTAACACAAATGTTAGGGACAGCATCCTCACTTACCCAGATATTGAAGTTCAGACGGTCTGCACTGTGGTAAGACCCACTTTAACACTTACCTGGTTAAGTGTTACGCTAGTAACCGTTAGGTTCACCCTGTTCTCCTAACAGGAACCTGAAGAAATACATGCAACAAATGTGTTCAAGACACAACTTGTTCTACCAGGATGCCTGCACCTAACCTTCTTCACCTCCATTATTAAGGAACACATCAACTCTACCTGCATCCTTGCATCCATTCAAGGTCAACACTGCTGTCAGGAGAGACCAGTGGTTCCTGCCTGAATACCTGCAAAAATCTTATGGATACGACAGCGGTGAGACGTCACAACAACTACCTGGATATGAACGACTCCTCAATACTTACAGGATTAAACAAATTTTAACTAAAATACAAAAAGTGTAAACTCATGTGTACTGGAATTAGTAAGGATTCTTAGCAGTTCTTACCTGAATACCTGCAACAAAATCACGCTAACGAGAAGTGTTAGGAATGCCATCATCACTTACCTACATACATGAAGAACAGATGGTCCGTGATGTGGTTTAGGCCCACATCATCACTTACCTAGATACCAGCAGCGTCCCATGTTATCTACCACTGGTAGCTCACCATCATGTCCTGACATGTGCCTGAAAACACATTTAGAGAATGTGCGTGATATGCATGTTATTCTAGAGTACACGTTCAGATTGCCTCAGTCAACTGTATCATTTTGTATCCCATCAACGTTACCTGCATACTTGCAGAACTGCAAGGTCCAACCCTAGAAAGAGACTC
Source organism: Balaenoptera acutorostrata (assembly GCF_949987535.1). Classification (NCBI taxonomy): domain Eukaryota; kingdom Metazoa; phylum Chordata; class Mammalia; order Artiodactyla; family Balaenopteridae; genus Balaenoptera; species Balaenoptera acutorostrata. Next base: position 10,609,993 of record NC_080085.1, on the reverse strand, counting down.
CTTCCTCTCCTGAAGAGATACCTGCAAAAATCCCACAGTCAATAAAGCAGTGGTGGACTACATGATAGATCACCTGGATACATATATGTTGCTGGATCATTAAAAGTGTTAAATACACGGTATTTCCAAATCAATAATAAAATCTTATTCTTAGTAATATTATTGGCGACATGTTAATTTCTGAACTGCATACATGCCAAAAACAGGGTAAATTTAAGAGACTTGAAACATTAATTATGTAGAGATCTGAATATAAGAAAGTCTCTAATAAGTTATTGCCACATCATCTCACATCTGTATACTAGCAAAGACCTTAACAGGATACCTGCAAAAAAAAAACCAAAAACCAAACAAAATTATGGTATCACAAGTGTTAGGACACCAACAACACTTATCTGGATATTGAAAATTAGATAGTCTACATTGTGGTTAGACACACTTTTCAGTTACTTGGTTATAAGCAAGCTTCCACTAACAACCATTCTTAGGTTCACTGTGTTCTCTTCACAGGAACTTGAAAAAACACATGGAAAACATGTGTTTAAGGACCCAAGCTGTTCTACCAGTACACCTGCACATCACCCTGTTCACTTCTATTATTACCTAACACATCAACTCTACCTGGATACTAGCATTAAATCAAGGTTAATACCACTGTCATGAGAGACCATCATTTCTTGACTGGACACCTGCAAAAATCCTATCCTTACCACTGTGGTGAGAAACTCCAATTACCAGCACGATCAATCCCTGAACACTCACACTGGTAAACATAACTTTTCTCTAAAATATGAAAGTATGAACACATGGTTACTAGAATTGGTAAGAACTCTCTCATTTCTTACCTGAATACCTGCAAAGAAATCATTCTAACAAGAAGTGTGGGAGGCACTTCCTATCACTTACCTAAATGTATGTAGATCACATGATCTATGCTGTTGTTTAGGCCCAAATCATCACTTACCTCCATATCTGCTCTGTGCCTTGTTAACTACCATTGAAAAACCTGACAAACGTGTTGTGGGAAATGTTCAGTACGTGTCCTGTTCTACCTGTACACCGACAACATTCCCTTGGTCAGTTGTATCATTTTGTAACTCATCAGTGTTAGCTGGGTAACTGCAGAACTCCAAGGGTCAACCCTAGTAAGAGGTACCTTCCTTTTTTGAAGGGATACCTGTAGAAATTCTATGGTCAATATCGTTGTGATGGACAATGTGATAAGTTACCTGGATACTTGCCTATCTATTATCACGAGTATAAAAAACACATTATTTCTAAACAAGAATACAGTTAATGCTTCTGCTTACTAGTGATGTTCAGGAAGAATTAATTTCTTAACTGTATACATGCCAAAAGCAAGGTCATTATAAGAATCATGGGAACATCATTAATTAATTACCTAGATGTGTGGAAACAACTAAAGTCTCTAATGAGTTAATATCCCATAATATCATACCTCCTTACTAGCAAAGACCTTAATGAGATACCTGCAATCAACATGATAACACATGTGTTAGGGACATCGTCCTCACTTACTAGATATTGAAGATCAGACAGTCTGCATTGTAGTAAGACCCACTTTATCACTCACCTGGTTACTAGCAATGGCCTGGTAACAACCACTGTTAGAGTCACCATGATTCCTTGACTGGAATCGCAAAAAAATACACATGACAAATACATTTAAGGAAACAACTTGCTCTACAATGACACCTGCAAATAATCTTGGTCACTTTCATCAGTGAGGGAACCATCAACGTGGCAGTACTTCAAGGCCAATAATGTTCTTAGAGACACCATCACCGCTTTACAGGGCACATGTAGAAATCTCCCGATCAGTACTGTGGTGTGGAACAGTAGGGTCCCTTACCTGCATACACCTCTATCACTACCTATGTTCAACATACATTATATTTAAATTCTCATCCTGTAAGGTCTAATGCTTACTAGATTTGGCTGAGACAGTGTCACTTCTTACCTGAATACCTTAAAAAAAACATGGTGCACAAATGTTAGACACACCACCCTCACTTACCAAGAAACCTGAAGATCAGATATTTGAAGGGGGCTTAAAGCCACATCATCACTTACCTGGATATAAGCAAAGTCTCTGTTAACAATCACTTATGAAGTCACCATGGTCTCTTGATTGGACCCTGAAGAATATATTGTGACAAATGTGTCCATGGAGACACATTTTCACCTGGATACCTTAAATGACCTTCCTCATCCATCACTGCAGGACCTATCGATCTACCTGGTATTTGCAGTACTCCAAGTTCTACACCACTCTTAGAGACACCATCAACTCTTCACTGCACACCTGCAAATATCCCATGGTTACTACTGTGACATCATCCTCATTTACCTAAATCTGAGGATCACATGATCTGTAAGGTGCCTAAGGCTCATATCATCACTTACTGGGATACATGCAAAGTCTCTTGATGACGATGATGAGGTTCACTATGATCTCTTGACTGGAACCTGAAAAACACATTGTGACCAATGTTTTATCTATGGACACACATTTCCCACATGAATCCTGCAAATAACCTTCTTCACTTCCACCACTGCAGGACCCATCAACTAGATTTTTGCAGTATTCAAGGTCTAGCCATATTTAGAGACACCATCATCTCTTGACTGTACATCTACAAAACCCCATGGTTACTATTATGATGCAGAATTCCAGGATAGTTACCTGAGTAAATGCAGATTACTCAATACTCCCAGGGTTAAACATACATTTTCTGTAAAATATAAAACAGCAGGATAACAATGGTCGCTAGAACTGGCAAAACATTATCATTTCTTACCTGACTACCTGCTAAGAACTCACACGTAAAACACATTTAAGTGATCCAACATCATTTACCCGGATATATGAAGATCAGATGGTCTCTGATATGAAGATCATCACTTACCTAGATATCAGAAATGTCCCCCTGTTAATGACCACTGTTTAATGTATCATGGTATCTTGATAGGAACCTGACAACCACCTTGTGAAATATATGTTAAAGGACACAACTTGTTTTTACCAGAACATATGCAAATAACCATGGTGACTCCATCATTATAGAGCATATCAAGTCTATCTGGATACTTGGCTTAATTCAAGGTCAATACCATTATCAGATAACATCATAATTTCTTACAAAACCCCTATAAAAATCCCATGATTACTACTTGGGGGCGGGGGTGGGGAAGACCATGATAATTACCTGGATACGTACAATCCCTCAGCGCTCACAGAGTTAAACATAATTTTTCTCTAAAATGTAAGATGTGGAAACCAATGGTTATAAGAATTGGTTAGGAATCTATCATTTATTACTTGACTACTTGTAAAAATCATGGTGACAAGAAGTGTTAGGGATATATCACCTCTTACCTATATATATGAAGACCAGATGGTCTGTGCTGTGGTTTAGAATTGGTGAGGACTATATTATCCTAAACGGAATAGCTGTACCAAATACACGGTCAGACAGTGTTAGGGACACCATCACCACTTACCTACCTTTCTGAAGGTCAGATGGCCTGTGCTCTGGTTTAGGCCCACATCATCACTTACCTGGACATTAGCAGCGTCCCCATTAACGAGCACTGTTAGGTTTACCATTATGTCTTGCCAGGAGCCTGAAAAACATATTATGAAATACGTGTCAAAGGACACAATTTATTCTACCAGGGTACCTGCAGATAACCTTGTTTACTTCTATTATTATGGGACACATCAACTCTACCTGCATATTAGCAGCATTCCAAGGTCAACATCATTTTGGGGATAAGACCATCATTTCCTAACTGTATACCTGCAAAAATCCCATGGTTACTACTGTAGGAAGGAACACCATAATTATCTGTAGACTTGTAATCTCTGGACACTTGGAAGGTAAAACAAATTTTCTCTCAAAATGTAAAATGTAAACACTCATGGGCTCTAGAATTGGTAAGGACTCTATCATTTCTTACTTAAATAGCTATAATAAAAACATGTTAAGTGTTAGGGACACTATTGTCACTTACTCAGATATCTGAAAATCAGATGGTCTGTGCTACGGTTTAAGCCCACATCATCACTTACCTGGACACCAGCACAATCCCTGTCAATGACCATGGTAAAGTTCATCATGCTTTCCTGACTGAAACCTGACAAACATATTGTTACAAATGTTTTTACTTATACATCTTTTTTCTCCTGGATACTTGTTGTATTCCAGTGTTTGCACCTTTGTTAGTAACAATATCCTTTGTTGACTGGACACTTGTAAAAATCCTGGTAAACAGTAAGGGCTAATTCTTAGTAGTATTTATGAGAGCACTAACATTTCTTACCTGATATCTGCAAAAACAAAGCAAAACATGGTGACACAGATGTTCGGGACACCATCATCATTTACCTAGATTTCTGAAGGTCAGAAGGGCTATAGCGTGGTAAGACTCACATAGTCACTTACTGCATCCAGCAGAGTCTCATTAACCACCATTGTTAGGGTCACTGTGATCCCCTGACTGGAACCTAAAAAAACCACACTGTGACAGATGTATTTAAGGACATAACTTTTCCTAGCAGGACACTGGCAAAGAACTTCTGTCACTTCCAACTTTATGGGCACATCAATGCTACCTGAACACTGGCAGAACTTCAAGGTTAACACTGTTGTTACAGGTACCATCATCTCTTGACCTTGTACCTATAAAAATCTCATGGTCAACACTGTGGTGCAGAACGTTATGCTCACTTACCTGGATACCTTCAAATCTCTCATTCATTCCTAAGGTTAAACACACATTATCTCTAAACCAGAAAACCGGCTAAACTAGATCTCACAGTTTTCAGTGTTTGTAAGCGCCGTATCATTCTTCTACCTGAATATTTGCAAAAAACATGATACTAACACGTGTTGGGGACACCATCATCGCTTACCTAGATTTCTGAAAATCAGATGGTCTATATAATGTTTAAGGTCCACATCATCACTTGCCTGGATTCCATGATCTTCACCATTATCTCATGACTTGGAGCCTACAAAAACACATGATGGCAACTATGATTAGGGATACGTCTCCTACATGGACCTCAAAAAATCCTATGATCACTACTATCATTAGGGGAATCATGATCTCTACCTGGATCCTCTAGTTCTAAGGTCAACCTTGTAGTTACAGACACCATCACCTCTTGACTGGGACCTGAAAAAAACACATGGTGGCAACCCTGGTTAGGAAAACATGTTCTTCCACCTGGGCCTCTGCTAATTCCATCTGTCGATTCCATTATGGCAACCACCAACTCTACCTGGATATCTAGAGAATTCTAAGGTCAACACTGTAGTTTTGGACACCATCTGCTACTCACTGGATACCCCAAAAATCCCATGGTCACTACTACAGTGAGGGCTCTGTGATATATTATCTGGATACTTGCAAGTATCTTTGTCACTACTAAGTTTTAAGACAAAATCAACCCTGAACTAGAAAACAGTAAAATCTGATGGTTGCTATTTTTGTTAGGGACATTAAAATTTCTTACCTGGATACCTACAAAAACACATGGTTATGATAAGAGTTTGGGACAGCATCATTACTCTTCTAGATATCTGAAAATCATATGTTCTCTAATGTGTTTAAGGCCCACATCATCTTTTACCTGGATATTAGCAAAGTCTCACATTTACTCCCATTATTAGGTTCACCATCATCTACTGATTGGAACCTGAAAAATTCCATGGTCTGTACTGTGGTGAGTGACGCCATGATAACTTATCTGGACAGTTACAAAATACTGTGAAGTCCACTTGGTTAAAGCCCACATTCTTTCCTTGTTATCTATTAAATCCCATGGTTACTACTGTGGTAAATTTCAACTTCATTTCTTTACTGGAACCTGCAAAAAATCATGGTGACAATCTTAGAGATATATCATCTCTTACCAGGACACCTGAAAATCCCATGGTCATTGCCATGATTTAAGTCACCATCATTACTTAATGGATACTGAAGGGTAGCAGAGTATGCAACCACAAAATAGGCCTCCTTGGCATAAGGATTATTTTGAGCTTATTATTTTGAGAAACTGAAGACATAGAAGCTCTGAAAGCAGGGTAGAAGTTACCCTTTTGTAGGGGAAATTTACATTAGAAAGGGGGCTTGCACCAGAAAGAGAGCTATTACTGGAGATCACTTTTTCACCTGAGAGACTTATCTTCATGGCAGGGCAAACTTTGTTTACCATCTATTTCTTCTTCTCTGGCTTCCTGTAAATTGCCTTCCTCCCCTTGGAAACCCCAGACCCCTGTCTCTTCCCTTAGCTCAGGATGGTATGTATACAAGCCTCAATTACCTGGCTGTCTTTTCATATATCTTTGTGGGGCTCCCATATGTACATATGTGCATATGTAATTAAAATCACTTGTTTTTCCCCTGTTAATCTGTCTTTTATTACAGGAGGGTTTCAGCCAAGAACCTAGAACAGTAGAGGGAAAATGTGTTTTCTTCCCCTACCATACCTTCATAGTCCCATATTCACTCTAGGTTTACCATCAGTTCTTGACTAGACACTTGCAAAATACCTTGGTTACCATAGTGGTTTACGACACATCATCTTTACCTGGATAAATACAGAAGCCTGTAGTCTTTATTAGGTTTAGAAAAACATATCTTACACGGACACCTACCAATTATCCAGATAAATGCCATTGTTAGGGACACATCATCTCTAACCTGGGTAACTATAAAGTGTCTTGGTACTACCATTGTCAGTTATACATCATGTCTTACCTGGACACCTTCAACCCATGGTCACCACATTTTTAGGGACACCAACATCTCTAACCTGAACACTTGCAAAATCCCTTGTTCAGTACTGGGGTTAGGATCACTATCACGTCTTGACTGCATATACCTGCAAAATCCCATCATCAATTTCATGGTTAAGGACACCATCATCTCTTCACTAAACCCCTGAAAAATCCCATGGTTGCTTCTGTGGTTAGGTTCACCATCATACCGGGACTACCGCAAAACACCATGCTCACTAATGTGGTAAGGGACACGATCAGCTTCTACCTGCCTAACTGAGAAATCCCGATTTCAGTACTGTATTGATAGTTAAGGCCACTATTCTCTCTTAACTGGGTATCTACAAAATACCATGGTCACTCCCATGGTTAAATCGATCATCATTTGGTAGGAACACGTTCCTAGGTAGGAACATCCTTATCTCTTACCTCGATATTTACAAAGTCCCATGGATATAAACATAGTCAGGGTCTCTGCCATCTTTTTACTCTCCATCTACAAAATCCCATGGCACTAACATAGTTAAGGATACCATCATTTCTTCCCAGGATTCCTTCAAAATACTATGGTCACTACAATGGTGACAGCCACTGTCATCTCTTACCTGAACATCTGCCAAGTCCTATGGTCACTGAATCTCTTGAATAGACAGTCAAGGCTCTTCATGTCTGACTCTGCCTGCCTCACCAGCCTCAGCTCGTCACCCCCTCTCATCCTTTATGTGAACATTCTAAGCAGTTGACTTTCCCTGAACATTCCTTTCTTTCCTGGTTACGGGCAGTAGAATGCTCAAGCCAGCCCTTACCATCTCACAGGAGCTGATAATTGTCATCTCTTGGCAACTCGGTGTTCAGCGGCCTTGAAATTGGCCATGGTGGAGTATTTACACCACAGAAACTGGCAAATGCTACACATCAGGCCCTTTCTTCTAGGCATTTACCAGGATGTACTGATGAATAAAGTAATAAATGAACAGACGGAGGCACTACTTAATATGACAACTCTATCTTGCTTTCTCATGAATCTGATGTGACTTTTGTGGATGAAGGAACGTGTCAGTTTATTCTACATATGCCTTAAAATTTATTATTTTTCCAAATTTGTATACTTAATGAAAAAAATGGATAAACACTTATATTACAAATTACTTAGTTTATACTAAGTGTGAACTTAGTTTATACAAATTAATGTATATTAATGTTGATCAGGGACTTACAGGATTTCAATATATCCAAAGTTGACAAATTTGCAAAAAAAAAAAAACAAACCCAATAGTTAAATATTATTAGAGCTAACCAAAAAATTTTATATATATATACATATATATATATACATATATATATATGTATATATATATAAAATCACCCCATTTAGCAGAGCAAATCTTTTATTTCCCTTACCACACAAATTTCTTATTGGGCTTTTCATGACAATCTAAATTTCTGTCAGTAACCATATTTGAATTTCATAAAGTTCTTAGTCACCATTCCTTCGAAAATCAAGTAAAATGTCAAGAGAGAGAAGCAGCAATCCACATCCCCTCGTTTTAGGTCCACAGTATGGGAACCAATTTTATGGTGATTCTTGGGGGAAAAAAGCTCCACATGATGGCTGCAATTTTGATGGCTGTGTCCTTCAGATTGCCCAGAGGCTAACAGAAGCAGAATGCAATTAGTAAAGGCTCTACTTTGCATGTTGGGGTTGGTTTCAGCTTCAAACTTCTTTATTTCTCCTGCACCCTACTTTTCTGCAACTCTTCCTGATAACAGAAAACTGATAAGTTAAATGGACCATGGAGATAATAAACACTATGTAAAACTGATAGACCACCAGGCAATTTTCCTTTTATAAAGAAAACCTTCTATTTCTTAATGATTATTTTTAGCTACTAGCCCTTTCTACTCACCAAGATCAGCCATCACCCGTGAGAAACAATACTGGTGACAAATTAATGCAGCAACCGGGGCACAAAAGGTCCCTGAGACCACCGTTCTGTCTACTAAACCTACATCCCACCTACTTCACTCTTTCCTTTTTCAAAGTGAAAAAGATGATCTTCTTGGCAAGGACCCTTGTCCTTCCAGCAAGGACCCTTTCAGCAAGGACCCTTGTCTTTCCAGCCTTGCACCCTCTCAGGCCATGACTGAGATGACTTCCAAAGTTAATTCTGTATTTTATATATCTCATGTCTTGACTATTATCTCTGAATACAATCACAATACTATATAGCTGTTATTATACACATGATATATATTACATCATATATATTAGTATAAATCCTAATAATAACTTTATTTTATGTAATAAGCTTGGAACTCCTGGGGTTGACACTAAAATTACTATTTTGGTTCTTAAGGTGCTAAGAACAATGATAACATGTATGGGGGGATTCCCCACACCAGCTGGGTGTCCCACAAATTTAATTCAATTCTGACCCTACCTGCCAGGAGAGAGCATCAGATCCCACAGGTTAGGGATTCAGTCTCACAACACTGTTCCTCCCCCCCACTTCAGATGCCAATTGCAAGTCCAGATTGTTCTCTGTACTTCTGACTGACCGCCTATAAATCAGAGGTTCCCACAACCCCCTCCTCGTGTTTGATTAATTTGCTGGAATGGCTCACAGAACTCAGAAAAACATTTTACTTACTAGATCACTGGTTTATTGTAAAATAATATAACTCAGGAACAACCAAATTGGATGAGAGGCAGAGGGCAAGGTATGGGGAAGTGGCACAGAACTCCAAAGCCCTCTCCGAGCGCCCCACTCTCCCAGCACCTCTACATGTTCACAAACCCAGAAGCCCCCCAAATCCCATCCTTTTGGGTTTCTATGGAGGCTTCATTATACAAGTATAATTGATTGACTCACTGGCCACTGGTGATTGATTCACCCTCCAGCCCCTCTCCCCTCTCCCCTCCCTGGAAATCAGGGGGTGGGACTGAAAGTTCCAAGCCTCTAATCAAGGTTGGTTCCCCTGGCAACCAGCCCCCCTCCTTAGGAGCTTTCCAAAAGTCACCTCAAGAACACAAACCCGGTTGTGGTGGAAAGGGCTTGTTTTGAATAACAAGACACCCATTTCACCTTTATGGCTCTGAAGGGATTTCAGGAACTGAGGACAGGAGACCAGATATTATAACAAAAGACGCTCTCATTTACTCTTTTCACTCAGGAAATTCCAAGAGTTTTGGGAAGCTGTGAGCCAGAAACCATGAACGAAGACCAAATCTATATAAATCTCATAAATCACAATACCAGAGTACTTTTTTAAAAATCAAGAGAAACCACATAGACACACACACACACAAACAAAACAGGTTGCCACTTCTAAGCATACTATTTATCTTAAAAATGAAACTCTATTTATGAATTCTGATTACTTAACTTCATTATCCTCTCCCTTTTTTTTAAGCAGACACCAAACAATTAGATGTTCTGGGCCCAGTAAAAAATATCAACATCACTGTACCTGGATTTGTATATCATTTAACAGATATTTATAAAACCCAGCATTGTTAGTGTCAAATGACAAAACTAAATTTAGTAATGAATTTGATGTCCTTTATTCAAGGGAAAACAACCCATGGAGTAGGGGTACAGCGCCTCACAAGCAGCAGACTGCTCTTCCTGAGGCATTATGGGCAAGAAAGAGTTTTAGAGAATATTGGAAGAGGCAACGTGCAAACAGCACACAGCTGGCCAGGGGGCTGTGGATTTCCTTACAAGACGGGCAAATCCTATTGTTACCGAGTCCAGGCTCGCTCTGCTCGCTGCACGACAGGTCAATGAATCGGACACGAGGTGCTGATGCAAGGAAGACGACTTTATCCGGAAAGCCGGCAGACCGAGAAGATGGCAGACTAGAGTCTCCGAAAAACCATCTTATCGGGGTCTGGATGCCAGTTTCTTTTATGGAATCAGAGGGAGAGGCAGTGAGGAAGTAAAGTAAAAGGGCCATCAGTCTTGCAAAACATCTCCTGGAATGACAAGCCTCAGAGGGGATGTGTTAATTTCTTCTTACCTGTAGCCATTCACAGGCGGGCAGGGTCAGATTACCTCCCTGTGAGCTGAGCAGCAGAGGGGCAGGGTTCCCTGAGGCAGGCCATTATGTATGATTATAATAACAAAAGCAACGAAAAGCAAGGGCTGAAGTCAAAGAAACAGATCCAACATGGAGTCCCATTTAGCTCTTCCCTGTTACACTATTTTCTAGCGTAAGGTGAGCGACCTAAAGCTGAGTTGGAGGGCTGTGATTGGTGTGTGTTAGGTTCCCTCGAGAGGTATTTCTCCTACGTGCAGGCTGACTTAGGTTTAGAATTGTGATGTGGGCCGTGCCGCTGGCGTGGCCTCCATTTTGTGGGCTCCGATATACGCATTGACCTTATCATTAGATGTAACAGAAAGTCAAAGATGTGGTAGTATTTCTTTTTTGTTGTTGAAGTTCGGTGTTTGGTGCTATTCAAGAGGACAAAAGTACTCTTTTCTGTTTTTGTTTTTGTTTTGTTTTGTACAGAAAATTGTCACACATCAAAGAGAATGGTTAAACATGAAATAGTCATATGATGAAGTGTTACACAACCATTAAAAACATACTTTAGTTGGCACAATACTGCAAATCAACTATACTTCAATAAAAAACCAAAAATCAAAAAAAAACCATACTTTAGAAAATATTGGCTAACCTACAAAAATGCCCATGAAATAATATTGTACGGAAAGGAAAAGATATGTAATATACATATTACAAACTCAATCATATTTAAAATGCATTATACGTGCAAAAAATAAGGTACGAAGTAATACACTAAACAATTCACTCTGAGAGTGGAATAATGAGTGATTTTTATGTTCCTCTGTAGACACTTTGTAGCTTATAAATTTCTATGTGAGTTATTAACAGGAAGGGGAAAAAACTCCTCATGGTATCACTCTGTTCTCTTCTTGACTGCTTTATTCCATGAGAACAAGGTTAGACTTATGAGGATTAAGTAGGAGATCATCTCTAAACAACATTTGCAGCTCAGGAGCTCAAAGATGCTGGTTCTCATCCCTCCACCAAGGCTGTTTCCACAATTTTATCTGTAGCTCTAATTTGGAGTTACTTTGTGTTATTAATTTTTACTTCTATAACCTGCATGCTAAGCAGACTGTAATTTTTGCAAGAGTATTTAATTCTTAAGACTCCAGGACCTAGTAGACCTCCAGTAAGAACATGATACTATAAATCACTGACCTGTAGGCTTTGCAGAGCAGGATTTTAAGACTTACTTCCTGGGCCTTATGAAAAAATAATCAAAAGAGAAGCATTATTGTTATAATATAAAAATCAGTAAAGAGATCAGAAGAATGAGATCATCAGGATTTCGGTTTAGCGGAGGAGATCGGCCATGGTGGTTAATTTCTTAGGTTACATCAGGGTTTCTACACCTCAGCACTATTAATACTTTGGACCAGAGAATGTGTGGATAATTCCTTGTTGTGGGAAACTTTCCTGTGCACTGTAGGATGTTTAACAGCATCCTCGACCCACAATCACCCCTCCCCAGTTGTGACAACTAGAAATGTCTCCAGACATTATCAAATGTCCCCTTGGGGGTGAAACTGCCCCCAGTTGAGAACCATTGGATTATAGGAAGAAGAAAAATCAAAAGCATGATGTTCTTTTATTTTCTCTAAATCTTCTGACCAACAAGACTGCTAATGGAAATCTACAGAAAGGTCATAACAAAACAGATTTAATTTAGAAAGATGCAGTTGTGGATTTAACTACTTGAACAAAAAGTTGTAATTCTTTTCTTTAGCCCACTGCCTGTTCATCGTAATAAGAGTGCCTTATCAAGCAGTAGCTCTCTTGGGCTGAAACCTACCAATGTGTTTCAGATTCAAGGGAAAAGAGCTGGAAACTCATAAGGTGGAGCGAAGGTCTGCTTGTAAGTCAGAGAAAGTATATTCTGGAGCAACTTTACTTAAGAATTAATTGCAATGCACAGAACTTGCTAGAAACCCATTCTGCCACTGAAAAGGCCACTGGGATTTGATACAGTGGAAGTGAAGTCTGGTTCAAACCACAAAACCAAATATCACTAAAAGATCCTGCTTTTGAAAAGTATATTTAATTTGACCAATCAATCAGCAAAATATTGTGTTTGTAGAATGCAATTTTAGCTGTAAAGTTGGTTGCCCATTTTAGGGGGCCTCCCACACTTTTGTGGGTTTTAACTCTAGGTATACTACCAGGAGTGACTATCATATGGGAGAAATATCTCCTCTGCTTTGGGTAGGGGGAAGGAAAAGTAACCATTTAAAAATAAGCCCAGGGACTTCCCTGGTGGTCCAGTGGTTAAGACTCCACGCTTCTAATGCAGGGGGCCCGGGTTTGATCCCTGGTCAGGGAACTAGATCCCACATGCTGCAACTGAAGATCCCACATGCTGCAACTAAGACCTGGCACAGCCAAATAAATAAATAAATAATTTTTAAAAAAAACTACTAGAGTCTTATCTGACAAAGGAGAAGGGCAATTAGACAACTGCAGTCCTTTTTAGCCTTCCTGCTTCACAAAATATGAGGGGGGTAAAAGGGTAAGAAGTGCTTCTGAAGGTCACAGCTCAATGGCTCAAGCCCACTAAAAAAACTGACATTTAATTATAAGATAATAGAGTGCCTTCCCTCCTTAATATCTTAGCACCACATTGGCAGGACTCCAGGATAATAACACTGATTTCAACTGAGAGACCTATAAGATACAGACTCTATTTAAGACGGTGTTCTTAAGGAAACTTAAAGATAATACAGAAACAGAAAAGAAACTAGAGAAAGCCAAGGGCATATACAGCTATAGTAAACATTAAATAGTGCCCAGCTCCTATCCAGATTTACATAAAATTTCACACTAAAAGGCTGATTACCTTAGTTCCTATTACCAGATACACCATGACCACTTTTAACAAAAAATTAGGAGGTATGTTAAAGGGCAAGAAAAAAATACATTCTGAAGACATAAAGCAAACATTGGTACCAGATTCAGATATGACACAGATTTCTGGAATTATCATATAAAAACTTTAAAATAACTATGATTCATATATTAAGTGCTCTGTGGTGTAATAAGGAATTTATCTAGTCTTTGTCCCTGGTTCCTGGCAAAGAGCTCCAAAAACCCTTGGAATTTCCTGAGTGATAGGAATGTCTTTGCTATGCTACTGAGGCAACTCATGGTAGGCCCTTTGTTAGCTTCAGGATGGGAGCTGGTCACTAGGAAAGACCAACCACTTGATTAGAAGGCTGGAACTTTGGGCCAGTCTGACCTCCAGAAAGGGGAAGGGAGCTGGAGACTGAGCTCAGTCATGTAACCATCATTTATTCAATCATGCCTATGTAATGGTACCCCATATAAAAACTTTGGACACTTAAGATCCACAAAGTTTCCTGGTTGGTGAACACACTGATGTACTGGGAGGGTGATACGCCCTGACTAACGGGAGAGGGCATGGAAGCTCTGCATCCAGGTCCCTTCTAGACCTTGTCTTTTGTGTGTCCCGTATAATAAAATGTACTTGTAAGTGTAGCAGTTTCAGTGAATTCAGTGAGTTATTCTAAAGAATTATTAAAACTGAAGAAGGGTTTGTGGGAAACCCTCAAATTTATACCCAGTTGGTGAGAAGCACAGGGAGTCTGAGGACTCCACTTGCAGCTGGTGTCTGGACTAAGGGCAGTCTTGTGGAAGACTGAGCTCTTAAATTGTGAAATCTGATGCTAATTCAGGTAGTTAACCCCAGAATTGAAGTGCTGTATCCCGAGTGATGCTGAATCAGAACAGGATGTAATGGGGAAAGTACAATGGGCAAGAACAGATGGTAATGGAATATAAGCATAGAGATGGAAACTAAGAAAGAATCAAAAAGACATGCTAAAAATCAAAAACACTGTGAGAGGAATGAAGAATGCCTTGGAGGGCTCATCAGTAAGTTGAAAACGGCTGAGGAAAGGCACGATGAGCTTGATGATACTTCAGTAGAAACTTCCTAAGTTGAAAGGCAAAGTGAAAGAAAGGATGGCGAAACAGAACACAATATCCAAGAACTGTGGGACAATTACAAAAGGTATAACATACACATAACAACATAACAGGAATACCAGAGGGAAAAGAAAAAGGAAAAAAAAAGCAGAAGAAATATTTGAAGTAATAATAGCTCAGAATTTTCCAAAATTAATGATACACACCAAACCACAGATCCAGGAAGCTCAGAAACACCAAGCATAATGAAAAAAAAAAAAATACACACACACACACACACACACACACACATTCTCTCTCCCTCTCTCCCTCTATGTGTATCATATTCAAACTGCCAAAAAAAACCAAAGAGAAAATCTTTTAAAAAAATCAAAGAAGGGGGGAGAACCTTACCTATACAGGAGCAAGGAAAAGAATTACATCGGACTGTTCATCAGAAATCATGCAAACAAGAAGAGAATGGAGTGAAATATTTAAAGCTGTTGAAAGAAAAAAAATGCTCAAAATTCTTTATCCAGCAAAATTAACCTTCTAAAATGAAGGAGAAAAAAAGACTTTCTCAGACAAAAACTGAAGGAATTTGTTGCCAATAGATCTGCCTTGCAAGAAATGTTCAAATAGGGGCTTCCCTGGTGGCACAGTGGTTAAGAATCCGCCTGCCAGTGCAGGGTACATGGGTTCGAGTCCTGGTCCGGGAAGATCCCACATGCCGCAGAGCAACTAAGCCCGTGTGCCACAGCTACTGAGCCTGCGCTCCACAGCCCACGAGCCACAACTACTGAGCCCGTGTGCCACAACTACTGAAGCCCGCACACCTAGAGCCCGTGCTCCGCAACAAGAGAAGCCACTGCGATGAGAAGCCCGCGCACTGCAACGAAGAGTAGCCCCCACTCACTGCAACTAGAGAAAAACCCGCATGCAGCAACAAAGACCCAACACAGCCAAAAATAAATTAAAAAAAAAAAAGAGAAAGTTAAAAAAAAAAAAATAAATGTTCAAATAAGTTCTTCAGAAAGAAGGAAAACGATATAGGTCAGAATCTCAGTTCTGACTTGAAAGAAAGGAAGAGTGTTAGGATTAAATGAAGGTAAAATAAAATCTTTTCTTTTTCTTACTTTTAATTGATCTAATAGATAACTGTTCAAAGTAACAACAACAGTAACAATGTATTGGGTATTATAGCTTATGGATGAGTGAAATGAATGACAGCAATGGTATAAGGGATAGAAAGAAGGAATTGGAAATACTCTGTTATAAGGTACCTGAGCTACCTGCAAAACAGTATAGTGTTATTTGAAAGTGCATTTAGATTAGTTGTAAACATATATCGCAAACTCTAGGGCAAGTACTAAAAAAATTTTTTTAAGGAAGTATAATTGATATGCTAACAGAAGAGAGAAAATGGATTTATATAAAATGGTCAGTTAAAAGCAGAGAAGGTAGAATAAAAGAGAGGATGATAAAAAAGAATCAAAGAACAAGTGCAATGAGTAGAAAATCGTTATAAACATAGAGATATTAATCCAATTATATCAACAATTACTTTAAATGTGAATGACCTAAGTACACCAATTAAAAGGCAGGGACTGTCACGGTATATTAAAAAAACAAGACCCAAATATATGTTTTCTATTATATTTAAAGAAGCTCCTTTTAAATATAAAGACACTGACAGATTAAAAGTGAAGGAATAAAGAAAGATATACCATGCTAACACTAATCCAAAGGAAGCTGGAGTAGCAGTATCAGTTGCAGCAATATCAAAATCAAAGCAACATCAAAGCAAACTTCAGAAAATTATCTGGGATATAGAAGGGCCTTACATAATGATAAAGGGGTCAGTTCTTCAAGAAGACATCATAATCTTTATTATGTCTGCACCTAACAACAGAGCATCAAAATATGTGAGGCAAAACTGATAGAACAGCAAGGAGAAATAGACAAATCCATTATTATAGTTGGCGATTTCAACACTGCTCTATCAGTAACTGACAGACTCAGCAGGCAGAAAATCATTAAGGACATAGTTGAACTGAAGAGCACCCAAAATTAATTGGATCTAACTGACATTTATAGAATACTTCATCCAACAAAGCAGAATATAAATTCTTCTCAAGCTCCCATGGAACATTAGCCAAGATAGGCCACATTCTGGGCCATAAAACACACCTTGACAAATTTAAAAGAATAGAAATCATACAATGCCTGCTCTCAGATCACAGTGGAACTAAACTAGAAATTAATTATGGAATGATAGCTAGAAAAATCCCAAAATATTTGGAGATTAAACATACATTTCTAAATAATACATGAGTCAAAGAATTATCAAGAGAACTTTTAAGATATTTTGAACTAAATGAAAAATGAAGATACAACTTATCAAAATATGTAGGATGCAGCAAAAGCAGTGCTCAGAAAAATTTATAGCATTGAATGCATATACTAGAAAGGAAGAAAGATCTAAAATCTGTAACCCAAGCTTCCACTTAAGGAAACTAGAGAAAGAAGAGCAATATAAACTTAAAGCAAGCAGAAGATAAGAAATAGTAAAAATTACAACAAATCAATGATATTGAAAACAGAAGAATTGAAAAAAATTCACAGGGGCTTCCCTGGTGGCGCAGTGGTTGGGAATCCGCCTGCCAATGCAGGGGACACGGGTTCGTGCCCTGGTCTGGGAAGATCCCACATGCCGCGGAGCGGCTAGGCCTGTGAGCCACAACTACTGAGCCTGTGCGTCTGGAGCCTGTGCTCCGCAACGGGAGAGGCCGTGGCGGTGAGAGGCCCGTGCACCGCGATGAAGAGTGGCCCCCGCTTGCCACAACTAGAGAAAGCCCTCGCACAGAAACGAAGACCCAACACAGCCAAAAATAAAAATAAATAAAATAAATAAATTAAAAAAAAAAAATTTCACAAAACCAGAAACTGGTTCTTTGAAAAGATGAATAAAACTGATAACCCCCCCTAGCCAGGCTAATCAAGACAAAAAGAGAGAAGAAACAAATTAGTAATAAAAGACATGAAAGAGGAGCCATTGTTACTGATCTCATGGACATTAAGAGGACAGTGAAGGAATATTATAAACAACTTTACGCCCACAAATTTGATAACTTAGATGAAATGGACCAATTCCTTGAAAGAAACAATCTACCGAAATTCACATAAGGAGGAATAGATACTTTAATTGCCAAAACTGGAAGCAAACAAGATACCTTTCAGTAGGTGAATGGGTAAACACAATTTAGCACAACTATACAATGTAATATAATTCTTTGATTAAAAAATGAGCTATCAAGCCATAACAAGACATGGAGGAACCTTAAGTGTATACTGCTAAGTGAAAAAAGCCAATCTGAAAAGGCTATACATTGGGCGGACCAAAAGATTCGTTCGGTTTTTTCCGTAAGATGGCTCTAGTAGCACTTAATTGTCTTTAACTTCATTCAAAACAATTTTGTTAGATTGTATGTGACAGCTGTCATATCAGCGTGCATTTAAAAAAAGACTTATCAAAATTGGTGAATTTTTGTGTAGCCATTTTAATATTGAAGATTTAAAAAAAGCAACATCTTTGGCATATTATACTTTATTATTTCAAGAAAGGTAAGAATGCAACGGAAATGCACAAAAAGATTTGTGCAGTGTATATATAGAGAAGGTGCCGTGGCTGACCGAACGTGTCAAAAGTGGTTTGCGAAGTTCCGTGCTGGAGATTTCTCACTGGACGATGCTCCACTGTCCGGTAGACCAGATGAAGCTGATAGCAATCAAACCAAAACAATAATTGAGAACAATCAACATTATACCACGCGGGAGATAGCTGACATACTCAAAATATCCAAATCAAGTGCTGAAAATCATTTGCACCAGTTTGGTTATGTTAATCGCTTTGATGTTTGGGTTCCACATAAGTTAAGTGAAAAAAAACCTTCTTGACCATATTTCTGCATGCGATTCTCTACTGAAATGTAATGAAAATGTTCTGTTTTTAAAACAAATTGTGACGAGCAATGAAAAGTGGATACTGTACAACAATGTGGAACGGAAGAGATAGTGGGGCAAGCGAAATGAACCACCGCCAACCACACCAAAGGCCGGTCTTCATCCAAAGAAGGTGATGTTGTGTATATGGTGGGATTGGAAGGGAGTCCTCTATTATGAGCTCCTTCCAGAAAACCAAACGATTAATTCCAACCAGTACTGTTCCCAATTAGACCAACTGAAAGCGGCACAAGACGAAAAGCATCCAGAATTAGTCAACAGAAAACACATACTCTTCCATCAGGATAACGCAACCACATGTTTCTTTGATGACCAGGCAAAAACTGTTACAGCTTGGTTGGGAAGTTCTGATTCATCCGCCGTATTCACCAGACACTGCACCTTCGGATTTCCACTGATTTCGGTCTTTGCAAAATTCTCTTAATGGAAAAAATTTCAATCCCCTGGAAGACTGTAAAAGGCACGTGGAACAGTTCTTTGTTCAAAAAGATAAAAAGTTTTGGGAAGATGGAATTATGAAGTTGCCTGAAAAATGGCAGAAGGTAGCGGAACAAAAGGGTGAATATGTTGTTCAATAAAGTTCTTGGTGAAAATGAAAAAGGCGTCTTTTGTTTTTACTTAAAAAACCGAAGGCACTTTTTGGCCCACCCAATACTATATGATTCCAACTCTGACATTCTGGAAAAGGCAAAACTATAGTCAGTCAAAGGATCAATGATTGTCAGGGGATCAGACTGGGGGTGGGGATGGAAGGGGAAGTGTTAGCATGGGGCAATTTTAGGGTTCGTAGGATTCACAGGACTTAACGGGTATTTGTGAAAATGCTATGTAGGCTGTAAATGTAAGACATCCTATGGACACATCCATAGAAAGGTGTTGCAGCAGATATTTTGGGGGCTCTGCCCATACCCTCCCAGCACTCAGACTTCTAGCACATGCCAACAGCACCCATTTACAGGTATTTACATCTGAGGGCTTCTGCTTGACCCCAGAGTGGGAACGTCAGAAGTGACGGAAAGCTCTCATCCCTGGGAGCAGCCCTCAGTCAATAACAGTTGGGAGTCAGAGGCAAAATAACCCATATGCCTTGCTTCTCAGTAGGGAGAGATGTGTTTACACTGTTTCTCAAAATGCCCCAGCAGGATCTAGCGTCCACTGCCCTCAACTGTTGCCTGCTCTATCATGTGCCATTTATCAGCTTCCTGCCCTCCCCTGTCACTTCTCCTACGCGTGCTTCCAGGGGTCACCTCCCAAACAGGATCCTTGTCTCAGAATTGGTTTCTGGGGTAACACAAACTAAAGTAGTTGCCCAAGTAAAGGCTTTCATGGAAGCCTTTTTAATACATTTCCATAGTGAACACAGTCGAGACTAAGATTGATGGTGATAGAAGCTGTGAATATGAAATGAGAAGATAGATGTAAGAGTACTGGGAAAAGAGAAGGCACTCCACAAATACAAGGTGAGAGCATTAGTACTATGGTTGTCATTAGAGTCTGAGCCGGGAAACTGCGCTATAAAACCCTCCCACCTCATGGCAACCTAGGATGGTGGAGGCTAGCAGCAGTATGAATAATACAGAACAGCAGATGATTGAAAAATTAATAACACACGGCTTCAAAGAACATTATGTGAAATTTAAGCCGTAGTTTTCGTATTTTATTATGAATTTTTTCCAAAAATAAAGTTTGTAGAGCAACACAATATCCATATATGCACTAGCTGGAATGGAAAAGATAAGATTTTGCAGTATTTGTTTTAAATCTCTTTTTAAAAATAAGCAAAACATTATAGATACAGTCGAATTTTCTTTTTAGTCCTAGCCTGTCCTAATTGCCTCTTTCTTTTCCCGTTGACAACCATACTCACTAAATTGGTGGGTACTCTTCATATCCGTCGTGTAGGGGAGCAGAATTTGACACCCTGAAATACTTCTGTGGCATATTCATTGTTTTAAGCTGGTTATTTGCTGAGAAACAGCAGACATTGGAAGGGCACTGAAAGCCCAGTAGGAGCTGCCCTTTGGTAGAAACATCTGCATCTGTAAGGGAAATCTCCATTTGTAAGCGTGTCTCCCTCGCTGTACTTGGAAGGGGAGGATGACCGAGCCTCTAGAAACTCTTATCAAAGGAGAAGGCAGGGACTTAAGTCTCCATCACAATCACCCTTGTTTACTTGGGTTTTGCTGCTAACTTCGCAAAACTGACCGCCCACGCTCAACATTCTCCTTTGTCTTTAGCTGAGGCTGGTATTTAAGGTAGGGCTTTGGCCATTTTGCCGAGTTACTCAGTTTTCCTGGGTCTCTCCCATGTATACGTGTTATTAAATTTTTGTCTGATTTTCTCCTGTTAATCTGTCTCATGTCAATTTAATTCTTACACCAGCCAGAAGAACCTAGAAGGGTAGAG
Organism: Balaenoptera acutorostrata; assembly: GCF_949987535.1. Classification (NCBI taxonomy): domain Eukaryota; kingdom Metazoa; phylum Chordata; class Mammalia; order Artiodactyla; family Balaenopteridae; genus Balaenoptera; species Balaenoptera acutorostrata. Next base: position 10,588,754 of record NC_080085.1, on the reverse strand, counting down.
GAAAGTTTCTTTTTCGTGACAGTGGTTTTATGCTTTTACTCCATATGCATGTTTCTATAAGCAATACATATTATAAGGCTTTGTGATTTTATGATTTACATAAATAGTATCGCGCTGTGCAAAGCATTCTGCGACTTTCTGTGTTCACTCCACACTATTACTGAGCCCCATCCATATTGATACATATTAGTTGACTACATTTACTTATCTTTGGAAAGATCCTCCCTTCACTCTGGAAGGAACCATTGTGGGATACTTCTAATAAAATAGACCAGTGGTTCTCAACTGGGAGTGATTCTGGCACCCCACTCCCTCCCCCGTGAAATTCCGCGATGTCTGGAGATATTTTAGGTTGTCATGAGTGGAGGTGGGGTGCTACTGAGCCAGGGACGCTGCTAAACATCCTGCAATGCACAGGACAGTCCCCACAGCAAAGAATTATCCGGTCTAAACTGACCACAGTGCTGAGGCTGACAAACCCTGATATAGGTGAAAGCCAAGTATGCTACATTCTTGAAGAATTTCTGGATATGGGGGAAAAAAACCCAAATTCAGACCTTTCAAGCTGAGACAGCACATGTTCTGCTTGTTGAATCATCAGAACTGTGTCTCTATTGCATTAAAGTATTTGCTTCTTGAATGTGGATTTTAGACTGTTTTACGGCTAAAAATTATTCCTTATTTTGGGGAGCTATGTGCATGTATATTATGTGTGTCTATATACTATGCTGAAGGTGGGGAAGCGGGCCCACAGACTTGATCTCTATCACTCATGCTGACAGAAAAATATAACAAGGAACTGAACTAGATTTGATTTAATGAAAACTAACTGTAAGGAGATACGGTAGGGGGTCCATGGAGAAAGAGAAGCAGGCATGGCTTTCTTGACATAAGAGAAGCCATTTTTGGCCTAAGCCATTTTGTGATCCAAGCCTGGCCACAGTGCTTGCCCTTGAACAGGTCTTAGTAATTAATGATCTTAAGGGAAAAAAGAAGGCAGGAACAAAGCACTGTTAGTAGGCAAGAGAAGTAACGACAGTAAAGATAATAAATCAGCTGCAAAGACTCCCAATTCTGTTTCAGTGGTAAAGATTAGCCTGAAGCAGTTTCTTGAGCTGTTCTGCAGAATTCAACCCCCTTTAGGGCTCAACCACCAGATCACCTGAAGAATGATGATGTTGACCTTTTCTGACCCTTGTGACTTCAATACACCAAAGCCTGGCCTCTGTCAACCTTTGCCCCAATTTTATGTCGAATTCTCCTCTGCTCAAGCCCCTTCATGAATATGCATGTACCCTTAGCTTAAAACTTCCCCAGTTTTGCTGTTTGGGGAGACACTGCTTTGGGAAAGATCCCCGCTGTTCTCCTTACTTGCTGCAAGTAATAAATCCTTCCTTCTCCCACTCTTTGGCTTAGTTATATCTCTTGGCTTGACAACCACCAAGAGGCAAACCCAAAACCATGGTTTAAGATCCCGTATATGGTGTTAAAAGAAAAAATTTTTTAAATGGTAAAATCATGACTCTCATACAGACAGATACAAAAATGAACTTGTGTTAAAGATCTTATTCAACACATTAACAAGGAGAATGCTAAGGTTTTACAGACAGTTCAAAGAGTCCAAAGAACAGACACACTTGTTCTGATATTTTGATTTATAATAAGAAATATATAATTGGTCTTCATCCATTTCTGGCACAGAGCTCCTATAACCCTTGGAATTCCCAAAGTGATAAGAGCTTACAAAGGTGTCCTGATATTCATAACTAACCCCTTTCAACCACACCTAAGTTTATGTTAATGTGGTCCATTCTGGAAAGCACCTATAGATTGGGGCTAGCTGTCAGGGGAACCAACCATGTGATTGGATGGTTGTACTTTCAGTCCCACCCCCCTGACTTCCAGGGAGGGGAGAGAGGCTAGAGGCTGAATTGATTGCTAATGGCCAATGATTTAATCAATCATGACTATGTAATGAAGCCTCCATAAAAACCCAAAAGGACAGGGTTTAGAGAGCTTCCGGGTTGGTGAACATGTGGCAACTCAGGGAGAAGGGTACACCTGGAGAGGGCACAGAAGCTTCATACCCTTTGCCCTATGCGTCCCTTCCCTCTGGCTGTTCCTGACTTAAATCTTTTTATAATAAACCAGTGATCTAGTAAGTAAAATGTTTCTCTGAGGTCTGTGAGCCACTCTAGCAAATTAATGGAATCCAAGGAGGGGGTCTATGGAACCTCTGATCTATAGCCAGTCCATCAGAAGTACAGGTGACAACCTGAACTTGAGATTGGTGTCTGAAATGGGGTAGGGGGCAATCTTACAGAACTTAGCCCTTAACTTGGGGGATCTGATGCTACCTCTCAGTAAAGAGTGTTCAGAATTGAGTTGAATTGTAGGACACCCAGCTGGTGTCAGAAAATTGCTTGGTGCTATGCGGGAACCTTCTCCCTCCTCCCCCTGCCACCAGACACAGTCAGAATTAGAATTGTTAGTTGGTGATCAGAAGTGGAATCAGTGCAGGATGTTACTTACAGATGAGAAATAGTGAAATAAATATGCAAATTGAGATTAAATTGTCTTCTTCCACAGTAGGAGAGAGAAGTCAACTGAGGCTCTACTCCTCTACTGGACAGGATATAATTTGATGTCTACAAACAACAAGTATTTTGCATTGATCAGTTATCAATTTACAGAGTTGTAAGATAGCTTTCTTAGAACTGGATGGGGGCTTCCCTGGTGGTGCAGTGGTTAAGAATCCGCCTGCCAATGCAGGGGACAAGGGTTCGAACCCTGGTCCGGGAAGATCCCACATGCCGCGGAGCAACTAAGCCCGTGTGCCACAACTACTGAGCCTGCACTCCAGAGCCTGCGAGCCACAACTACTAAGCCCGCGTGCCACAACTACTGAAGCCCGTGAGCCTAGAGCCCATGCTCTGCAACAAGAGAAGCCACTGCAATGAGAAGCCCGCGCACTGCAATGAAGAGTAGCCCCCGCTCACCACAACTAGAGAAAGCCCACGCACAGCAACGAAGACCCAATGCAGCCAAAAATAAATAAATAAAATTAATTTATTTAAAAAAAAAAAAAGAAAAGAAAAGAACTAGATGACCCAGAGAAGTGTCCTGTACTCTAGAAAATCCAGTTTCCCACTGAAGCACAAATGTTTCCCCACAATGTGGCTAATTTTAAGACTGTATAAACCAGACTTTGGAAAATATACTGCCCTACTATTACGATTATCTTATTTAAGCCATGAAGCCCAGATACCCAGGCCAATCCTTAGGGCAGTATAGGATTTCCACCACCAACCTTCCATCCTCCTACCATCACTACCTGCCTGCCAAAGGGTATCGGTATTCCCCTTGTCAATCATTCTAAGAAGAGAAAAATTCCAGGGCAGGAAAATAAAGCCAGGCTAGGGCTTGAGAAAGTGGGGAGGATTTCTTCTTTCTCTAAACTGGGGGGCAATGGGACTTGAATTCCAAGGTAGGGCAATACCTAGAGTTGCCTGTTTCCTTTTGAGCTGCCTCCTTGACACGTGAGGGACTGCTGAGAATTAGACAGGGGTTCGGTTGGGTTTAGGCTTGTCATCTCTGAAGGTATCTACTTCTCCTGGATGTTGTAAATTATTCTGTTTTCAGTTTCCTTTTTTCAGAGCCTTCAAGACATAGTCTTTTTTTTTAAAGCACAGTTTCATCACAATTTAGACAGGGGGATTTGGAGGAGGACTAACCTTGCTTTGAGACCCAAATAGGGATGGATCAATAGGGGTCACCAAGGGAGAACAGGGGTACCCAGCAGCATTACTGTCCAGAAGAAAGACAAAGCAGCAGGGATAAAAGATGGTGCCCAGTTCTGGTTATTTATGAGGCATTACCCTTGGGGACCTCAGAAATCGTTGGGGAAACAGTTTGAAGAGTGCCGGTTTCCATCAGTTTTGCTGATGCGAGCTCATGACAGAGCAGTTTGGGTTTGAGATAGTAATAAGTGTGACAATATTGTTGTCACAGACTGATAAAGCCTGAGACTTGGGTTAACAGTTGTTAGAACATTTTATAAAATCATGAAAGATTGGAAATAACAATGATAAAGATGATGTGATAAAAATATGCCCTTCTTTAGATGTAAAATTTGAGTGCTAATTTGGTTTGGAAAAGGTAAGCACAGCACCAATATTTAATAGCAATGAGACTGAATCTACTGTGAGAAAAATTCAAGAGCATGGTGATTCAGTTCCCCAGAGGGCTTAATCACCTACAAATCTGAATTAGTAAACTTAAGACACCTTACTCAGAATTCATCACCTAAGCCAATTACAGGAAGCGCCTGCAACATATTCAGATACAAATTTTTTCATGTTTGGCTCTGTAATCTTAAATCTGAGATCATAAGAATTCACTTTCTTGACTAACGTATTTAGCAAGAATTAGTAATATCCTAAGCCTAAATTTTATACTGCCCAGCCTAAATGTCAGGGACCGGTAGATGTGTCATCAGCCTTCGAATGAAATTTGCACCAGAGAGGCAGTGTGCCTGGTGGAAAGGTCTCAAATTTCGGCCCTGCCACTTCCTAGCTGCAAAATCTTGAGCAACTTGAATCTCACTGGGTTTTCATTTAATCATTTGTAAAATGAGGGCTCTGACCAGATGATTCCTAAGGCTTCATCTAGCTCAAAAACTCTATGGATCTATAAAGAAATCACTGCCCTCTTCCAGTTTTGCATATGGCAGCATAACACACATATAACAACATGGAAGAGGAAGAGCCAAGAAGCAGAATGGTACCTCTTACTTTTTTCCTTTCTAAATTACTGACTAAACATCAAGGCCTTTTCTTCTGAATGGTTTCTGAGATGTCTTCAAATTTTGCCTTTTGTTCTCTTTATACCCATAGCTCCTTCACACAAAGAGTAGAACAGCTAAATATATTAAAAATTAAAATAATAATGAGGAAACAATTTGCATCTATTAAGACCATTTAAAATCAAAAGAAAAGTCGAATCGCACATGCTGGCCAAGCTGTAGGAAAACAGTAACACATATACATTCCTGATGTTGTTACTGGTAAAATCCTTTCTGAAGACATTTTGATACACATATCAAGTATCATAAACATATTTTGACTCAGTAAACCCCCATTCTGAATTTATATTATAGAATTATTATATTTCTCCAATTCTAAGACTATCAATTTTAAGATGTAACATCTTTAATACTAACTTTCTGAAGAGAAAGAACAAATATTGTCACCTTATACCAAAATGTACCCTGATATATAATAAAGGAAGAAAAATGTGTATATTGGAATTGAGGAAATATGTAAATTCAAAAGGAGAAAAATCCATATGTATGAAGACATTTACAGCAGAGTTATTAATAATTTTAAAAAACCAGCATTTGCATCCAATAATAAGGAAATGATTAAATAAAGTATATATATATTATATATAAATACAGTGGAATGTAACATGGTTATCAAGAATTTATGATAAAAGTAAAAATCAAGGGAAAGTGTTTCTAAAATAATGTTACATAACGCATAAAATTTATAAATGTATAATATATATATAGTTTGATGAACTTAGAAGCAATATATCCATATGGATAAAAGTTTGAAAGAACTCCAAACAAATGCAAATCATTATGTTGTTGAGATATTGGAATTACGTACATTTTTAAAATGTCCTTCATATATTTTAAAAACACTTTAATCACAAATAAAGGTTTTACAAACATTCCCATCTTAATAGTCATTCTCTTCCCTGTTTTTCCTTGGGTCCAGTTTTCTCCCCTCCTTGGCAGAGTGGGTAATTTAGATATTTAGCTGGGCAGCCAGGAAGAAGCCATGTTGTGATTTTTGGTAATGACATGTAATGTGTTTACACAACCACTTCCATTTTGTTTCACGAGTAAAGAGTATAATTATGTAGCCACTGAGGGCCAGAGCCAATCAAGCAATCACTGGTCTGTACCCAAGAATCCTGCCCTCACGTGCAGGAACTAAACACTTTCCAGGAAGGGGAGGGGCTGGTGAGAATGCAGCACCCGGGTCACTGGTAACAAACCTCAGCATCTCTGCTGGCATTTCTCTTTCCTCACCTGGTGCTGCACCTTGGCCAGAATTCTAATCTCCGTCTAAGAATTAATTGGAATTTCCTGTTTAGAGTAATGAGAGCCCTGAAGAATTTATGTCTTGTTACACTACAGCATGGAATACATCTATATGGGTACATCAATCAGTGAGTTTACATATGTGATCTGCCTATGAAAACTCAAACTATGAACATCCAAGACTTAAGCAGGCACAACATTTATATTTTAGGGCCAAGAGGCCCCTCTCATTTTCTCTACTTTTTCCATCTCTTGCTCCATAAGCCCACCCAAACTGGCTTTGACTCCAACCACTGCATGGAAATGTCTCTCGCCAGAATATTAATAACATCCTGATCCTACATTTAAAAAAAAAACTATTTTTAAACATTTTATTTTGAAATGATTTCAAATGTACAGAAGATGTGCAAAAATAACACAGAGCTCCAGTACACCCTTTACCCAGCTTCACCAGTTAACGTTTAACTACACTTGCTTTCTCTCTCTCCCTCTTGTGTGTGTATATAGCCGTTTCCCCAGTGACACTTCAGTATTTCCTAAGAACAATGCCATCCTGTAACGTAACCACTGTGCAATTCTCAAATTTAGAAAATTTAATGGTGATACACAGTACTATGATCTAGTAGGTACTTCTAATTCAAACTCTCCTAAGTCTCAATAATTTTTCAACTGAACCAAATTATTCTTATCAATAGATTTTTTACAAGAAACAAAACGGGTTAAAATTTGAACTTTTAAAAACATTTGCAGTGCTTTTAGACCATATTTACAATAATTATACTGACTTCCTAATTTAATTGACTTTTACACTCACCATCAGGACTTCTACCATGCACTTTTACTTCAAAAGTCTTCATTTTGATTAATCTTTCAGTCATTTACAGTACACACGTGAGTGAATTTTTTCATAGAGGGTTGAATCTTCAGAGCCCATATATAAATGAGAATTATTTCTGTGGCTTTCACCCATGACTTGATATAATATTATTGAGTCACAAACAGCCTCCCCCTTCAAAATATTATATATGCTGTCTTGTGTATCCTGTTACTCTGACACGCAGGAGAAGCCTGATTTTGTATTTTGTGGATAATCTTTTTTTCTGAAAAACGATGACATTCTTCATCTTTGAAATTTAAAACGTTAGCTCTTCACAACCAGGTACTGAACAATTTTCGTCGATTTTGTGTTGACTGTGGTAGGGAGTTCTCATCTGAAGATGAAACATTTTTCTTCGGCTCAAGAAAACTGTATTCTCTTCTCCAAATATTGCTTTTCTTCGATTGGTTCTCGAATTTTCTTTTAGACACTGGATCTCTAGTCTCTGGGTCTCTTACCTGTTTTTCTTAGGCTGCTACCTAAGATAGGTCTTAAGATAAATGTGTTTATATTTTGAATTTGAATCTTCCAAATACAGTTCATCTCCTGGTCAAAGCTGGAGCGCCCCATTAGCAGTCAATAATGAGAACAGCAGCTACCTTTCCCTCCCTTTGTGTGCAAGTCACAGCGGGCGGTAAAGTTTTGGAGGTTCTTTATTTTGTAAAACTGGCTGCTGGGGGGGGGGGGCTGCTGACCAAATTTCTTTGGAAATGGAACTTTCGGTCGCTTTTAACTGACGTGACCACCAGCAGTCCACTCTCAGCCACTTCCGCGTAGGTCAGATGGATGGGTTCGCGCAGGCGCACAGGGAGAAGATCACGCAGGCCGCGCGTGCAAGCTGCGGACTCTAGTCGTGCGGTGCCCGGATGTCTCGCGTATAGTTGAGGTGCGCGCAGGCGCTGGAAGTGGCGCGAGGACGGGGCGCGAGGACGTGACCCGAGTCTGAAATCTCCAGAGCCCATGAGGTACTACCCGGCTGTAGCAGCTACACCTCAGTAATGTTTTTTAATAGCAGTTCCCCTCTCTCCCAATCCAAGACCCTATCCAGGATCACACATTGCATTTTACTGTCATATCTCTTTAGTTACCTTTAATCTGGAAGAGTTCCTTACCTTTCTTGGTCATTTGTGGCATTGACATGGTTGAAGAATACAGGGCAGTTGTTTGTAACATAATGGGGGTTGTCTGATGTTTTCTCATGATTAGGATCAGGTTATGGATTTCTGGCAGAAGAATTTCTTAAGTGATGCGGCATCCTTATCAGTGTATTGTATCGGGAGACATTTTGGTGTTGACTCATCATTCGGTTAAGGTGGTGACTTCCTGGTTTCTCCACTGTAAAAAAGTATCTTTTTCTCATTTGCAATTAATATGAACTATTCATAAGGAGACACTTTGAGACTGTAAACTACAGTGTACTTTTAGTTCCCGTGCCACCTGGACACTCCACAGTCACTTTTATCACATGTCCAGAACCAACCTCTTTAGCTTCACCTCTGCTTTGCTCTCCTTTCTAAATTTCCTCTTAGCTTTTGGTATCATCGTCCACCTAGATACCGCAGCTGGGAATCTCAGGCATCTTTAACTTCTTCTCCCTTACACCCAAACAGCTAACAAATACTGATTTCTGTCTCAGAAACATCTCCCAAATCAAGTGCCTCCTCTACTTCATTATTTCAACAGCCTCCTAATTGGCCTCTGTGCTTCCAGGGTTATCTCTGTTCTAGGCCATCCTCCGTGCTATGCCTAGAATTATTTCCCCTAAACCTAACACGATCAGGTCACTCACTGCTCTGCTTAAAATCTATCATCTATGATTATCTATTTGTTGGCGTCCCTTTTACACAGAAAATAAATGTTCAAGATTTATAGACTATCATCTAAGGCCTTATAACTTGGCCCCAGTCTGCCTCTCCAGCCTCCTATTCTGGTACTCCCCAGTTTCCCCCTAAACTCTAGCCCAAATGAACTCGTCATTCCCCAGATATTTCAGGTTCATTAAGAATCTTATGCCTTGGTCCCTGTTGTTCTCTCAACTTGAGATGCCCTTCCTTGGTTTACTCCTATCACACTCTCACTCCTCCTTTCTAGACTTCTATCAGATATAATCTTGTATATAAAGATTTTCCTGTCTTTTTCCTCATGAGAATTAGTCCCCCTCTGCCCAGATCTATAAGCTCCTCAGTTATCAAGACTGTTTCACATTCAGTCTTGTGCCCCAAGTACCTAGACAATTCATAGTCAGTATTTAATAAATGTCTGAGTGAGTAAACAAAAGAAGAGTGAAGCAGACAGCAAGCCTAAACACTTATATGAAGGAATGTGACACCGAATATAAAGCTCTGCATATAACTTGTGCAAGTTAGATATATTTGTGTCCCAGAAACAATAACGTACTATATCAAGCCTCAACTGCATGACAGTTTCCATTTCCACATGTACTGAGGTATGCTGAGAAAATTTCGAGCAGAGCCCAAATTGTATCCTAGTTGTAAAATAGAAATGCTGTCATTGCAACCGACTGCGTCATGTCTTGGGGGCCTGAGAAAGTTACAATTCCAAAATTGCTTAATACTCTGCGTTGATTTAGTTATTGGAATAACCTCTGCCGTTCCTAAAACATTAATTAGAATAATGCATTTCAGTTGAGGGGGTCTTTTTTTTTTAACCTTCCGTGTTCACGAAAAAGGAAGGATGTTATCATTAACAAAGTTCTTATCAGAGATTTATTTCTACAAGCATTTTTCAGGTGACATTAACGTGCCAGTGTGGAGTATTTTCTACATAGTAGACAATGAAAATATATTACTGTTATTGGGGGAAAATAGCAATTTAGTTTTAAAAGTACAGTATAAATCTTTATGAGTTAAGGTAAAACTATGCTATAACATATAAGTCCAAAGCCTCAGTGGCTTAAAAAAATAGAAATTTCTTTCTTTCTCATGTAAGGTCCAAAAAAGATATTCCTGATAGGTGGGCGACATTTCTCCAAGTGGGAATTCTGGTACCCAGGCTTTATCCATCAGGTGGCTCTGCCATTTTCAACATATGGCCTCCAAGGTCATGAGACAATGGGAAAAAGCATGGAGGATGGTGCTTAGAGAGTTTTCATGGGCCAGGCCTGGAATTCACCCGCATTACTTCTGTCTGCATTTCATTGGCCGGGATGCAGTCACATGGCCACACCTAACTGCAAGGGCAGCTGGGAAATGTGGGTGCCCAGGAGGAAGAGGAGAGGGGTTTGTTCAACAGCTAGCTAGTCTATGCCAAGAAGGTGTGGTCTTCTGTGTGTCGCTTAATCAATTCCTGAAGGCCCAGTCAGTGAAAAGTTACAGTCATAATTATGAACCCACACTACAAGACTTAATTGTCAAAAGAAAAACCTTATTGAATTAATGCATGACACTTACTAAAGCATGAAACCAAGGGATGAAAACAGAATGATTTTTTAAAGTTCATCCTGAGTTGGATAAAAATTAAATTAAATAAAAACATACTTGTTTATTGAGACTTGCAGCTAACTCAAATTTTGCTGTCACTGTAACATGGAGAGCCGTCACTTTAATTCATGCCAGAAAAGCCTGCAGGGTTGATTTGTACCTTGGATACTAAGAAATGCTATGGCATAAATAAATGTTGCCACTTAATGCTTGACAAAGGCAGCCTGCCCAAAGAAAGTCACTCAGGTGGAGTCAAAAAATGCGATTGTGACTGAATGACTCAGCTTGTGGGGTGGTGAATCACAACCCCAAGGAAAGAAGGGCCTGTGTAGGAGCGGAGTTGCGTGATTAAACTAAGAAGTAGCTGGCTAGCCCTGGAACAATCTGAAGGCTTTTTGGGTAAACGTAGAGCCAGCGTTCTGAGGAAAAAAAAGAAGGGTGTAGAAAAGCAGGCCTTACAGAGCGGTAGCCAAATGGAGTGAGAAAAGGTGGAACAGAACTGGGTCTCTTTTGCCTGTGTGTCGTGCCGAGCATATCCATTGAATTTCTAAAGCCGCAGCCACCTCTCTGTTTATGATGAATGAAGTCAGGAAATCTCATGGGCTGTACATTAATGAAAGGAAGCATTTGGAAAGTCATCTTATTTCCTCTTATAGTGTCATCTCCAGATGCCTTTGTGTGAGGCAAGTTAATAAGGCAGCCTTTCCGGGAAGAGGAAGCCATAATACCAGCCGCCATTACTGAGCAGACAGCATGGACCAGGGGCTCTACTAGGTAATACCCCCTTTCTCCACTGCAGATGATGATTGTTTTTAAAGGGAACTTGCTAATTTTACTTATTTCTATATTTTTTTCTGATTGTGCTAAATGAATAAGATACACTGAACCCCATTAAAAAATAGCAGTTTTGCAGGGATAGTCCCCTTCCTTCTCTGAAAGTGATAGGAGGTGGTTTGAAAAAGATTTGGATTAAGCAGTTTTTGCTATTCCCTGGAGTTACATTCTAAAGAATTCAGTAGTGACAAACACATTTTGAAGAAAGTTACTGCGCAGGCTCTGTGTATTTATTGATTTTGGACTAGGCACTACGTTTATAAGAGTAATTGCATGGTCATTGCTTGCCTGGAGTCTTCATTTTGGGGAGGAAAAAAAAGTGGTCCTCACTTTTTTTTGGAATCACTAGGGGAGTTTTTAAAAATGCTGATGCCTGTGTCGCATCTTTAGAGATTCTGATGTCATGAACTCAGGATGTGCAGCCAAGGCTGAGACCCCTTGCAGATGGACATGTGTGAAGTGTCTGGAGCATAGGGCAGGAGGATTCATTGGCTGTGGGGGTTACAGGACATGACAGCTTTGAGCTAAGATTTGAAGGATGAATAGGAGTTTCCCAGGCACACAAATCAGGTAAGTTATTTTGAGAAATGTTACGTGTGAAGGTCCAAAGAGAGGAGAGAGCGTGGCATTTTGAGGGTGTTGCTCTTAATGAGTATTGCTGGCAGGTAACATGTGATGGGGAAGGGTCGAGGGAGATGAGTCAGAAGGCAAATCACAGAGACTTCCCTGGTGGTCCAGTGGCTAAGACTCCACGCTCCCAATGCAGGGGGCCCGGGTTCGATCCCTGGTCAGGGAACTAGATCCCTCAACTAAGAGCCTGCATGCTGCAACTAAAGATCCCACACACAGCAACGAAGATCCCACATGCTGCAACCAAGACCTGGCGCAGCCAAATAAATAAATAAATATTTTCTAAAAACATAAGGTAAATCACAGATGCTGTTGAGTCCAGGCTAATAAGGTTAAGTTTTATTTCATAGGCAGTGGACAGCTATTATTCAAAAGCCCTTGAGCAGCAGCTTTTGAGCAAGATGAGATCTGAGAAAATGGGGAGACCGTTGGTCGAAATAATCCAATCCCCTGCAGGCTTTTATACCATGTTTCATTCTCAAATGAAGGAGAGAAAGTCCTTTTAAAACTGTGTCTTGGGGCTTCCCTGGTGGTGCAGTGGTTGAGAATCTGCCTGCTGATGCAGGGGACACGGGTTCGAGCCCTGGTGTGGGAGGATCCCACATGCCACGGAGCGACTAGGCCCGTGCGCCACAACTACTGAACCTGCGCGTCTGGAGCCCGTGCTCCGCAACAAGAGAGGCCGCGATAATGAGAGGCCCGCGCACCGCGATGAAGAGTGGCCCCCACTTGCCACAACTAGAGAAAGCCCTCGCACAGAAACGAAGACCCAACACAGCCATAAATTAAATAAATAAAAATAAATAATAAATAAATAAATAAAAATTTAAAAACAAACAGGAGCTGTTGTTTAAAAACAAACAAACAGGGGGCTTCCCTGGTGGCGCAGTGGTTGAGAGTCTGCCTGCCAATGCAGGGGACAGGGGTTCGAGCCCTGGTCTGGGAGGATCCCACATGCCGCGGAGCAACTAGGCCCGTGAGCCACAGTTACTGAGCCTGCGCGTCTGGAGCCTGTGCTCCGCAACAAGAGAGGCCGCGATAATGAGAGGCCCGCGCACCGCGATGAAGAGTGGCCCCCACTTGCCGCAACTAGAGAAAGCCCTCGCACAGAAACGAAGACCCTACACAGCCATAAATAAATTAATTTAAAAAAAAAAACAAAAAAACAAAAAAACTGTGTCTTGTACAGAAATGAAGGACAGTAGAGTGAGTTTGTTTCTGTATTAGTTAAGTTCTTCCAGTTTCAAATGTGCCAATTATATGGGCACAAGTCTCATGGAATCCCAGAGATCTGTGGGATACATGGAGTGTAGGCTTAAAATACAACAGGTGGAGGAAGCAGTAGAAAACTTCTTGTCTGTTCTTTGTTAAAACTGTTTAAATGCCTACTCTGGAGTCATGAACTTCTCAAGGGAACACTAAAAGGCTTTTTAATCCTTAACCCCAAGGGGGGACCATTTTACAGGGTTTGAAAGTCATCCTATGCCTTTGCTGGCCGGCTAGGGTGGACATTCAGATCCAAAAGTTGTAAGGACCTGACTTTGATGATTACCCAAAAAACCCATTATAAATGATTCATGTAGCTCCTGCTTCAAATGTAGAGGCAGAAGAATGGAGAGAACAATTAAGGATGGTTTTGCCTCTAAGGAGGAGTCATATACTGTCACTGTCTCTTTCGTAGAGGCAGAAGAATGGAGAATGCATTTAAGCATGGCCTTGCCTCTAAATTGGAGTCATCCATTGTCATGGTCACTCTCAAGCTGAACAGTGAAGAAAATCACAGCCACAGCATTTGCTAAAGAAGGGCAAAGAAAATTATCACACAATTCATCTACTCTCTCGGCTGCCATGTGAGGCCCTTTTCCAATCCAGCAAATAGATTTGTTATATATCATGCAGGCAGTACAGTGAATTTAATCAATCAGAATAAGACTTTTTTCTGTCCCTCTAACGTCTTTAAAAATAATGAATAAATTACTCTTCTGATTTTTCTCCCTAAGCCGAGAGTTGTAAAATTGAAGTCAATATAAGAAAAAGAATCACATTTAAATGGGGGTGGGAAGATTAGAACATGAGAGGAAACTTGCCATTGCCTAGAGATGAGTCCTGGTTCACCCTCTTGAGCAAGAGGACATGGGCGTGGACTCCTCCAGCATACCAAATGTAATTCTGCATTTGAGTGTTTTTCAAAGGCAATTCCTGTCTGCTGGAGACCAGTCTCTCCCATGGGACTATAAATCCATACTCAACTGCAGTACAGGCTAGTTCTAAATCTTACGCTTGTTATTTGCCAGAGTTTTCAAATATTTGGAAATATGACATTAACAAAGAGGATTTTTCCTTCCTCCAACCTTAAAGTAAACTCTTATTCCTGATCATAAATTTCTTTCATAATGTTCAGATCCTGGAATGATCCAATTTGTGGGGTGTGTTTGTGTGTGTATTTGAAGGAGGTTGAATCGGTGGAGGAAAATGAATTGGGGCTGGGGATGGGATTATCCACATGAAATTTTCAATCTCAAGAACGTTCCAGAAAGAATAGAGAAGCTCATTGGTGCTCTCTTGAGCAGGGTAGACAGTCTTTCCTAAGCTAGCCTTCAGAATACTTCAGAATTTTCACAAGGCACCTGGGAATCTTCATGCGATGGACGGATGACATAAAAGCCAAACTGGTATACTAAGACACCATCCCGCCCTTTCTTTAGCATGGAGGGCATAAATGAGATTTTCCTCCCATGGTTTGACAAACATGTTATCCTTAGCAGATTGTATTCCTTCCGCCTGCCTGCTCCTATGGGCTTTTAGCTCTGAACTTCCGGAAAATATGTCATTTTCATTTGTTTCCAGAAATATGACCTTTTACTCTTGCTTTTTCAGGATTAAATATCTAATCTATTGGTTAGTTTTGCCAGCAAACAGTGAAACAGGAAGCAGGTATTGGGGTCTAGGAAAGATTCACATGGTCTGTAAACTAGACCCCCAGATCCTCCTGGTGGCTCTGCAGCCCCAAGGGTGACAGGACGATGGCTCTTATTTATATATTTATACCACACCGTTTAAAACACACACACACACACACGATGGCTTAGAATATAAACACACATAAAACTGGGTTCATGCACCAGCCGCAGAAAACTAAAATTGTGAAAAGGCAGAAAGCCTGATAAGCAAGCCACAAAGGTTAATATAGTTACTGTCAATAAACGGAAAATTTAACGTGGGCAAAAATGTAAGCAACACAGTCACATATAACCCTTCTGAGTTTACAGAGTTGGTTTCCCTTAATGCTAAAATCTAAACCCTTTATTCAGGAGACGTTGAACTACACATTACACAAGGATTTAAACCATTTTATTAAGAAATCAAGAATGTTATGGTCAAATGGCTAGTAAGCGCAAAGTACAGGTCAACAGTTGGAGACTGTTAACCTGGAATTTGCAAATCCCAAGTATGTGTGGAGAATTCATGGGACCTGTGGGCTTGGAAGGAAGAGAACTGTATCCTTACCTTCATCAACTTTTTTTTATTATTTTTTTTAACTTAATTTTTTTATATACCAGGTTCTTATTAGTTATCTATTTTATACATATTCATGTATCCATGTCAATCCCAATCTCCCAATTCATCCCACTACCCCCCCCACCCACTTTCCCCTCTTGGTGTCCATACGTTTGTTCTCTATATCTGAGTCTCTATTTCTGCCTTGCAAACCGGTTCATCTGTACTATTTTTCTAGATCCCACATATATGCGTTAATATACGATATTTGTTTTTCTCTTTCTGACTTACTTCACTCTGTATGACAGTCTCTAGGTCCATCCACGTCTCTACAAATGACCCAATTTCGTTCCTTTTTATGGCTGAGTAATATTCCATTGTATATATGTACCACATTCTCTTTATCCATTTGTCTGTCGATGAGCATTTAGGTTGCTTGCATGACATGGCTATTGTAAATAGTGCTGCAATGAACACTGGGGTGCATGTGTCTTTTTGAATTATGTTTTTCTCTGGGTATATGCCCAGTAGTGGGATTGCTGGGTCATATGTAATTCTATTGTTAGTTTTTTAAGGAAACTCCATACTTTTCTCCATAGTGGCTGTTATCAACTTACATTCCCACCAACAGTGCAAGAGGGTTCCCTTTACTCCACACCCTCTCCAGCATTTGTTGTTTGTAGATTTTCTGATGATGCCCATTCTAACTGGTGTGAGGTGATACCTCATTGTAGTTTTGATTTGCATTTCTCTAATAATTAGTGATGTCAAGCAGCTTTTCATGTGCTTCTTGGCCATCTGTATGTCTTCTTTGGAGAAATGTCTATTTAGGTCTTCTGCCCATTTTTTGATTGGGTTGTTTGTTTTTTTTAATATTGAGCTGCATGAGCTGTTAATACATTTTGGAGATTAATCTTTTGTCCACTGATTCGTTTGCAAATATTTTCTCCCATTCTGAGGGTTGTCTTTTCGTCTTGTTTATGGTTTCCTTTGCTGTGCAAAAGCTTTTAAGTTTCATTAGGGCACATTTGTTTATTTTTGTTTTTATTTCCATTACTCTAGGAGGTGGCTCAAAAAAGATCTTGCTGTGATTTATGTCAAAGAGTGTTCTTCCTATGTTTTCCTCTAAGAGTTTTATAGTGTCCAGTCTTACATTTAGGTCTTTAATCCATTTGGAGTTTATTTTTGTGTATGGTGTTAGGGAGTGTGCTAATTCCATTCTTTTACATGTGGCTGTCCAGTTTTCCCAGCACCACTTATTGAAGAGACTGTCTTTTCCCCATTGTATATCCTTGCCTCCTTTGCCATAGATTAGTTGACCATAGGTGTGTGGGTCAATCTCTGGCCTTTCTATCCTGTTCCATTGATCTATATTTTTCTTTTTGTGCCAGTACCATATTGTCTTGATTACTGTAGCTCTGTAGTATAGTCTGAAGTCAGGGAGTCTGATTCCTCCAGCTCCATTTTTTCCCTCAAGATTGCTTTGGCTATGCAGGGTCTTTTGTGTCTCCATACAAATTTTAAGATTTTTTATTCTAGTTCTGTAAAAAATGCCATTGGTAATTTGATAGGGATTGCATTGAATCTGTAGATTGCTTTGGCTATTATAGTGATTTTCACAACACTGATTCTTCCAATCCAAGAACATGGTATATCTCTCTATCTGTTTGTGTCATCTTTGATTTCTTTCATCAGTGTCTTACAGTTTTCTGAGTACAGGTCTTTTACCTCCTTAGGTAGGTTTATTCCTAGGTATTTTATTCTTTTTGCTGCAATGGAGAATGGGATTGTTTCCTTAATTTCTCTTTCTGATCTTTTGTTGTTAGTGTATAGGAATGCAAGAGATTTCTGTGCATTAATTTTGTATCCTGCAACGTTACCAAATTCATTGTTTAGCTCTACTAGCTTTCTGGTGGCATCTTTAGGATTATCTATGTATAGTATTATGTCACCTGCAAACAGTGACAGTTTTATTTCTTCTTTTCCAATTTGGATTCCTTTTATTTCTTTTTCTTCTCTGATTGCCGTGGCTAGGACTTCCAAAATTATGTTAAATAACAGTGGCGAGAGTGGACATCCTTGTCTTGTTCCTGATCTTAGAGGAAATGCTTTCAGTTTTTCACCATTGAGAATGATGCTTGCTGTGGGTTTGTCATATACGGCCTTTATTATGTTGAGGTAGGTTCCCTCTATGCCCACTTTCTGGAGAGTTTTTATCATGTCAAAAGCTTTTTCTGCATCTATTGAGATGATCATATGGTTTTTATTCTTCAGTTTGTTAATATGGTGTATCACATTGATTGATTTATGTATACTGAAGAATACTTGCATCCCTGGGATAAATCCCACTTGATCATGGTGTATGATCCTTTTCATGTGTTGTTGGATTCTGTTTGCTAGTAGTTTGTTGAGAATTTTTGCATCTATATTCATCAGTGATATTGGTCTGTAATTTTCTTTTTTTGTAGTATCTTTGTCTGGTTTTGGTATCAGGGTGATGGTGGCCTCGTAGAATGAGTGCATTTAATGTTGTCCCAGAAGTCTCTTAAGGCTGTCTTCATTTCTTTTCATTCTTTTTTCTTTATTCTGTTCTGCAGCAGTGAATTCCACCATTCCCTCTTCCAGGTCACTTACCCGTTATTCTGCTATTGATTCCTTCTAGTGTAGTTTTCATTTCAGTTATTGTATTGTTCATCTCTGTTTGTTTGTTCTTTAATTCTTCTAGGTGTTTGTTCTTTAATTCTTCTAGATCTTTTTAAACATTTCTTGCATCTTCTCGATCTTTGCCTCCATTCTTTTTCCGAGGTCCTGGATCATCTTCACTGCCATTATTCTGAATTCTTTTTCTGGTAGGTTGCCCATCTCCACTTCATTTAGTTGTTTTTCTGGGGTTTTCTCTTGTTCCTTCATCTGGTACATAGTCCCCTGCCTTTTCATTTTGTCTGTCTTTCTGTGAATGTGGTTTTCCTTCCACAGGCTGCAGAACTGTAGTTCTTCTTGCCTCTGCTGTCTGCCCTCTGGCGGATGAGGCTATCTAAGAGGCTTGTGACAGCTTCCTGATGGGAGTGACTGGTGGTGGGTAGAGCTGGGTGTTGCTCTGGTGGGCAGAGCTCAGTAAAACTTTAATCTGCTTGTCTGCTGATGGGTGGGGCTGGGTTCCCTCCCTGCTGGTTCTTTGGCCTGAGGCGACCCAGCACTGGAGCCTACAGGCTCTTTGGTGCAGCTAATGGCGGACTCCGGGAGGGCTCACGCCAAGGAGTACTTCCCAGAACTTCTGCTGCCAGTGTCCTTATCCCCGCGGTGAGCCACAGCCGCCCCCCACCTCTGCAGGAGACCCTCCGACACTAGCAGGTAGGTCTGGTTCAGTCTCCTGTGGGGTCACTGCTCCTTCCCCCTGGGTCCTGATATGTACACTACTTTGTGTGTGCCCGCCAGGAGTGGAGTCTCTGTTTCCCCCAGACCTGTTGAAGTCCTGCAATCAAATCCTGCTAGCCTTCAAAATCTGATTCTCTGGGAATTCCTCCTCCTATTGCCAGACCCCCAGGTTGGGAAAACTGACATGGGGCTCAGAACCTTCACTCCAGGGGGTGGACTTCTGTGGTACAATTGTTCTCCAGTTTGTGAGTCACCCACCCAGCGGTTATGGGATTTGCTTTTATTGTGATTGCGCCCCTCCTACCGTCTCATTACGGCCTGTCCTTTGTCTTTGGATATGGGGTATCTTTTTTGGTGAGTTCCAGTGTCTTCCTGTCGATGATTGTTCAGCAGTTAGTTGTGATTCCGGTGTTCTCACAAGAGGGAGTGAGAGCACGTCCTTCTACTCCGCAATCTTGAACCAATCTCATTAACTTCTAACTGATATTTTTCAGCACTTTCTTCCACTGTGCATGAAGCCAGCACAGAGTTTTACCATTAGCCGTAACTTTGCCATCAACAGAAATCGCAGATATTTTGTTATCATGATAGAGTTGTTGCAGATATCTCAAAATTTCATTCATTCTCCTTGCTACTTTTTAATTACAGTTACAGTAGATCTCAGGCAGGTCTTGTCTGTGCTGCTTTAGTTAAGAAGCACGTATGTTGCTATACTGAAATATTTGATAACTGAATTTTAGTGTAAGTGGTTTTCCCAAGCCCCTGCATTTTCTTTATGCATTGAAATAGTTATTCTAAGAAGGGTCCTATGGGCTTCATCAGACCACCAGTGGGCTCTGAAGCATAGTAAAAGATCAGACTCCTGCTCCAAGGAGGTAAGAGACAAACCTAACATGATCCAGAACTTTCTGATGATCTAACTTGATATAAGTATAGGCTTAGAAAACCTAGAAGGGAGATAAGATAGCATGTTTCTTAAATTGCATACCACTTTCTGCTCAAAAATCCTATGATTCTGAATATCTGCTAAAATTATAAAGAGTAAACAGTGAGTGAAATTCAAGGGGCCCTGTGCCCTGCTTTTTTATATAATTGTATCCTCTTTGTTGAGTGACTAAAGATTGAACATTTTACTTTGCCTGTATGAGCATAGCCTTTGCCATCTTTATCTAAAATCATTTCCTTCTGAATTAAGACCTCAAAGGGCAGCCAATCAGCTGAATTTTGGGAAAGTGGCCCCAAGAGTGGGCCAGATCCTGATATTGTCTGTTGTATTGTAATAGTATATATCATATGCCACTTTGGGCCGCCTACTGCATCTGACCCTCTCAAGTATCCCTCAGCTCCACTCTGGGGCCCATTTGGAGGGCTGGACTGTACCAGCACTCTTGTGTACATGGCCTTCGTCCTGTCCCACCTCCTAAGATGGCTCCGTTCCAACATCTGCTGGAGCCAAACTTCTAATACTTCATTCTCTTATCATCGAGCATTTTTCCCGCATCAAACAGTCTTTGCCTCTTAAAGAATTGTAATTCTGCCTCTATCTTGCTTAAGGGTCCAGGAAATATTTAAGTACTGTTGAAAAATCAAAGTATGACAGACGTAAGGAAAAATGTACAAGCTATGTATGTAGAAGCTGGATGAGTTTTTATAGAATGAATATACCTGTGAAAATAGCATCTGGATGGAGAAACAGAACATTACTATGCCCAGAGGCTCTCTGGCGACCCCTTCCTGTCCCCATTTCTCCCACCCCACCAAGGGTAACCACAGGGCTGGCTCCTGACTGCACAGTTTAGTTTTGCCTGGTTTTTCCTACTTTAGAGACATGAAATCCTAAGTACTGTATTTGTGTCTGGCTTTTTTCGCTCAACACTGTGTTTGTGAGATTCAGGTTTCTGGAAAATTTTAAACTCAAAAGTTCAGTTCTTGTTTATCCCTCTTGAGGGTTAGTATGGGGAGAAGAACAAAAACATTTCTTTTAGAAAAGCTGACTTTCAGGGGACCTAAGAATCCAGCCTTCGTAGTTTAGATAGCACTGTTTTTTTATTTGTTCTGTGTTTTCTTTTTCTTAGAAATCGAGCTCTGGTTCTAATTCTGTTTCCTGTCAAGAGTTAGGGTTGAATACAACAAAGCTGTGGACGCCTTGCAGAGAAATCGTGTCTGAACTCTTGAAAGCAGTGATACTTACAAGTTAGGCTTTACTGTCACTCAGAGCCACCAGAACATCATATCTTCACATTTAAAGTATACCGGGGTGTGTTAAATTTATTACTTAAAATTCTTTTTCGTTGCTGCTTTTCTGTGTCACTTGCTGTACAATGTTAGATGAGCAGAGTCACCACGGTACAGTGGGAAGAATGCTGAACACGGCCCAAAGACAAACGTTTCATTCTGAACACAGGCCCACGCAGCTGCCTCGCACCAGTTCTCTGTGCCTCAGTTGCCCTGTCCCTCAGGCTTGCTTTGAAGATCAGAGTGAGATGATGTATTGATACAAGAAAAGGCTTCACAAACTGTGCTGTCCCACAGTTGCTGTCCCCACATCACCGCTCTCTCTCCTTCCACACTTGCTTGGCATATTCACAGGAGACTGTATTCCGCTGTCTGCTTCCCGCTTCTTCTCCATGACCTTCTCTCTGCTCGATTGCCCAT
The DNA here is from genome assembly GCF_949987535.1 of Balaenoptera acutorostrata. Lineage (NCBI taxonomy): Eukaryota > Metazoa > Chordata > Mammalia > Artiodactyla > Balaenopteridae > Balaenoptera > Balaenoptera acutorostrata. Next base: position 10,567,333 of record NC_080085.1, on the reverse strand, counting down.
TCTCCTTTCCTACCTGTCCTTCAAAGCCCGGCTCAGAGTCTAACATTTTCATGACGTCTCTGCCTTATGTGTGCCTGCTCCTTTCTCTCTCTTTGGACCCCTCTTGTCCTCGTGGTTCATGTCATACTCTTTTGCTTGATGGTCCCTGTTTGTTTGTTTGTTTTTCCCCTCAAGTACGTTACAAATTCCATGGAAAAAAAGATGTCTTTCTTTGGGGGGTGGGGTACTCCACCATCTTAAAAAGGACATGGTAGGCATTTCATGCATAATGTTGATTTGCTTGGGAGTTTTTTAAAAAGAAGGGACAAAAATCAATGGTGTGCTGGTAGAAGTCCTGATCGTTTGCTGATTCCCTTGGTGTAAATACTTCCGTCGTGGCTGATTTCAAGTTACCAATATGATGTCAATTAACTCACAAAATTCCTGAATTTTTTAACAATTAGTTCTTATGGGCCAGTGTGAGCTGGCTCTGGTACCTCACTAGACAAAATGTTATAAATAAGAAGTCCTTTTTAGGTGCTTTCACTGCCGAGGGCCCAGGTTCAATCCCTGGTCAGGGAACTAAGATCCCACAAGCCACGTGGCATGGCCAAAAAAAGAAGTCTCCTTTAAAAAAGAAAATGTGTTTTATACTTTCATCCTTCTGTCCCCAAGCACCCAGTACAATGCTAGAAAATAACAAATACTGAATAAACGTTTGTTGGCTTAAAAAAAAAGTCCTTTTTAAATAAACACTATAAACTTCTTCCTGACTCATAAGAAAATACGATACTTGACTGTGGAAAAGTCATTCTGTTATTTCCTCATCTCCCAAAAGAAGGTTGGATGTGAACATTTTTCAAGAAATAGATTTATGTGGACAGATGCTAAAAGCCAGTGCCTAATTTTTCTGAAGCATCTTGCTCTGTCTGTCAAGTATGGCAAACACCATAAAGTGATTCATCTGTATCATGTGTGACTTGATGTCACCTTAGTTAAAAATGCTACTCTTCTAACCAGAGCTGTGCTGCAATTTAAATTTTAAATATGAAAAATGTTCCTGCAGTGGAAACTTTATTTCCAACCTGTTGAAGCTTTGGGTAGAAGGCTCTTAATCAGTGAGGTGCATGAGAATGGTCTTGAAGCTGTAGGACATCGGTCAGAGCTTGAGGGTGACGTGGGAGGGCGGTCAGGGCACCAGGGAGATTTCCAAAAGAGAAGGGTGCCACAAAGCAACCAGAGATCCTATATATTCCTTGAACGTTTTGAGAGATTATGTACTAAAGTCTCAACAATATGCTTAAAATCTTACAGTAATCATCTGGTTGGCAGAAAAACACATTCTCTTAAATAACCATATGAAGTTCATTTTAAAATAATCATGTCTATGCAGAGAAAGCAAGCTGGTTGAGTGAGGTCAGAAGAAGCTTCTCAAAAGCCTCAAATAACATTCATCTAAGATGTAATAAATTGGGACTTTTTAACCTAGCCTCAAAAGCCAGGTCTTTGGAGGCTTACTATCTCTAGGTCACAAAGAAAGAGCAGGGTGAAATGCACACGAGCATCTGTAGAAAGGCCATATTAAGAAATAGTTGAGGGCTTCCCTGGTGGCGCAGTGGTTGAGAATCTGCCTGCCAATTCAGGGGACACGGGTTCGAGCCCTGGTCTGGGAAGATCCCACGTGCCGCGGAGCAGCTGGGCCCGTGAGCCACAATTACTGAGCCTGCGTGTCTGGAGCCTGTGCTCTGCAACAAGAGAGGCCGCGATAGTGAGAGGCCCGCGCACCGCGATGAAGAGTGGCCCCCGCCTGCCACAACTAGAGAAAGCCCTCGCACAGAAACGAAGACCCAACACAGCCATTAAAAAAAAAAAAGACAGAAAAAAAAGAAATAGTTGAACTATGCAAGTTCTAGCTGAGTCCTGATCCTTTGTTTTCTAACCAAGGCAGAACTAGGAACTGACCTACATACCAATCATTTATTTTCTTTAGTTTCCTGAATTAAAAATGAACTCACTGTACAAAAGTGGCTAGTTTCCACAGGAGGGAAACATCAAGGGAATGATACAAATGGTTTGCATTCAAAGGACCTCTGTAACCAATGAAAAGCTATTCTCTGGGACTGCAGAACTCAAATAAAGTATGTGGGTACTTTTGCTGGAAATCACAAGGGTTTGAGATGTTGAAGTCCTAACTAACAGTACTTCAGAATGTGACCTTATTTAGAAATAGGATCACTGCAGCTGTAATTAGCTAAGATGAGGTCATACTCAAAAATCTTCAACAAAATACTAGCAAACCCAATTCAACAGCACATTAAAGGATTATATACCATGACCAAGGGGGATTTATTCCTGGAATGTAAGAGTGGTTCAACATATGAAAATTAATCAATGTAAGTATAACACGTTAATAGAATGAAAGACCAAAGGGGAAAAAAAAAACCCCACATGACCATCTCAAATGATGCAGAAAAAGCATTTGACAAGATCCAACACCCTTTCATGATGAAAACAAAATACTAGGAATAGAAAGAAACTACCTCCACATAATAAAGGCCATATACGAAAATCCCACTGCTAACATCATACTCATTGGTGAAAGGCTGAAAGCTTTTCCTTTAAGATCACAAACAAGATAAGAATACCTGCCTCACCACTTCTTTTTTTTTTTTAATTTATTTAAAATTTATTTATTTATTCATTTTTGGCTGCATTGGGTCTTCATTGCTGCACGCGGGCTTTCTCTAGTTGCAGCGTGTGGGGACTACTCTTCCTTGCAGTGCGTGGGCTTCTCATTGCAGTGGCTTCTCTTGCTGTGGAACATGGGCTCTAGGCGTGCAGGCTTCAGTGGTTGTGGCACGTGGTCTCAGTAGTTGTGGCTCATGGGCTATAGAGTGTAGGCTCAGTAGTTGTGGCACACGGGCTTAGTTGCTCCGTGGCATGTGGGATCTTCCCGGACCAGGGCTCGAACCTGTGTCCCCTGCATTGGCAGGCAGATTCTTAACCACTGCGCCACCAGGGAAGTCCTCTCTCACCACTTCTATTCAAAATAGTATTGGAAGGGACTTCCCTGGTGGTGCAGTGGTTAAGAATCCACCTGCCAAAGCAGGGGACATGGGTTCGAGCCCTGGTCCGGGAAGACTCCATATGCCACAGAGCAACTAAGCCCGTGTGCCCCAACTACTGAGTCTGCTCTCTAGAGCCTGCAAGCCACAACTACTGAGCCTGTGTGCCACAACTACTGAAGCCCGTGCACCTAGAGCCCGTGCTGCACAGCAAGAGAAGCCACTGCAGTGAGAAGCCCGTGCACTGCAATGAAGAGTAGCCCTGCTCGCTGCAGCTAGAGAAAGCCCGCGCACAGCAATGAAGACCCAACACAGCCAATAAATTAATTAATTAATTAATTAATTAATTTAAGAAAAAAGGTTTAAAAACAAACAAACAAAAAACCCAAATAGTACTGGAAGTCCGAGCCAGAGCAGTCAGGTAAGAAAAAGAAATACAAGGCATCCAGATTGGAAAGGAAGAAGTAAAATGATCTCTGTTTGCAGATGACATGATCTTATATGAGAAAACTCGAAAGATTCCATGCCAAAAAAATTAGAATAAATGATTTAGCAAAGTTGCAGGATACAAAATCAACACTCTAAAGTCAGTTGTGTTTCTATACACTGACAGTGAACAATCTGAAAAGGAAATTGAGAAAAAAAATCCATATAAAATAGCATCAAAAATAATAAAATATTTAGGAATAAACTTAACCAAGGAGGTGAAAGGCTTGTACACTGAAAACTAGAAAACACTGCTGAAAGAAATTAAAGACACAAATAAATGGAAAGACATTCTGTGTTCATGGGTTGAAAGACTTAATACTGTTCAGATGTCAATACTGTCCAAAGTGATCTACAAAGTCAATGTAAGCCCTAACAAAATCTCAATGGCACTTCTTGCACAAATAGAAAAATTCATCTCAGACTTCATGTGGAATTTCAAGGGAACTGGACTAGCCGAAACAATCTTGAAAAAGAAGCGTAAAGTTGGAAGTCTCACACTTTCTGATTTCAAAATGTATTTTAAAGCCATAGTAATCAAAACAGTGTGGTACTAGCATAAAGACTGATGTATAAACCAATGGAATAGAATAGAGAGTCCAGAAATAAACCCTCATATATACAGTCAAATGATTTTTGACATGAGTGCCAAGACCAATTGATGAGGAAAGGACAGTCTCTTCAACTAATGGTATTGGGAAAACTGGATATACATATCAAAAAAATGAAGTTGAACCCTTATCTTACACCATATACAAAAGTTAACTCAAAGTAGAAATGCAAATCAAAACTACAATGAGGTATCACCTCACACTGGTCAGAATGGCCATCATCAAAAAATCTACAAACAAACAAACAAACAAAAAATCTACAAACAATAAATGCTGGAGAGGGTGTGGAGAAAAGGGAACCCTCTTGCACTGTTGGTGGGAATGTAAATTGATACAGCCACTATGGAGAACAGTATGGAGGTTCCTTAAAAAAACTAAAAACAGAACTACCATACGACCCAGCAATCCCACTACTGGGCATATACCCTGAGAAAACCATAATTCAAAAAGAGTCATGTACCAAAATGTTCATTGCAGTTCTATTTACAATAGCCAGGACATGGAAGCAACCTAAGTGTCCATCGACAGATGGATGGATAAAGAAAATGTGGCACATATATACAATGGAATATTACTCAGCCATAAAAAGTAACGAAATTAAGTTATTTGTAGTGAGGTGGATGGACCTAGAGTCTGTCATACAGAGTGAAGTAAGTCAGAAAGAGAAAAACAAATACTGTATGCTAATACATATATATGGTTTCTAAAAAAAAAAAAAAATGGTTCTGAAGAATCTAAGGGCAGGACAAGAATAAAGATGGAGACATAGAGAATGGACTTGAGGACATGGGGAGGGGGAAGGGTAAGCTGGGATGAAGTGAGAGAGTGGCAAGGACATATATACGCTACCAAATGTAAAATAGATAGCTAGTGGGAAGCAGCCGCATAGCACAGGGAGATAAGCTCAGTGCTTTGTGACCACCTAGAGGGGTGGGATAGGGAGGATGGGAGGGAGATGCAAGAGGGAGGAGATATGGGGATATATGTATATGTATAGCTGATTCACTTTGTTATAAAGCAGAAACTAACACAGCATTGTAAAGCAATTATACTCCAATAAAGATGTTAAAAAGGGGCTTCCCTGGTGGCGCAGTGGTTGAGAATCTGCCTGCCAATGCAGGGGACACGGGTTCGAGCCCTGGTCTGGGAAGATCCCACATGCCGCAGAGCAACTAGGCCCGTGAGCCACAGCTGCTGAGCCTGCGCGTCTGGAGCCTGTGCTCCGCAACAAGAGAGGCCGCGATAGTGAGAGGCCCGCGCACCGCGATGAAGAGTGGCCCCCGCTCGCCGCAACTAGAGAAAGCCCTCGCACGGAAACGAAGACCCAACACAGCTAAAAATAAATAAATAAATAAAAAATTAAAAAAAAAAAAAAAAAGATGTTAAAAAAAAAAAACAACTACAAAGAGGTACCACCTCACACTGAAAACAGTATGGAGGTTCCTCAAAAAACTAAAAATAGAGTTGCCATATGATCCAGCAATCCCACTCCTGGGCATATACCCAGACAAAACTATAATTTGAAAAGATACATGCACCCCTGTGTTCATAGCAGCACTATTTATAATAGCCAAGACATGGAAACAACCTAAATACTGATCAACATGAATGGATAAAGAAGATGTGGTACATATATACAATGGAATAGGACTCAGCCATAAAAAAGAATGAAATAATGCCATTTGCAGCAACATGGATGGATCTAGAGATTATTATATTAAGCAAAGTAAGTCAGAAATAGACAAACACCATATGATATCACTTATAGGTGGAATCTAAAATAGAACACAAATGAACAAATCTATGAAACAGAAACAGACTTACAGACATAGAGAACAGACTTGTGGTTGCCAAGGGGGAGAGAGGGTAGGGGAGGGAGGGATTGGGAGTTTGGGATTAGCAGATGCAAACTATTATATATAGGATGGATAAACAACAAGGTCCTACTGTAGAGCACAGGGAACTATATTCAATATCCTGTGATAAACCATAATGAAAAAGAATATGAAAAAGAATATATATATGTAGAACTGAATCACTTTGCTGTACAGCAGAAATTAAATGCGACTTCGTAAATCAGTTATACTTCAATAAAATTCTAAAAAATTAAGTCAAAATAGATTAAAGACCTAAACTTAAGACTCAAAACTATGAAATTCTCAGAAGGAAACAGAGGGAAGAGCTTCAGGACTTCATATTTGACAATGATTTCTTGGACATGACACTGAAAGTACAGCAAACAAAAGCAATAATACACAAATGGAACTATATCCAACTTAAAAACTTCTGTGCATTAAAGGACACAGTCAACAGAGTGAAAAGGCAATCTATGGAGTGGGAGAAAATATTTGCAAATCATATATCTGATAAGGAATAAACATCTAAAATATATAAAGAATTCCTACAACTCGACAACAACAAAAAACCGAAAAAACACGATTAAAAAGTGGTCAAAGGACTTGAATAGACATTTCTCCGAAGAAGACATACAAATGGTCAACAAGCATATGAAAAGATGCTCCACATCACTAATCATTAGAGAAATGCAAATAAATCAAAAACACAATGAGACACCACCTCATACCCATTATGATGGCTAATGTAAACAAACAAACAAACCAGAAAATAACAAGTATTGGTAAGGATGTGGAGTAACTGGAACCCTTGTGCACTGTTGGTGGGATTGTAAAATGGTGCAACCACTATGGAAAAGAATGTGACAATTCCTCAAAAAATTAAATATAGGACTACTATATGAGCCAGTAATCTCACTTCTGGGTACATATATTCAAAAGAATTGAAAGCAGGGTCTCAAAGATTGCTTCTTAGGGAAGCAAACTGCTATATTTTGAGTAGGCCCATGGGAGACCTGAAGCTTCTGGCCAAAAGTCCACAAGGAATTGAGGCATGCCAATAACTACCTGGGTGAGCCTGCAAACCAATCTTCCAGCCCCAGTGAAATCTTTAGATGACTGCAGCCCTGGTCAACAGCTTGATTGCAACCTCACGCAAGTCTGTGAGCCACCACCCAGCTAAGGTGCTCTTGAATTCCTGATCCACAGAAATGGTGGAATAATAAATGTTTGCTGGTTTAAACTAAGATTTCGGGTAGTTTGTTACGTAGCAATAGAAAACCAGCAGATAATCCTAACATTCTGAATGGAATTGAGGATATTCAAACATAACTACAGAGAACATTCAAACATAACTACAGAGAACCACCCCTGCTTTTCAGCTCTGGCTGCTGTTTTACATTTATGGGGAAAAGAAGGAGTTCATTGTTTAAAGTGCTTTTTAAACGTACATAAGCATGGCTGTTTTTTATAGTGGTGAGAATGACATACATAGTCAAATATCAGAACTAGAACACACAGAGGATTATATGCAATCACTTCAGAATGTGACCACTGGTACATGAGGGATCAAAATAATGTAAAGTATTTTGAATAATTGAAAAATGTTGACCTCATATACCCTAGCGGTATGTTCATTTCCTATTCGAGCTATTCAGATTATATGCTGCATTCACTGGCATTGCATGCTCCAGATCACAGAACATTGCCTCCCCTCATGATTGGGAAAATTCTATTCAATATTTCACTGCAATTACAATTTTCAGGAATGACAGGTACTGAATAATTATGGGAAAATTGCTTTAATACTCTTCCATAAAATTTACACGTTCCCAAACCTGGCCCTTGTTGAGACTGTAACCCCCATGCTTGAAGATGTGTAGACACATATTAAAGATCAAAAAAAAATCTAAATGTATTTTATAAGATTTCCTTTGAATACTTTGGCTGCTTTACAGCATCAGGCAGAGGGAAATGAGAATTCTGTGAATTATCTAGTCAACCAATTTTTTTTTGTTTTATTTGTCCCAAATTGTCGTTTTAAAAAACATGGAATGTATGGCTCCTCCCTAAGATGAAAGGTTGGAATAGATGCTAGATAATTTTTAAGGTCCATTTTATCTGTCAGAATGTAAGTGTATCTAAGAAGTGACTTGTGGGGCTAAAATGAGGAATCTTAGGGCCAGTCTAGGATCCCTCTGACCAGCTAGTGTGTGGTCTTCTGGGGAGGGGTCAGCTCTCTCCGAGTAGTCAGAATGGAAAGCAGACTGACCCGAAGTAAGATACAAGTTATCCTGATAAGGATGGAATCAATGATAGGAATGTCCTAGAGTCTAGGCTCTTTGTTGGGGTTCCACAGCAGGGAGGCTGGTTTTTCTGAGCAAAGATCAAAGGGAACCCTTGGACAGAACCCTTGGTGTGTGGCCAATCCATGCAGGAGTCACAAAGTAGCAATAGAAATATGTGTGTGTGTGTGTGTGTATGTGTGTGTGTCTGCACATGCATAGGAGGGCCTTTAGGGGCCACTTTATATAAGCACACAGATCTCAATGAGGGGACAGTAAACCCTGGACAAGTTGAAAGGGATGTTTACAGGCTCCCTTGTATTTATATGTGGCATGCTTGAGGAATCATAACAGAGAAGCGTCTGTCAAGATGCAATTGAAAAAGGAGGAAACACACCAGTTATTTTAACAGAGATAATTTAATATAGGGACTCGGGTAAAAAGGACTGAGAAGACAAGGAGGGAAGACTGAGGTAACACAGAGGTAGTCACTGCTACTTGGAAGCAAAGCCCACTCCTAGGCCTGCAGGAACAAATGGAAGAAAGTGACATTATCAGAACCTAAAGTCTATGAGCAGAGGCTTGCAGAGCTGGGACCAAGGCCTCCGGGGAGGCAGCTACCAGTTGGCTGGGGCTAATACCTTTAAAGAGATGGAGAATAATACTGGAAATTGGAACCAGTTGTTACTGGAAGCAACTGCTGCCATGGCAAGGAAGCGTGGCTGGGATGACATTGACAGGACCAGCAAGCAAAGGGGAAGAATTCCTGGCCTGTCCTCCATCTAGCACCCCTTCCTGGCAGAGCCAAACAGGGAGACAGACGGCAAACGGGCAGTGACGGTACAAAAAAGAGGGGGCTGTGGTCCTGAGTGAACCTAGGAGCAAAGAACAGCAGGATTGGCACTGCTAACAGAGAGTAGCAGGAAGCCATGGAATAGACCCTCATGGGAAAAACATGTAAGCCAGGGATTGGACCCCTGGGGGCAGCAGAAGGCACGGGGGCCAGGGACAGTAGGGCCATTTGGTTCAGGCCTCAAGTGTGGGTTTGGATGGGGCTCAATTTCAGCCACTGTTCAGTGAAAAATTTTGTGAGGGAGCAGGGTAAGGCTTCATCCATTTACATAGGCCATTAAGAAAAAGAAATTGCTGCATTTAGGTTTAGCTCAGAAAATAATTTAGAAAAATTTAACTTGCATACATCCAATGGTGTTGGAATTTAGGTGTTAAAATGCTGTGAAAAATGATTAAGAGTTTCCGGACTTGTCACTAGATGAAATCGGAAGTTGATGTCTACTTGTATTCTGGATTTGAGTGAATGGGGTTGGGTGAGTAGGAACTAATAGAACCTCTGACACATACATTACACCTGTATTTGTATTTGTGTGGTCGTACATATTCACATACATTGGGAGAGAGTTGGTGAAACAACACTTTAATGCTTCCTTAAAATTTCACTGCGTGAACCATCCGTGGCCGAGCTCCGTGCGCTCAAGTGGCCCCTGGTCCTTCTCTCCTTATCTATGATCACTTGAACCATTCTGAACTTTCCTAGTTGGAGGTCCTAAGGCCCCTCCCCACTCCCCTTACAGCAAAGGAAAGTTTGTTTCCACTTAGGCAAAGACACTCATTGCTGGGTTTCCTGTAGAACCAAAACATCAAGCCACCACCTAAATGGGGCTTCCCTCTCTCCCCTTGATTTTATACCATGGAAGGGGAAGGAAGATCTGCTTAGAGAAATGCGTGATTATTTTCCAGCCTCACTAATTCTGCTGAAATAGATTCTCAAGAGAACTACCCGTAGCCACAGCTTCAGAAGAAACAAGAGCTTTTGATGCCAAGCTGACCTGAAGCTCAGGAAAAAAGATGCTTTTATGACCCAGAGAGGATGAGTCATAAAGACACAACCATAGTTCCGAACGTAGGATTAGAACTGGAATAAATTGATAACAACCAAAGAGTATTGCAAAAGGTCCTAAATTATATCTTTATATCCTCGATTTTGTTTTACGCCACGGCATCCTCTTTCAGGCTGTCATATCTGCTTTTTAATATTCATGTTTTAACAGGGACTCCTGTTCTTATAAAGTACAACGGGAAAACCATGTGGTCATAACAAAGCTCCCCTGGTGGCAGTATACCTAATTTCAGGGCATGTTCCTAAGAGAAAACAGCCTTTTGAGCTTTGAGCTTGCAGTTTCAAGATTCAAATGAATGACAGTAACGCACATAACAAAAGCATGTTGAGAAACTTGTTTCCTCTTTTATTCCTGGCCGTTTCCAAAGCAGTCCCTACTACTAATCTTTCTATTCATAGTTGGGCTCATGGCTAGTTTCATGCCTCGTGTCCTCTTCAGCCAAACCCAGGAAGTAATTCTAAACTCTGTCATTTCTGAGTAATAAGGTTGGGCTGTGTTTCATCATAATGTCCAGCACTGATCACATCCAGAGAATGTATAAACTTGTACTACAAAACAAGGGACACGCCTGTGAGCAAGCGGTTTCTCATCTTTGGTCTGTTGCACTGGGACTGTTAACGGAAAGGTGGATTTAGGCTCCATCGAGCTTAATCCAAAAAAAGACTACAAAATATTCTCTCGCAATTTTCCCTTTAAAGTTTTCCAACTGCCGTCCTTGCCGGTTGTTTATATGTTAAAGCTCCTGAAAGTATTTCCATTTCAGGCTTTTCACCTTCCAATTTGATCTTAGATTTCCCTTGACAGAAACCTAGGCAAGAGTTCTAGATGCAGTTCCCGGGACTCTGGCCTTCAGTGCTAAGACCAGGCAAGTGCCAGGCAAGTGGCAGGCAGACCCAGGACAAGTTGCTCACCCGGCAGACGGACGGTTGTCCCCAGTAGGCTTCTTCGTTGCCCAGATTCAATCTCTCCGTGTAACAACGTGTAACGATAGCTTCTAGCAGGTTTTGGGGGTTGTTATCGTTATGTAAAAACAAGCAATTTTGTTTTTATGCAAATATACATTTTAATTGTTTAAGGCAGAGGTCAGCAAATCCTGCCCTTCACCTGTTTTTCACATTTTTAAATGATTTTAAAAAAATGATGCAACAAAGATTTTCTGTAGCCTGCTTCTCAAAGCCTAAAACATCTATCAATACTGTTTGCTCCTTTACAGAAAAATTTGCTGATCTCCAGTTTACGATGTATTTAGTTATAGAAATATAGCCAAAACACTAGGCCCATTTTTTGATATGATGAAATCTGTGTCTTACTTACAAACTGCCAAAAATTCCTTTATAAATTCTACATTATTTTGCCATAGAGGGCTTTATAAATTTATGAAAAATATAAAATGTTAAAATTGTTTAATTTTGTTCTAAATTCCTAATTATCGCTCATAGTTGCTTTTTTCTCTAAATTGAACGCAACACTAGAAATCACATAATCAAACCCCTTCATTGTGTAGGTGAGTAAACCAAGACTAGAGAGAATGATGGGGCTTCACAGAGCTCACTCACAGCTGGTTGGGGAAAGAGCCAGAACTAAGAATACCCCCTGGACTCCAGCATTCCTTGCAGTATATACCATGTCGCTGTTCTTAGTTCCCGGGAGAGATCTCACTCATCAGTCAGGACGGCAGTTTAAAAATGAATCACTGCAAAATCATTACACACCAGTGTATTCTCCTGGACAATTCCCACTCCCCACCCCCATTAGACTAAGACAGAGAAATGTCCCCTATGGGGCAATATTTTCCCAGTTTACCCGCCGATTTGGTTGCCTGTGACAGTCTGTGCTTTAGACCAGGGTTTCCAGCCAGCCTTCTTGCCATGGCAACATGTTAGAATCGCCTGACATGTGCGCATGTTTGTGTGTATGTGTGTGTTGTCTGTTTTGTTTTTGTTTTAATACCATCCTCGGATATTCTGATTCAACCAGTCTGAGCGGAGCCTAAGAAATGAGTATACCTTTAAGGTTCAAATTGATTCTAATATGAACCACTGTGTTGGAATATATGACAACACTATGTTTTACAGAAAGTAAAACTATTTTCACACATGGTGAAATATCTTCACCAGAGAGCATAACTCTGATTTTGGAAGTATCTCGGGCATGATTGATCCCTAAACAAGAGAGTAATTTTAATTAAGAACTTTAAAGGAAAAAACTGCATATTTTGCAGTCTATAACATAAGATAATTGAAGATGGATGAAGGCAACTCAATTTGGTCTCCATTTTATGTTCCTCTTTATAAAGTCCATTATAATCATCTGCAGTTTTTTTTTCTAGCATCTAAAAACCATTTTACCCGACGAAGAAGGCAGTTATCTAAATTGTATACCAATGGATATAATAACCAGTGACAACAGTCCTTAGAGTTTTGATCTGGAGTGGCTTGGTCAACATGTAGCTACTTGGAAGGAACAACTGGCATCTCAGGAAAACAATATATGTTTTTCTTTACGTCTGTATCTATTTATATATGCATATGTACATGTATATATAGGATTACAAACATTCTGATTTGTAAATATTGAACTGCAAATATTTTGATCCAGGAAAACATGATATTAAATGACACAAACCTACTACAACATGTGATCTTAAATGAAAACTTGATTTTATATGTATGTGTGTTTGAACAATGTATATTATACCCCAATGTGTCATTTTCTAAGAGGTTATAAATATCTCCAAGTGAGGAGAAAGAATTCTTCAAATTTTATGCCATTTGGAGTATATTTAAGACTCAGCTGAGCGTGAAGTAAAAGACATGCTGTTGGCTGTAAGAAAGTCAAATTACTGTGTGCAGGAAAATGTTCACCCCTCTGTGCTACAATTTTCTAAAATTTTACACCCACTGCTTAGATCAAATCTTTCAATGATGCAGTCAAAGATGAGAAATTATAATTTGGGCCCTGCTTCTTTGTCAAAAACTGTTCAGTGTTCTTAATTAATATAGCAAGCATGGGGATATAAACTTCTCGAGGTGCCCATTTATCAACAGCAATTTACCTTGATAAGAATTTGTAAATTATATTCATAAAGAAGGCTAAAGAGCAGAGCTTCTCAGCCTTGGCACTATTGACATTTTGAGCCAAATAACTCTTTGTTCTGGGGAGGCTGGGCTACGTGTTGCGGGATGTTTAGTAGCATGCCTGGCCTCGACCCACCAGATGCCAGCAGCACACACACCCCTTGGTTGTGACAACCACAGATGTCTCCAGATACTGCCCAGTGGACACTGGGCAGTATCACCCCTGGTTGAGAACGCTGCTGTAGAACGCAGAGCACCGGCCTCAACCTTCAGAGAAGGGAAAGCGCTTAGGACAGCGAGGATGTGAAGTCACTTCTCCACTGAGCCTGTTTTTTCCCTTTCAGTGTAAAACAATAAGACAGCTGATTCCTGAGAGGTCCTGCGCTTCATGCTGATATTAGGAACAGGCAACTGACTCTCCTAATTCTCATCAACTTATGTTTCCAATAAGGCTTTCAAGTCTGAAAAAAAAATGTCAAATCCCTTCCAGTCCTGATTGAAGTTAAAGCTGCAACTATGTCCTCATTTTAGCTAGAGAGAGCTTCTGACTGGCACGTGGCTTTTCCTTGTATCCTGGTCCAGGCCCTGTGCCTTTGGAGGGGGGTGAGCAGGCTTGAGTCCAGATCAGGTCGAGGGGGTGCGGGGAGAAGACGCCAGTCACCCAAGAAAAGATGTCAACATCTGTCCATCACTGCAGGCCTGGCCCGCTTATCAATTTTTCTGCCTCTGTAAGCACCAATGAGGTAATGCCGCTGAGCTGTGTCCTATGTCGCCTGCAGCCTTTCCCACCACTGTGCCACCTCTGATATGCTAATGCAGAAACCCAGGGTTTTGTGGGCTGAAAAGGCTTTCAGGCCCAGGCAGTGGGTCACCAGTCCCACCTTCTGTACAGCAGCTCAGCCTGCGCTAAGAGAGGTTCCTGTTTCCAGGGTCCTTCCTCACACCTTTTCTGTGAGTGTGTGTGTGTGCGTGAGCTTAAGAAGGGCAATTAACCACCTGGACGCTAGAGAAATGGACAGATTATACAACAGAAGGGACGAGCACCTTGAAGACCGCCAAGTGGCGCGTGATCGTCCACTCCACTCCAGGAAGAAGCCATAAACCAATGGCCTGAATCTTCAAATGACCCAATGGCACTGGTTTGTATGGAAACTTGAATGAAAGAAATCCATGCAAGTTCTGACTCCATAATGCCTGGTTCTTCATGGAAATCTACCCGTGACTGCCAAGGGTTAAAAATACCTTATGTAGGTGCTCAGAATCGTAAGGTCATAGAATTATGAAATGTTAACTGGCAGAGCATTTTCTTTTTCCTTTCTCTCTTGGCACACTTATTTGCTTATTACTGAGTCTTCAATATTTATTCACTGGATTAAAATCAACAGATTTAAAAGGAATCTTGTAAGGATTCTTTTTCTAGAACTGGCTCTACTTTCTAGAATTATTTAAATGATTACTGTGTCTTTATTCAGGCCACACCAAAGGTTTCTTTTTTTCATCCAAATAAATTCATACTTAGAAACATTTCCCCACTTTTCATTCCAAATTCTAAAAGTTCCCACTAATACTGTTTACCATTGCAAAGAAATGCTGTTGTTCTCCATTAAAACCTGGACTGCCTGCTGCCCAAGGTTTACTTATAGGCCATGAAGATACAAAGAAGAACAACACATAGTTTCTGACCTCAGGAAAAACACGGTCACATTGAAGAGACAGTATGTAATACAACGTGGTAAATGCATTATGAAACAGTGTGCGTGGTGCTGAGGGATCACAAAAGGGGGGTAAAACCAGCCGGCGGGAGTCAAGGAAGGCTTCCTAGAGGAGGTGAGTGATCTGAGCACCAGCTCTGCGCTGCACACTATGTTCTGAGCGGAAGTGCAAGCTACAACCCTGGCTTTGGTAATGCAGACAAACTACCCTTTAGAGAGAGTCAAGAATATGCCGAGGAAGAAACACTGTGTAGCTGTAATGCTAAGCCGGTCCTTTCCGTTTTTTTCTCTATTTAAGTGTTCTTTCTCTTGAGATATTTCTGTTTAACTGACATAAGAGATGAAATCCATATGAGAGAACAATACATTTCCTCTGTATTTCCTTTCTTATTCTTTGTGACTGTCAGCCCATCAGATATAACCTTTAAATGAATTTATCTTTGATCCCAGTAAAGAGCCCTCTCGTCACCAGATATGCTCATTCGGCTCCGCAAATAAAAGGCAGATGTTCTTACCCCAAGGAGAAGCCATTGATTTCATGGACGTGTGGGTTGTTGGAATTCCGTGGTGTGAAATGTGTCTAATCATGCTACTTCATTCATCAGCTAGTTGATGAATTGTTTCACTTCAAGTGGCAGTGCCCACACTGTGCTAGCCTCTGCTGATGCAAAGAGGAATAAAGCCACTCCTTGACCTTGAGGAGCTCTGAGTTAGGCACAGGAGACACACATGGAAACAGCCATTTGTGATAAAAAGTGGCAAGTATGTGAGAGACAGGTAATCACTGTTGTAGGGCAACAGGAAATGAAGCAGTTGTTTGGGATCCAGAGGGCTGGAGTGGGAAGGGGGGTTGGAGGGACGTTTTAACTGAACGCAAGGATCGAGTATGAGTTTTCCAAGTGAAGAAGTTAGAGAAAGGACATTCATGGCAAAGAAGACAACATGGGCAAAGGTTTGGAGGTAGAGGAGTGCAGTGGTCTCTCCTATGAAGTGATAAGCTGTACAAAGGAGGGGGAAGAGGGGTTCGGCAGAGACAGCTGGGCTTGGATAGTGAAGCACCTCCAGCTAACGGGGTAAACAGCTTTCTGCAATGATGAAAATGTCTCTATCTGCAACCGAGCGGGACCCTTGGGGCCTTCCCGGGACAGACCCCTCCCGATAGCCTGTGCTTTAGCTCCTCTCGGAAGTACCTAGATAACAGTACCTGATGCACATTTCCTGAGTTGTTTTACAGATGTGTAAACCCCCCACCAAATGGAAGATGTTAGCTGCTTGATGCCCGTGAGCACATAGCCCCAGGCCTCCTGGAGCATAAATGATGGATAATATTAACCACCGTGACACTGCCCTGTTCCCTCACCATCAGTCAATCAGAGAACTGTGCACGAGCTGATCACACACCCTGGGACTCCCCTCCCTCACCTGGCCTCTAAAAATCCTTTGCTGAAACCCTCCAGGGAGTTCAGGCTCTTTGAGCACCAGCTGTCCCGGACTCCTTGCAATAAATGCTGCACTTGCCTTCACCGCACCTTGGTGTCAGTAGATTGACTTTACTGTGCACAGGTGAGCAGACCTGAGTTTGGTGCGATAACATATCTGCATTAAAATCGTGTAGCCACTAGCCACATGTGACTACTGAGTAATTGAAATGTGGCTAGTATGACTGGGGAACCAATTTTTTACTTTTATTTCATTTAAATGAATTTCAGTTTAAATTTAATAACGCACATGTGACAAGTGACTAGTGATGACTGTAGCAGGGTGCCTAAAGCTAGAAAGTTATCCTGGGAGTAGCATGGACAGGAGGAGTGGAGGCGGCCTACGGGGGAAATGACTCAATTAGAGAATAATTCACCTGCTTTTTCAAAATTAGATCTTTAACATCATATAAATTGTTTTGACCATGGATTTGTGTATTCAAATATCGCCGATAGATAATATATGGCCAAGTTAGTCTGGATGCCTGCAATGGAGAGGAAAGCCACTTCAGTGTAGAGCTGTGGAACACACCACTAATCCCACCTCTAGGCTGAGTCTGGGACATTGAAGAGCGCTTCCAGTTCTTAGTTTTTTATTTCAGAGAGCAGGCCTGCAGACCCTACTCCTTCCCCCTACTACTGTCTCAGAGTTACCAGTGACTACCTTCTGCATGCCGAGGCCTTGACTGTTCTTCTCTGTAGTGCTTCAAGTGGGGCAGCAATACCTGGAGACATTTTTGGTTGTCACCACTGGGGGGCGCTACCGGCATCTAGTGGATAGAGGCCAGCGGTGCTGCTCAACTTCCCACAATGCACAGGACAGCCCCCATGGCAAAGAGTGACTCGGCCTGAAATATCACCAGCACTGAGGTGAGTAAATCCGGGTCTAGGACAGTGGTTCTCAACCCTCAATGTCCACTGGAGTCGCTGGGAAACGTTTACAAAATCTCGTTGCCCTGGGCCTTCCCCAGGCCAACTAAATCTGAAACTCTGAGGATGGGGCCCAGCCCAGGCATCGTGCCTTGTAAAAGTCCTCCAGGTGATTGTAACGTGCAGCCCGAGTTGAGAACTGCTAGCGTAAAGAGAGGGTGCTGTTTTCAACACCCTAACCTGCCCCCCGCCCCATGTGACTCCATTCTGTGTCTCTCATGGAGTCTTCTGCCAAAACTCTGCCCCCCTCTTCGCCCTGTGCCCTGCCTTCTGGCCTAGTCTATTTCTCCCTGGGGCTCCTAAAACCTGCCGGACAAAGATAAGGTTTGGGCTTTGCCTATCAAGTGACCGGGGATCACAGAGGGCCTCTCTGGTCAGCCGCACCATACGGTGTTTCCTACCCACCAGGGGAAACCCAAGTTAAAAATGGTTAACAGGAAAGCTAGTTGAGGGAGATAATTAGCAACTATTAGCCCTTTGGCGGCTGTATTCGTATTACATGGGATTACTCAGTAGCAGGAAAGGCCAGCCTTCTGTCAAGTCTGTTTAGCCTAATGAAGCAGAACAGTTGTTTTTGCATCTTTTTAAGGTGGAAAAAACACACATTCTGCAGTTGCCCTTGTTAATTGGTTGAAATGTCGTTTGAAAAGGTATCTGGACAGAAGAAAAAACATTTCATAGTTTTGCTGAGAGATCAAAACACATTGCCTGCATCATCCTTTAATTGTCTACAGACACAAAAGGGAACCTTCTTACCCTGGTTCCACTTAAAGCTAACAGCTTGGGGGAAAAAAATCAGAGGCCTTTATTGTCTGCAAATTCTCCGGGCAGCTGTGTACAGCCCGGCAGTGCAAGGCTTTCATCGGCTCTCCCCCGGGACCTTTGGGAATAGAAGTCCTCAGCGCACATGGCTTTGGTTCTTAGTTGTTTTATTCCTTACTAGGGGTCTAACTTGCTCAAGGTTATGTAAACCCGAAGCACCCAGTTATGCTTGCTTACTTGGTAACAGCACGCGGGCTCTCAGCCCAGCTTCTCTTTGCTGCATCTGTCTGTCCAGATGCAGGCAGTAGCTGGTCCTCCCCCCGGGCAGCTGAATGAAGGTGTTCATTAACGGGAAGGAGGTGGCTGTCAGCTCCAGAACTTTCCAGTTGAGTTGGAGACAGCGTCCCTGACGTTCTCATCCTAAACACTGTGATACTGTAGGCCAGGGTTTCTCAGCCTCCTCATTACTGACATTTGGGACTGGACTCCCTCGGCGTCGGTGGGCCGTCCTGTGCATTGCAAGATATTCAGCAGCACCCCTGGTCTCCACCTACTAGATGCCAGTACCGCCCCCCAGTGGTGACAACCAAAAATGTCTCCACACATTGCCAATTTCGGGGGAGCGGGGAGAAATCGCCCCACTTCAGAGCCTCTATTGCCCACCTCCCAGCTTCTAGCCAATAATTACACCAGGGAACTACCGGGAGACTTCAAGTGTGTGCACCAAGGAGGGAGAGGGTGGGTGATGCGATCTGACTGCTGCCGTGAGAAGGTCCTCGGCTGCTGTGTGGGAAGGTGGGGAGAAAAGAAAGAAGAGATTCTAGAGCAGCTAAGTCCACAAGAGGGGATGATGGCCTAGCTAGGAAATTCAGCAGTGGGAGTGAGAGGGAAGGATGGATTCGAGAAATGTTGGGACAGGGAGCCACCAGGACCAGTGGATGGACTGGGAAAGATCAGCACCCAAATGGCTCTTGAGTTGTTGGCCTCAGTACCCTGTACTGAGACGTAGAACTCTGGAGAAGAAACTGCTGGAACAGAGGGAGACACGGGAAACGGTGGATCAGGACTCCTGTTTTGAGCATGTTGGTTTTGAGATCCCTCCCGACAGACAGTCCAGCAGAGATGGGGGGGAGGCCACTGTGTCTCAGAGTCTCAGAACTCGGGGGCAAGAAGTGGGGTTTGGTCAGAATAGAGAGAGTATTTGAGGCTCGGGGGAAGCAAGTGTACGTAGAAAAGAATTGAGGGCTTCTTACTCTTGGCAGCTCTGTAATTTCAAGTTGTTTTCAACCCTCCCTCCCACAAGAGGTTAGAGGAAGCAAATGAGAAGTGGGAAGAGGCTCGTGGGATCTTACAGTGGCCAGATTTAGCCAGAAGCCCAGTTACATTTGACTTTCAGATAAACAAGGAATCATTTCTAGCCAAGTATGTTTGCGACACACATATCTCATCTGGCAACCCTAAACAGAGGCCAGCACACCAGGCAAAGATGGCCGTGTTTAAAGGCTATGAGATGTGCTCCGGCGACAGAGCAAATAGAACAATGCTTGATACCTTCTTTAGAGAAGCAGCTTCAGAATCACCTGGGATGCTAACAGAGATGCAGAATCTCAGGCCCCGCCCAGACCTACTGAAGTCGGAATCTGCATTTTAGTTGAAGCCCTGGGCGACTGGCATGCTCATTAGAGTTTGAGAAACCGTGTACGATGCTAGATAGAAAATGGCCCCAGAAACTCCCAACATGGAGCGGTGTTAAAGATGTGTAGGAGTATGGTATGCATGAAGACATAGGACTGTTACCATCATTACATCTTCCTTTGTATAATGCTTGAGTAATTGAAGCGTCTTCACATATACCAGTTTAATTATAACCAGGAAGGTTCTACTCTGTCATATTACAGTTATATCGGAACCCTTCATACCCAGAGGGGTCTGGGCTGACCTAACCCTGCTGCTTGGCCCAAGGCTGTGGGTCCCTCTCCAGGGTCCGACACAGTCATGCCAGAATTCAATAGGCAACAGCGGTTCGCCGCACACTTGCTACTCTTCCCATTTCTGTAAGTTTTCTCCGTGGAATGCTGCTTTAGCAGCACCCCTGCAAATTCATTAGCTATGTGTCCCGCAGGACCGCCGCAAAAATAGTAGCTCCTGGTCACTGAACAGCCACCATGTAAAATAGGGACCTTTCTCCTTTCTAGGTTGATAAAACTGAGGCACTGAGAAGTTACCTCATTAATTTTCCCTTTGAATGCAAACGGGATTCAACACAGAGAGCCAAGTCACAGAGGAAAAACCGCAATTCCCTCTGTGCAGAGGGGAAAAGTTAGGCTAATACTTGAGTGGCTGACTGGGAAAATGAACTGGGTTAATCTGATCATCTCCTCAACCCAACCAGTAAGTGGCAAAACCGGAACTCCGCCCTAGCTGTGGTCCCTGGAGAGGTCCTGCCATGCCCCTAGATCAGTGAGTCCCACCCTGGGCCGCGAGGTGCAGTCCTGGGGGAGCTCTTAATCCCACTGCAGGGCCACATCCCAGACCAGTCCTCAGAGCCCCTGGAGGGTGACTCAAGGATTGTGAAGCACTGCTGTATATTTTACCCAGCCTCCTCCCCCAGCCTGAGGCCACACATCCGCCTTCCTTCCTCAGATCTGCGCTCAACATAAATTAACCAGCCGGGCCAGAGGACGGCGGCTATATGACCATTTTACGATTACGTCCTAATCTTGCACTTTCACATGAAACAAAGAGACCAGCTTTTCCCTGAACAGCCAAATCCCACCCCCACGCCCACCCCCTTTTCAAAAGGCAACACAGGAGCTTGAGTTCCGCTTTCTAGAAGGATCTCTGACCAGCACTTGCTGTTCCCAGGCAGCTGTCAAAATCCCACGTGTGCGCTTCTATTTGAAATTTGTCTGTCTACAAAAACGCTGGAGGGAGCAGACAATCTGGTTTCGCCTTCACTTTTAGGCAGTTTGTGCTAGAAATAAACTTCCGTGTTTTATCTGACAAGCGGGGGCAGAAAGGAGGCCCTGGAGAAGAGCGGTCATTAATAAAGGCCACACTCGGCCCACGTGCACCAGGACAGGGTGTTACATAGTGAACTACAGAACTCCAGTGCCAGGCAGAAAACGAGCACTGCCCTGACCTCCCGGGTCACTGCGCCCACCTCCCGAGACCCAGCCCGCGTGGCCCAGCGCAGCTCTGCAGGACGGCCCGGCTCCAGGGCCGTCGTGTGTTGACTGCTCTCACCTTGTGCTGTGCGGTTGTTCAGTCTTCTGAATATTAGCCCTGGGTCGAATGTATGCTTAGGGGTCAAATGACCTGGGTTTCATCTCGCTCCACCATTTACATACCTTGTCACGAGGTCTTAGGCTCCTCACCTGCAAAACACGAAGTTTTAAGGAAACTGTAGTGTATGCGCGTGGCTGATTCACTTTGCTGTACAGCGGAAACTAACACAACATTGTAAAGCAATTATACGCCAATAAAAATAAATAAATAAATAAATAAATAAACTGGAGTACAGGATCAGTTACCGAAAGGCAGTAACTGCACCACATTCCACTTTCCTTTAATTAAAAACAAGAGTGAAGTAAGTCACAAAGAGAAAAACAAATATCATATAATATCGCTTATATGTGGAATCTAGAAAAATGGTACAGATGAACTTCTCTGCAAAGCAGAAATAGAGTCACAGACGTAGAGAACAAACTTATGGATACCAAGGGAGGAAGTGGAGGGCGGGGTGGGAGGAACTGGGAGATTGGGATTGACGTATATACACTACTGATACTATGTATAAAATAGATAACTAATGAGAACCTACTGTATAGCACAGGCAACTCTACTCAGTGCTCTGTGGTGACCTAAATGGGAAGGAAATCTAAAAAAGAGGGGATACATGTATAACTGCTGCAGAGCAGAAACTAACACAACATTGTAAAGCGACTATATTCCAATAAAAATTAATTAAAAACAAAAAAGAAACTGTTAAGTGTTTTGCGCCACGAGCAATAAATAGTACTTTTAAGGTTTTTTGCCCAGTTGGCCTCTCCCAGCCTTGACTCCCCTTCTTCCATCAGCTAAGCCTCTTTCTTGTCTGTCGGGCCTATGGAATTGTCCAGAAAAATCCAGCTATGGTTTAGTCACCTAGAGGGCTGGGAAGCTGAGGCTTCTTTTGGGGTGTTGTGATTGTTGTTAGGGGTGTTTACCTTTTTATCACACATCACATTTTGGAAATACATTTTTAACATGCTTCACATTTCCATTCACTTCACAATCACCATTTAATTCCGTGAATCCTCGGTGCTCCTTGAACCCTGGATTTTTTTCTTTCCAGTGCCCCTTCCCCACTGTGCAGTAGAGACTTTGCTTAATATTCATACCACTACTCTTTGGTTTTCTGCTTGCTTTTGCCTATCCCTGTTGGGCAGATTATAAACATTTTGGGTCTTTTTGTTTTGTGGCTAGAAATGATGAACTTCCTGTTTCCAGGAAGTAGATCCTCTTTCATTTCTCAGCAGCCTTAAATTCTGTGTGTTATGGTCAGTTGCTGTCCCTCTACCTCCGGGACCCTTTCTACCCGTTAGGAACTGGAGTTCAAGTTTAACTGTTTTGTCTTCATAGCTGTATGTTGCCATGTTTGACGACACAATATTATGGCACTGACCTGAGTGCAGAACGACCTTAGTGTGTGTATAGTCATGTATCACTGTGTAGCAAATTACCCTAAAATGTAACAACTTTAAAAAATTTATGATCTCACAGTTTCTTTGGTTCAGGAATTGGGGGGTGGGGCTTAGCGAGGTCGTCTAGCTCAGGGTCTCTCATAGGCTGTGGTCAAGTTGTTGGCTAAGGGCTACAGTCATCTCAAGGCTCAAGTGGGGGAGGATCCACTTCCAAGTTCACTCAAGGGGTTGTGGGCAGGTTTCAGCTCCTGGTAGGCTGTCGGACTGAGGGCCTCAGTTCCTTGCTGGCTGTTGGCCAGAGGCCTCCCTTTGTTCTTTGTCTTGTAGGTCTCTCCATAGGCCAGCTCACAACATGGCATCTGACCTCATCAGAGAGAGCGAGCAAGAAAAGCCAGAGAGAAAGCAAAGTTGAAGTAACAATCTTTAGAATTTAATCTTGGAAGTGATATCCCATCACTTCTGCCATGTTCTGTTTGCCAACAGCAAGTCACTAGGTCCAGCCCTCACTCAAGGGGAGGGGACCACACAGGGGGTGACCACCAGGAAGTAGGGATCATGGGGGCCATTTTGGAAGCTGCCAACCACAGTGTAATGGTGCAATGTAGTGTGAAATGAAGACATTCACGTGGATTTAAGCAGCAAAGTGTTTCAGGATCACTGCTGTTTGCCAGTTTATTCCCAAACATCACCATCACACAGAAAATCAGAGAAATCGAGGCTAGAACTGTATATAAGAGGTAACAACTCCACCAAAATGCTTAAAATGACTACTGTTTTCTGGGATAAAAAAAAGCTTTACACGGTGCCTTTATAAGACTACAGTGAAAAACCTCAGAGTGAAAAAGGGCAGCATTCAATAAAATATCATATCTTACGTTGAGCAAAGACATTTTAAGGCTAGGAAAGCTTTCATGGTGTGAGAACACAAAGAAAATTTTGATTCCTTTTGGCTTTATGCATCGAACATTGTTTTAAGCATAATTCAATTGCATTTGACCTATTAAATCAGCGAATACATACCCACTTCTACCATATATACTGTTTATACGGAGCAAGGCAGCTTATGGCCCCAGACTCCCTCCATCGAAGACCAAAATTTTCCTCCACCTGCTGATGCAACGGCTCTTTACAAAGGAGCCTTTGTGTCCATGTTGCCTTACTAGGTACGTTACTTCCCTTGATTTCCTCTCTGAGATGTAGTAACCTGGTCTGGTTTCCTTCCCCCAGATATTTTTCTAGTAAAACAGGCTATTTGGGCTTCCCTGGTGGCGCAGTGGTTGAGAGTCTGCCTGCCAGTGCAGGGGACACGGGTTCGAGCCCTGGTCTGGGAAGATCCCACATGCCGCGGAGCAGCTGGGCCCGTGAGCCACAACTACTGAGCCTGCGCGTCTGGAGCCTGTGCTCCGCAACGAGAGAGGCCGCGATAGTGAGAGGCCCGCGCACTGCGATGAAGAGTGGCCCCCACTTGCTGCAACTAGAGAAAGCCCTCGCACAGAAACGAAGACCCAACACAGCCATAAAAATAAAAAATAAAAAATAAAAAATAAAAAAAACAGGCTATTTAAGGCCTCCTCCTGGGTCTGCCTCATTTTACAGCAGTGGTTCTCAGTGGGAGTGATTTTGTCCCCCAGGGATGTTTGCCAATATTTGGAGACATTTTTGGTTGTTACAATTTGGCAGGGGAGTGCTATTGGCATCTAGAGGGTCGAGGCTAGGGATGCTACTAAATGTTTTACAAGGTCACAGGACAGCTCCCCACGTCAAAGAGCTATCTAGCCCCAGATCTCAGTGGTGCCAAGGCTGAGAAACTCTGAGCTAGGGTCAGCGATTACTTCTTTTCCCACCCAGGGGGAATTTAACATCTCTTGTTCGGTAGGGAAGTTAATAAAACCTCAAGTTAACCTGGGTGCTGACCTTACTTCTCCCTGATTCTAATGGCTGGGGTTCCTGTACTCAACTCTCTATCTTGTTATCCCAGGGATCTCACACCTTGGATACGAGGTGTCTTGCTCCGGGGTAGTTCCTGCATGCCCAAACCTTGCCCGAGATACCAACTCAGAACCTAAGCTCTGAGATGTCAGACCAGGATCCTGCCGCTGATTCATAGGCAGTGTGAGCTCAAGCTGATATCCTTTGTGCCCTATCTAGCCACCCTCCTCATCACCACCTGCTGGCCCCTGCATACCACCCAACCCTTTCTGGACTCACTGTCAGTCCATCTTCCGGCCCACCATTCCCAACCCACCCCCATGCTCCTGCTATTTGCTCTACTTTCTGATGGCTCCTGTCTGGGGTCTACCAGATGTTCTATAGCACAGCTTTCTGAACTTCCCCGCATACAGTTAAGTGTGGTCTGGTCCAAGCTTCTGTTTTTTCCCAGCCTGGAAGTCTAGTTTCTAAGACCTCGCTTCTCCTAGTCTGGTCCTTCCTGTTGCCTGATAACCTCTTGTTCTGACCTGTGAGATAGATCCAGCTGCATGTTGTTATTCCAGAACAACCAATAAAATCATAGAAAATAAATTCATTAAATGGATGATGAGTGGTTTTATGTAGATAAAAATGACAGGCAGGAGAGCCTTTTGGATGAATTTTTCAATTTTCCAGAATTTTTTGATTGGGTTTTTTGTTTGTTTTTGAGCTACAGTGTAGGGGATCAGAATATGCCACCTCAAAATATGCCACTTTGGCTTAAGACTTATTTTGAGCTGAAGAAAACTGAGAAACAGCCGATACCAAAAAAAACTTTCTGCCCTCCCCACCATTTGCCTATAAGTGGGACATAAAATTCTACTTGTAAAGGTGTCTCCCTCTCTCATACCAGGAAGAGAAGGACAAATCTTAGATTCTTAATCACTGGAGACGACTCTAGATCCTTATCAGCCCAGAGACAGCAACGAGAGGAATCTACATAACAAACTTTACTAAATAACGGTTATCTTCCATTAGTTTTCCCCTCTATATTTACTTTCCCATAGTTTGCCACTCCTAAAAGCCTAAACCCCTTTTCTTTTTGCCTTGTTGCTTTTCTACATATTTACTGTTCTTTGTTAAGATGCTATATAACCCCGAAGCCCTAACCACCCCACTGAGTTACTCATCACTGAGTTTCTCCCACGTTTATGCACTGTGCTTGTGTTAATAAATTTTTTTCTCTTGTTAATCTGTCTTTTGTCAGTTTAATTTCCAGGGCCCCAACTGCAGAACCTAGGAGGGTAGAGGAAAAGGTTTTTTTTCTCTCCCCTACAATAGACACAACTGCCAAGTCGGCTCTGGTATGTTTAGGAAGCCTTCTTAAGAGCCCATTTTGAAGTTCACTATCTCAGTCAAAAAGAAGAGAGGAGGGTTATCAAAAGGCAAGAAGGAAGACTAGGAGAAATGATGACTACATGCAGTGTCTTCGATGGGATCCTCGAACAGAAAAAGGACATTAGTGGAAAAACTGGTGAAACCCAAATAAAGTCTGGGGTTTGGTTAAGTATAATGCACCAGTGTCGGTTTCTTCATTTTGACAAATATGCCACGGTCATGAAGATGTTAACCATGGGGAAACTGGGTGAGGGGTTAAAAAATAAACACAAAGGGGAAATTCGGGGAATTTTTATGCTCTGAAAAAAACCTTTCAAAAAGGTGTCAGGACATAGTTTTTGTTTTGTTTTGAAAAGGATGTGACTCCAAGACCACTTTCGTTTCCTCCCCTGTCCAGATGCCATCTCTTAGGTCAAGACTGTGAGGCAAGCATTTTCTACGAGAACCACATGCTTGGTCCCCACATGCTTCCTAACTCAGAGTGGTTTGAAACAGATGTTTCTAGGCAACCATTTTGGGACATGATCCATTTCCAGGCTGAGAAGCACACACACCTTCATGTGTATTTGTTAATGTCTTCCAAATACATCACCTTCTATTGTAGTAATAGTGTTCCATCACAAACATATCAAGTCCTGGCTTCAGTGGCCTCACAGAAGGACCCACTGTTATCAGAAAGGGTTGGCCAAACCCCTAGATGAAGGAAGATGTGAACTTCACTTCGTGGCACTTTCAGTGTGCGTGAATCCACGTAATCAAATACCCCTGTCTTCAAACATGATTTTTCCTTTTGTTCTGGATGGCTACTGCTAGGAAGTTTACCACTGCAGGGGCAGGTACGGATGCATTTGGCAAACTCATTATAGAGCAACTATAATGAAACCCTCCCCTTTGCAACCACCAGATTGTCAAACAATGTGTTGAACATGCTGTCTCCTCACTGTGACATTTTCCTGCAGCTAGGGAGAGGCCAAGCATAATTTTTCAAGGAGTAAACTTGCCAGCAAGTAAATAAGTACCGAGGGGCTTCCCTGGTGGCACAGTGGTTGAGAATCCACCTGCCAATGCAGGGGACACAGATTCGATCCCTGGTCCGGGAGGATCCCACATGCCGCAGAGCAGCTAAGCCCGTGGGCCACAACTGCTGAGCCTGCACTCTAGAGCCCACGAGCCACAACTACTGAAGCCCGCGTGCCTGGAGCCCGTGCTCCGCAACAAGAGAAGCCACCGGAATGAGAAGCCCACGCACCGCAACGAAGAGTAGCCCCCGCTCGCCGCAACTAGAGAGAAGCCCGCGCACAGCAACAAAGACCCAACGCAGCCAAAAATAAATAAAAATTTAAAAAAAAGAATATCCACAACTATCTGAAAACGCTATTAATATACTCTTCCCATTTCCAACTACATATCTATGTGAAACTGGGTTTTTTCCATATTTTTCAACCAAAACAGTGTTTCACAATGTATTGAATACAAAAGCAAATATGAGAATCAGCTGCTTCTATTAAGGCAGACATTAAAGAGATTGCAAAGATGTATGACAATGCCCTTCTTCTTAATAAGTCTTTTATTTTAGAAAACAGTTATTTTCATAAAAATGTGTTAACACGTAATGTGTTTGTTATTGTTATTTTAATGACAATTACCATGTCCAAATGCCTATTTCCCAGTATGCATAACATATAGGTGAGGAAAAAGTCAAAGGGTAAATGTCAATAGAAGGATAGCTCTGATTTATTTGAACTATTTAGTTACTAATAATTTAGCTACTAATCACAAATTAAAACACATTTTCAACCTTGAAAAAGAAGTAATCTGACAAGACTGGATCACGGATGGACTGCTGTTTGTTACATTGTCCTCTATATTTTCTACGCTTGAAATATGTCATGATAAAATAAAAGAAGCAAACTACGTTGGTAAATTGGGGAAATCGAGTGATATTCAAAGTGGGAACCAAAGGGTGAAGACTCCCAAACAATACAATTTTAATAAAATTTATTCTTTACCCACGTGCTTTCATCATTTTTCCCAAACCTATAATGGAATGAATGGACTTTGCTCTGGAAGCCAGGCCTCTCTTCCTCCCTGCCGGTTTTGTCTTTCCCCTGTCTACATTTATTCAGGGGAGGACAGCAGAGACCCCGAGATGCCCAGTTCCCACCAACCTGCTTGGGGGGGTCCTCCAGGGCATTCGTGACAGAGCTGCCTCAAGTCTTCAGCTACCCCACCTAGCACACACACTCACAGCCCTAGCGATTATTTTTACTGAAGGATTGACTGCTAACAGAAGCCTGCTCAGTTCAGGGGCAAAGATCTGGTTTCTTGGCAGTGCCGGCAGAAAGACAGTGGCGCCAGAGCCACACCCTCTACTCCGGACATTTCAGCTTCTGAGAACTTCCACCTGCTCCCCTCTACAGAAGTGGTCAAAGACATTTGTATTTTGTGCTTGGTGAAGATGATGACAGAGCTGATAAAAATGCAGCTCCAACACTTTCAGCTCTTAACCCTATGACTGTCCCAAATATTTTCTTAGGGAGTTTGTTCTGTTATACATGCAGGGTTTTATTTTAGGTAAAGTTAACGTATAACGAAACACACAGATCCTCAACGTACCATTCCGTAAGTCTTGACAAATGAGCACCACACCACCTAACCCAAACCCCTGTGAAATAGGTCACTGCTTTCACTCCAGAAATTTCCCCCTTGCCCCTTCCTTCCCAGCTCCAAATCACTACCCTCTCCTCCTAAGAGGCAATCGCTGTTTTTCCCATCTTGTTGAGCTTTGCAGTGTATCTGGGAATTGGGGAGGGAGGAAGCAAACTTCTGAGAGTCCTTATTCATTAGACGAGCTGTGGGTTTATCCTGAGGGGCTCTGCCCAGTCTCGAACTGGAGGCCAAATTCTCACAAGTGGGCTTTTGATTAAGGCCTAACTGAAGTCCATTTTCCCCCAAGTTGCTTCTGTTTCCATGGACATAACCCTGGCACTATATCCAGGAGATGTCAGTGCTTAAGGGCCAGGGAGGAAAATATACAGCTAAGTAAGGAAATCAAGACTCAAAGTTTAAAATCTAGCTCTTTTTTGAAACTTATCATTTTTATGTCTATGTTTTATAACAAGAGGCTACAGACAGGGGATCTAAATTTTAAGCCTATCCCCAACCTGGACCAGCTACGACCTTGGATAAATTACTTCCCACCCCTGAACTTCTTCCAGCTATAAAGTGAACATCGCTGTATTGATTTCCACTATGATGGGTAGCATAAATCTTGTAGCCACAGAATTGGGGCAATGGCTTGTTTATGTGCATACTCCAGCCTTCCTCAGCTTCAGGGAAAGAAAAAGTGATCCTGGTCCATGATGTCAAATGAAAGCAAACTCCTTCAATCACAGTACAAGAAGTACTGAAGAGCACGTTCAATGACAAAACTACCCTTGAACTTAAGGGCCACTTCACGGGGGATGACAGAGTTCCCAGAATTTTTTTTCATTACCAAATAAATCTGGTTATTTTATATTTCCTGCCAGACTACCTTTCAGATGTCATTAGTCAGACATGCAAAAAAGCAATGCTGCCTTCCCAACTCTGCTGAAGTCACTTCTGTATCGTTCTGTTCATTAGGATGTTCAGGAAGGATTCATTTTTATTTGGTTTACACAATAAAATAGCTACAAATGGTAATGATTCCCAAACAGTACTTTGTTCCCAAAGAATCACACACCAGAACACTGAGGGGGCTGACTTCTGTGGTGGGAACTCAGCTGGGCCGTTTTTTCTAACAGAAACCAGTTCTGCCTGGGAGGGAGCCATTCTCCTTGGCAGCCCCGGGAAAGGAGAGCCTCCTTTCTCTCCCTGTCGGAATCTGTATCCCCCGTGTGCCCTTTGCTTCCATCCCCTCTTTCCTAGTCCTCTCCAGCCCTACTTGAATCCTCGTAGAACCTCAATGCGAATATCCAAACAACATAAAAAGGGCAATCAAAAAGTCAAATAAGCGAAAAGGTATAGAAATCCTTTCTCTCCTCTCAGGCCATATCTGTTTCTGGGCGAACTCCAGGTTAGGAGACAAAGTCACGTGAACGCATATTTTATGCTTTTGGTGCCTCCCAGTATTGTGCAAACCTGCAGGGGTTCATGGAGAGTGTCCCGGCCTGAGATGGGGAATCAGACCCTCAGGGCACGGCTGGAACTGGAGAGTAGGAATGCTGAAGAGAGATTTAGGGGTTCAAGCTTCCAGTGACTGATCTGGGGCCAGTAACCCCCGTTCCCTGAGCTTCAGGATCCTCGGATGGAACTGGGAAATGAGGCCCCGCGTGCTTACAGAACTCATCTTAGACTTTAACACGCATAATTCTTACCTGAGGGTCTCGTGAAAACGCAGATTCTAATACACAGGGCCCTGCATCTCTCCCAAGCTCGCAGGGGATGCTGAGGCCGCCGGTCTGCAGAGCACACTTTGAAGGGTACGTTCTCTGGTCGGGCGTGCGGGAGGTGCTTGGCTTTAAAAAAAATCTCTTGAAATCCTCACAAAGTGCGATGAAGTTGGTGTTACTCCACGTAACGCGGAAAGAAACTTGGGCTCAGAGAAGTCAGGAGGACGGCCGGCGTCACACAGCTCCCCGGCCAATGAGGGGCATAAATTAAAGTGGTGCTTCTCCGAGGGGGCTCCTCAATCCATTAGCAGCAATGTCACCTGGGAACCTGCCGGCAGTGTAAATTCTTGGGCCCCAGCTCAGACCTACTCAATCAGAATTAGATCACTGCTTCTCAGACTTTACTGTGCACAGGAATCCCTGGGGATCCTGTTAAAAGGCAGATTGTGATTCTGCAAGTGCGGGGAATGGCATGAAATCAGGCGTTTTCCGCACGCTCCCAGGTTCTGCCGATTCTGCGGGGCCCAGGACCACGTTTTGAGCAGCAAGGAAGTGGATGATCTTTCCCTCCAGCGGGAATCATGTTGTCTGTGGGTTTTATACTTCACACGCAGATGGGGCCTGGAGAAAGAAGCAGAGAGTATATTCCTGAATTGAACTGCAGAACCGGCTCCAACCAGAACGCTTTGGATTCAGTCTAAAAATTCAAACACCAAAGTAAAACTCCAAAGACAAGATGGGCAGTTCCTTCAGATAGAAAATTCCTCTGCTGCCTTCAGCGCTGCCCTCAGAGAATGGAGATCTCTCTCCTGCAAAGACCTGGTCCCCTGGGATTCACAGCCTTGCTCCATCGTTTCTCTGGGTGGCTGGGGGAGGGGAGACCCTACCAGTCCATATTCTCTGTGAAAATAGCACATCCAACCAGCCAGTTGACCCTTACGGAAGAATACCCGGGCCCCAAAGAGCACGCACTTTCCTGGCGTTCCAAGTTCAGGTTCAGTAGAGAGGAGTAATGGTCAAGCTTGCAGTTTGTCACCTGAGTGATACCCAGGTCTGCTGATCCGTATGCTTGGCTTGGTGTGATACTTTCCCCCAAGAAAGGCCTTTCTCCTTCACTGGGATGAGATGCCTTGTTCCATCCACCTGAGCAGAGCCTCTAATCCTTCCCCAGCTAACACTGGATTTTCCTTCTGAACTCGCCGCGTCTCTCAACACTGTTTCCTTTGTAACACCAAGCCACAGACTTCGCAAAACCAGATCCATCAAATAATAAAAACCTGCTTTTACTATGACCTCCCTCTTTGGGACATTCATCACTGCTTACCTTGAAGACCTTGAATTTTCTCTTTGCCCTGATGGCTGGCTGCCCATTGACTTGTGTCTACTGATGATTCTGGGGGGTCACAGGGAAGGGGAGAAATCATTTTATGTTGGGTTGGCCAAAAGCTTCGTTCGGTTAGTGAATACGTTGTTCAATACAGTTCTTGGTGAAGATGAAAAGTGTCTATTTTTATTTAAGACCGAACGAACTTTTTGGCCAGCCCCATATTTGTGTACATTTTCTATGTGGAAACATGGCTAATCAGGTGTGCTCACCTGCCGGGGAGGGCATCAGCTGGGGACAGTTAGTAGGCAACACTGATGGTTCCTAATGCTCATCTGCCTCTATTTGTTTGAATTTCAGAATAAACTGTGAGGCTAGGATGTACTTCTCTTTATTTATTTATTTATTTAAAGAATTAAGTCCAGGGACTTCCCTGGTGGTCCAGTGGTAAGAAAAAAAAAATCCACCCTCCAATGCAGGGGACGCGGGTTTGATCCCTGATCGGGGAAGTAAGAGCCCATGTGCCACGGGGCAACTAAGCCCACGTGCACTCTAGAGCCCGCGGGCCACAACTAGAGAGAAGCCTGCACGCCACAAGGAAGAGCCCACACGCCACAACTAAAAACAGATCCCGTGTGCCGCAACTAAGACCGGATGCAGCCAAAAAAAAAAAAAAAAAAAAGTCCAGACCCTTTATTTGTTTATTTATTTTGGCCACGTGGCATGTGGGATCTTAGTTCCCCAACCAGGGATCGAACCCACACCCCTTGCAGTGGAAGCTCAGAGGCTTAACCACTGGACCGCCAGGGAAGTCCCAATACTCCTCTTTATTTTTGCATCCATACCTAGCACAGTATCTGGTATGGGGAAGAGCCACACATTTTTATTGAATAAATTTTTAAAACTTGAAAAATATTCTATAAGTTCTTACTATTATTGGATGCTGCCTTCATTTCCTTATTTTCCCTTAGCCACCAAAACATGTTGATGTTTCATTTCTAAGATGCTGTAAAATGGAAAGCATTCAAAGCTTGTATGTTATTTCAAGAAATATTTCTACAAGCATACCCTTAATCTTGATTAATTTTTATCACTTGCTCTGCATCTAAAACAGTCCTGTCCAGTGGAACTTTGGGCTGTGATGCAAATGTTCTAATGGACACAGTGCAGCGTGGGCCTCAGTCTGCTGCGATCTGGCATCACGGCTGGGTGCCCTGGTACCAAGAGCACAGTCCCTGGTTTAATAGACTGAGTAGGAATGCAGAACCTCTTTAATCAGGAACTTGACTGATGTGATTCCTCAAGACGAAAGTCAGATGCTAGTTGTCTAGGTATAGGGCAATTTTCTTTGACTACACTGCAGATCCACATGTAGTAGTTTGTACAGTAAGTCCCCTACGAATGAGCAAGTTCCGTTCCGAGAGCGCGTTCGTTAAGTCCAATTTGTTCTAAGTCCAACAAAGTTAGCCTAGGTACCCAACTAACACAATCAGCTATATAGTACTGTACGGTAATAGGTTTATAATACATTTGCATCTTTGAAAGTTCACAACTTGCAACTTGAAAGTTTGTATGTAGGGGACTTTACTGTATCTGTTAATCCCAAACTCCTAATTCATCCCTCCCCGTCTCTCAAGCTGTATTCTAACAAGATTGTCCAGTTGATTGGAATGGCCTTTCCATGAAAAAAGAATAATAATAAAGCAAGGATGTTGCAACCAGCGAATTCTCTCCAACATTGAAAAAGCAGACTTAAAACTCCAAATCTCCGAGTTCTTTACAGATTCTTAATAATATATTCTAGTCTTGGCAATGAATATTATCATAATATTAATATTGGAAAAAACTGTCAGATTTGCAACTAAGAAATGTTTGCAAAAATTCACACCAGGTCAGCAAGGTACTCACCAACACGGTGTTTCTGTGGCCTACTTCCACTTGTTATGATATTTCCGGTTATATAATCTTTCCCTAGAGAAAGAGGAGTAAGGTTGTGAATTAAATGTGTCAAGTAAATGGATGTGGGTCTTTCTCTTGATACGAACACTTCATGCAAAATTCTTTCCAGGAGGCATCCTTGGGAGTTCCTGAATTAGGTTACTGTATTGAAAGTTTTATTTTAAACCAGTTTTAATGTTCCATATTTAACTATAAGCTGCAGCCTTATCTCCATTATCTGAACGCCAGCAATTCTGATAATGAGAACAGTGTGTGTCATCAAAGTGCAAAATGCTAGTAGCTGCTCTAAGAAGAGGGGAGGGGCAACCAGTCTTGAATCAAGAAGCCCCCAACATTACCGTAGGAATTAAACACAGAGTAGCACGTGAATTTCAACATTTACCTATTTCTTGTGGAACAGGAGCAAAAATGTCACCCCTCATTTGAAATCTCCCCACATTCTCACAGCGGTTTGCAATCCGAAGGCTGATTCTGCTTATATCGGGGAGCAAGTGATGCACGTGAGCTCCACAGAGGACCACTGAGCGCAATCCCTCTCTCTTCTTTGAAAGAGAGTCTGATGGTTTGCAATGTATTAACTCCGTTCGATGGTGAATTGCTATTTCAGTCACAGAAGCTGGTTCTCAATCTCAAAGGGGGAGGATATGTCTTTATGATTTTTTCGGCTCAAATCAGTGTTTCATGTTGGACTGCTACATGAAACCATGAAAAAAATGAACTTGGAAAAATATCAAAAATGTATGCTTCACGCTCTTAGTACATTTCACTGCCAGATTTTACGGTGATATACAGTGATGGTTGTCATAACAACAGAGCAATCCAGGAACCACAATTATGCATATAAAGAAACTGACAGTGAGGGAGAGCTGGTCTGGTCAGAAATAACTGGCTTGTTCCTAGCCGTCTAGTTATTTCACCTTGTACATCAATTATCTAGATCTGGGCTCTTAAAATTGCTGCTCATCTACCTAAACTTTAGGTTCTGCGCTTTTTCTCGTGATTATTCCTAGAATATTTGAGCAGAAGAAGATCAACAGAGTGCGTATGTGTCAGGCTCCTTGATTTCAATGGCTTAAGAAATCGACATAATTGATGAGACAGCGTTGAAGCAAACCACATAATTAAGGAAAGGGGGAACCTATGTAATTTTGAATTAAATGTCATGAAAGACATTTATCTAAATGATTAGAGGATTGCTTTGGAATAAAATATCACACACATCGTCCACTGTAAGAAACATTACCCTGGGGCTTCCCTGGTGGCGCAGTGGTTGAGAATCTGCCTGCTAATGCAGGGGACACGGGTTCGAGCCCTGGCCTGGGAAGATCCCACATGCCGCAGAGCGGCTGGGCCCGTGAGCCACAACTGCTGAGCCTGCGCGTCTGGAGCCTGTGCTCCGCAACGAGAGAGGCCCGCGCATCGCGATGAAGAGTGGCCCCCGCTTGCCACAACTGGAGAAAGCCCTCGCACAGAAACGAAGACCCAACACAGCCAAAATCAATCAATCAATCAAAACATACGCATCTGATTCAAGATCCTCATTAAAAAAAAAAAAAAAAAAAAAAAAAAAAAAAAAAAAAAAAAAAAAAAAAGAAACATTACCCTGTCTTCCAACAAAATGGCTGATGGCATTTAGTATGTTGGCACGAGTGTGAGAGCTTATTTATTATTCTAAATGATTAGCAATAAAAATGCATATTCACAACCAGCTTACGGTAGGCACTGAGTCAAATCTAAACCATGGAACCATCATTTTCCTAAGAGGTTTTCAAACCAACAGGTTTTTTTTTTTAATTTTTTATTAAAGTATAGTTGATTTACAATGTTGTGTTAGTTACTGGTGTATAGCAAGGTGATTCAGGAATATATATATATATATATATATATATATTCTTCCTTGTTGTTTTTCTATTTTGTATAGACTAGTGTGTATCTCTTAATCCCAAACTGCTAATTTATCCCTCCCTCCCCCCACCTTTCCCCTTTGGTAACCATAAGTTTGCTTTCTATGTGTGGTATATATATACAATGGAATACTACTCAGCCATAAAAAAGAATGAAATAATACCATTTGCAGCAACATGGATGGACGTAGAGATTATCATACTAAGTGAAGTACGTCACACAGAGAAAGACAACTACCGTATGATATCACCTGTATGTGAAATCTAAAAAAAGATACAAGATATTTAGAAAACAGAAATAGACTCATAGACTCAAACCAACAGTTTTGAGAAAGATAGTGGAGTGCTTTTTCTAGTAAGGTTTCTAACTTTTCAAACCTATTAGTGAAAATGCTGTCTTCCACACACATGCAATGATTACACATTTTAGGCATTATGCAGCAGCTCTAACTTGAAGGCTGAAAAAGAAAAAGCTGTTGGTGAAAATTCACCTCTCTAATAATAGTAGCAAGCATTTATGAGGGACAACTCTGTGAAGATTCTGGGTTTGTTTTCCTCACCATTATATACCTACCGTGTAGTTCAGACCCTGTCTTATGGTAGGCACTACATGGTCAAGATAAACAACCTTTCAAGATAGTTTTCCAGCAGTAGAGTTCTGTGATAAGCTGTGTTATTTATCTATTGCTGCATAACAAATTACTCCAAAACTTGTTGGCTCAAAGCAATAAGCATTTATCATCTCACAGTTTCTGTGGGTTAGGAATTTGGAAGCAGCTTAGCTGGGTGATTCTGGCTCAGGGTCCTTTATGAGGTTGTAGTTAGGACACCAGCAGGGCTGCACTCATCAGAAAGCTTGACTGGGGCTGGTGGATGTGCTTCCAAGATGGCGCATTCACGTGGCTGTTGGCAGGAGTCCTCTGTGCCTTGCCATGTGGGCCTTTCCATAGGGCTGCTTGAGTGTCCCCACAACATGGCAGCTGGCTTCACTGAGAATGAGTGATTAAAGAAAGAGAGCAAGGAGGAGACCACAATGCCTTTTTATGACCTAGTCTTAGAAGTCACACGCCATCACTTTAGTCACATTCTGTTTGTTAGAAGTGAGTCACCAGGTACAGCCCACACTCAAGCGGAGAGGAATTAGACTCCACCTTTTAAAGGACGCAATGCCAAAGAATTTATGGACATATTTTTCAAGCAACCACATAAGCAAACTTTGGATTTCAGAAAGTAGTGGAGCTCTGGAAATCCAAGATCATAGAAAAACACAATTCAATTTAATTTACCAAAAGGAGCTAAAAACATGCCCACATTCAACCTGCCTACACTCTGATGAGTAATGTTAGGAAAGTTTGCATCATTCAAAGACTTTGAGTCCTGGTAATATTACAATATATCTGAATAATGTTGAGTTGCCTATTCAAATAATATTGTGTCTCTAAAATATAATTATAGAAGTGTAGCATTTTTCTAAAAGGATCAGGCTTACAATCAGTACCATTATTCATAGAGACTCAAGAAAAAGACAAATACTTAAAACAGAAAAATAATGTAAGGATAATTGATTAATATCTATAAATATCTCCCTTGCTCTTACCAGGTCTTCAGACAAATGGTGTTATTTTACCTGCAATTGTCACCTTCTTGCATTCTTAAGCTTACAGCACCCCCAGCCCCTGTTGTGTATTTTTCCAATCATGAAAAGCACCTTATTTAACCTTTGAAATAATCCAAAGCCAGATGTAAGAGGAAAGAAACTGGATATTTGAAACAATCAAGCTAATTATATTGTTCCCTAATAAGAAGATGAAAAAACAAGCATAGAGGTTAAAAATTACCCCAAAACACAAGACAAAGAGCTAACGGTGGAATCAGCTACTCCTATTCTGGGCCCAAACCCTAGATCTCTTTTTGTTTTTACCAATGGTATTTAAACTCACTGTTATTAGAGAAAAATACACGTTATCATAGAAAACCGGGAAATACAGAAAAATAGAAAGAAGAAAACAATCACCTCCCAGAATCAGCCGCTTTAATGATTGGTGTATTTCCTTTACATCTTTGATTCGTATAGATTTGTTACACTGTTGGGATCACATCTACATATTTTTACATATGCTGCTTTTTTTCACTTACTAGTAAAGC
The DNA here is from genome assembly GCF_949987535.1 of Balaenoptera acutorostrata. Lineage (NCBI taxonomy): Eukaryota > Metazoa > Chordata > Mammalia > Artiodactyla > Balaenopteridae > Balaenoptera > Balaenoptera acutorostrata. The sequence continues at coordinate 10,529,483 of NC_080085.1, read as the reverse complement.
CAAACATTTCCTCAAATTATTGCAGCTCTTCATAACTGTTTTTGATGGCTGCATAATGGTCCAAGGTATTCATAGGCTTAACTTCTCCCTCTTATTGGATGATTGGAGTATGACAACAATAACAGTAAACTTTATTTACTAAGCTTGGGTGGGTGGGTATGTGTGTGTGTGTGTGTGTGTGTGTGCGCGCGCGTGTGCGCCAGGCTCTAAGTGCTTTAATTCTTACAACTCTGGAAGGTAGAGTTTTTTGGTTTTGCTGTGTTTTATTTTACAAATGGGGAAATCAAGTCACAGATTAAAAATGGTCAGTGTGGAAGACTGGATTATTGTCGTTAATTCTTCCCTCCCTCTGCCCTGTGACCTAGCATTGCAATAGTGGAGGCGGAGCCTGCATCCCCGCCCCTTGACTTTGAGCTTAGCCAATGGAAAGATTGCAAACTTGATTGGAGCTTTAAAGCTTTAAGGGTACCTGAGTGGTTGGGCTTGACCTCTGAGGCTCCTGTGATTCACCATGAGAAAAATGTGCCTCACTAGCTGCTGGTCCGAGGAGAATGAAGAAACACATGGAGCAGACCGAAAACCAGCCTGCATCCTGGAACCAAGCCCTCCTAACCCCCGGGGAATCCAACCAAGCCAGAGCTGACCCACAGAGCTGTGCGTGAAAAAAACAGATGTTTACTGCTGCAGGCTCCTGAGAATTGGGGGGTTGTTACGTGGCAATAACTAACTAACGTTATCAGTAACAACACATCCTTAGTCTGGAGTCCACAAATATCTGTAGTAAGCAATGGACTGTACTTTCCTTAAGCAGCCTTCATGAATATTCATTTTACCAACAAGCTTTTCATAAGAACTGTGCAATTATTAGAATTCAGTAACTAGTCTTCATTGCGGTATTTATAAGCAACATGAATCAAATTGAAAACGTTAATTTTGCATGGTTGAAGGTGATAAGAAAGCAAATCACTCATATCTATCACAAAATACATACAAGAGAGGACATTTTAATTCAGTTATACAAAAATTTAAAATCAAAAGCAGGTGACTTGGGAAGAAAACAAGAGGGAAATAACTTTGCTTTAGGCTTACCTTTTGCCTAGAGCCTACCTAGTTTCTTACTCCTAGATTTAGGATTTTTGATTACGACTGGTTGAGAAGGGGTTAAGCACGGGGCTAGAGCCAGTCCCAGCTGATGTTAAAGTAGTGCAGAATAAAAGACAGCAAGACACAAGGCAAATAGAGGCTGAGAAAGAAAGAAAGGAAAGAGGCTCCTAGCAAAGCCTCTCATATCATTCATTAACACTAGGATTTTATCCTTTGGCTATTATAGAAGTTGATTTTAATCAGGTTTAGTTCTCCCAATTTCCAAAGCATTTTTCATGTTTTCATCATATGGAGTCTTTTATAATATTTCAAAATGGATCTAATGTGAAATCCCACTGTTTGTGCAGCCGTAACTATAAACACCCTGACTCCGTAGAATTGAAATTATTCTTAGAATGCTAGAAATTCCCCTGGTGCAAGAGATAAGGATGATCATGGTATTTTGAAAAGGAAGTGTTTGGTTGGGTTATGTGTAAAAGAAAGACACACACACACACACACACACACACACACGGATCAAAAAGAATTCATCAAGAACCAGGAGGACACAGGTTTATTTTTTCCCAGTATGAATCTACATAAAGAGTCATTATTCTTGCGATGGATCAACTAATGTCAGTAGAGTCTTTCTTAAGATTTTTCAGGCCACTGATGAAAGATACAGAAATGATTAATAAATTTAGATTCATTTTATAAAGCTTTCTAGATGAGATTTAAAAAGAAAAGCTAATCTTATTCAAACTAGCAAGCACTGTTATTCAGAAGAACAAAGCCTTTTCAAACAACTTTCTGGTGGCTTCTTTTACACTTTATTTGAACTCTTGTTTTCATAACAAGCGGAAACTTTTATTATCGTGGTATTGTAGAAGTAAGTTTATTTCCGTTAAAGTCTCCTGTATTCCTGGCAAAGTATTAGCTTTATTGAAGTTGTCAGATAAAAATTCTTTGCCAGCTTGAAAAGTCAAACTCTTGTTTCATTTGGGAAAAAAATAACTCTCTGCTAAAAAATTTGTTTCTGTTTGTAACAGATAGCTTTAAACTATGGTTCTAGCATAGCTGTTGCAATTGGAAATGTTGGAGCAATGAGTGAAAGAGACATGCCACGTGTGAGTGTGGACTAGAAAATATGAGTATGCAAAAACATAGGTGGATTCAGTCACAGAGCTAGAGAAAGTGCTAGTACAGTGCATCATCCGGTTACCTACTCTTGCCTCCTGAGGCAAGGAAGCTTAAGGGCCCCATGGCCTACGTGGCCCCTTCCAAGGCAATGTGTTCACATGGTGGTATGTTTTCGTAAAATTTGCAAAAGTAATATATTTCCCCCACAACTAGTTAACACCACTGTCACTTTCCACTATGACTTCCCTTTCTTGTATCGGGTGGCACTAGAGATGGCCATGGCATTTTTGAAATCTGACTAAGGTGGAGTTGAATGAGGGAGAGTTTGATTTCAGTGGGATAGATCTGTATTTCATATTTAAGTTATTACTAGCCATCCTGATGTAGGAATGGCTTTCAAGACTACTTCTACAATCTACTGGGATGACTCCCTTGAAATTATGACATTGAGGGCCACAGGCAAAAAATATTAATGCGTGCTGTCACGCCTAGAAGCACCAGAAGTATGGAGTAGTGGAGGAGAGAGAAGGCTTGAAATACAGAAAGCCAGAAGGTAGTCTGTGGAACCCTAACCTTTCAGTCCTGAGACACGCAGAACTCTAAGTAGAGGATTTAGTTCTCAATAACCCTAAGTCACAATGGAAGTTCTTTCCCATCAGGAATAGACTGATAGCCCAGTGTACACAATTATAAAGGCATTATATCATGTGAAATATGTTTCATATGATATATATTTTCAAATATATGAAATATACTTTAATATGCTATAGATGTATTTCATTATAAATATAAATTTCATATATATCATTTCACTGTAAAATTAAACATATATAAGAAATATACGTGATATATATGAACTCAATAGAAATATATCATACATATGATATAGATTTGAAATCAATAGAAATTATACTGATAGGGAGAAATAAATTATAACTGAAAGATTCTTTGAGGTCATAACAAAATCAATAATACATGAAGAGGAAGAAATAAATTTTGAATAGAAGTGATGTGCAGACTCTTGGATTGTTTGCTAATCCAGTTAATAAAAAGAAGTAAATCATGTAAGCACATTTGAAGAAAATTAAATTTCTTGCCAATTTGACCAGAAATACTAATACTGACAATGATTAACACAAAAATCATAATATAGCGGTAAATAAGGACATCAGTGACAAATTGGTAAATGAGTGTCATTAGTTCAAAGAATGTTTCAGATTAGTCGCCGTGTAAAGAAACTTGAAATGCCCTGTATCTGAGAGCTTATACATGAAAGAAATGTGATAGGTTTTCCAAGCTTGACAACAGATTCTAAAAATTTACACGACAGCTTTGGCAGTGAATGTCATTTCAACTTGAAAATGAATTAGGAAGCTGAAAATCAATTTCTAAACTGTCGATGATTTTTTAAAAATTTAATCAATCATGCTAGACAGAAGAAAGACTTTCAATTTCTGCTACAGAAAAGAATTACAAAATCATAGTCATTTGAAGAGTTGATCAAAGAAAATGCAGCTAAAATATGTAAGAAAAAAATTATAGAGCTGTGTCAGGGAGTTAATTAAGATATGTCATTTTTCTAGATTTTGTGATGCTTTTGGTATTTGCTAACTTTTTAATGTTTGTAATATTTTTTCTCATTCTAAATACATATTTGAATTTTTGTACCTAATTTTGAACTTGTAGTGTTTTGTTCTTAAAAGGAAACCCCCAAAATCATATAGGTTTCCTGCCCGTCTAACAGGCATAAGTAGGCACAAGTGTACATCTGTGCATGAACACACACACACACACACACACACACACACACACACAGGCTAACATCATTACTGCTATGCCCCCATATTCTTGGTGACAGGTTTTGCTACCCACTGCAGACATTAGACCTCTGGGATATCACCTGACCCCAAGGGAGTTCTGGTTCACTGAGCCCTCAAAACAGGACGGGAGAAAACCTAAGAAGCTATTGCCACTAGAGAGACCACTGTGAACAAGGCTGGATTTGGCCCAAACGATCTCTAGGGAAGACTCGTTTTCAATCATGGGCACCTCAGGAGTTCCGAGCTCTTTCTGCAGTGTCTGGGGGAGTTAAGTTTGCTCAGATCTCAAGGGCACCCTGGAGGCTGTAGAATCCCCAATGGATCGGCTAACAAACTCCCCCTCCTGGCATCTTCTGGGCCTTGGAGGGCAGCCCAAGCGCCACAACTCCCCTGAACACCTGCAGGCCGCCAGCTCTGACACCATCTCACACTGGAGAATGAGTAGCTGCTCAGTCCCTGGGGAACATCAGTGGTGAGGAACCTTCCACTGGTTCTCAGGGGATTCGTTAATGGTTGCTTTGCAACAAGTTGGCATAACTCCCAGGTAACCCAAGGGCTGGCTGCGAAGGTGGTCTTGTACATGAAATACAACGCCAGGGAGTAAAAGAGCTCTGCAACCACTTGCTATTTGGCGATGCACCATGCAGCGCATGAGGGCCGGGAGTTACCCTAGGAAGGGGAGATGGTGAGCAGGGCAGTAAACTCCCAGGCAGGGGCACTGGTGACGGAGCAAAGCTGAAGGCACAGGGGGGGCACGGCACCAGTGGATGTCGCCCGTGCTGTGAAGGGACGTGCGATTCAGATCTCAGCACTCTCTCCCCATCTACACAGGCCGGCCCAGTTTCAACCCCAAGTCAACCTTGACACCAATCTCGCCTCCTTCATTAGTTATGAAAGCCAATCAAACATGGATAAGTTACAGTTTTGCTGAAAACTGGGGGTAACAAGAAGCCTACAACACACTGAATTCTTTGCACACATGCTGTAGGGACATGCTTTCCTTCAAATGTCTTCTTCCAACCCCACCTTTTCCTGACTCCGGCCCCAAGCAGCCTCCGTCCCCTTGCTCCTCCCTCTCCCTTCTCTAATATGAAATCTGATCACCGGCTTAACACTCAGGCCTCAGGACTTCCTTCTCCCCAGTGGACTGATAAAGTCTTTTCAACGTCTCCATTAAGACAGGTCTCTCTCTCTACAGAGGAATTCTGGTCTCAGCTGCTAAAACGATAACTGTTTCTCCATATGGCTACCTAGATAAAATAGGAAAGAATACTGCTGCTTGACCACAGATGTAATAATTGATGGTGTCCTGTCTGGGCAACATATATCATTATGACTCTCTGAATGGGATTTTGACTTTCATAAATCAATTTCAAACTTCAGATTTAGTATTTTCTCTACACAGGCCCGTTAAAGGAAATTCGGAAAATGCAGGCAAGTTGCAAGAAAAGAAAACTTTTCTTTTCAGCATCAGTCCATCCCTCGTATGACTCATCGTTCACATTTTTGTGAATTTTCTCCCAGATTTTATATCCACTGAACTGAGGTTTTGGTTTCTTTGTTTTTCAAACATAGTTTTAACCACACTGCATATACGTGCCTACATACTGCTTTGCAAATGTCGATCCTAAATATTTTCCACATTATCACATAAACCTCACAAATATCATTTAAATGTTTGCATGACAGACCCTCAAGTACATAGTCCATGCTATAGAGAACTCTGTTGGTTCTCTATAGCTGCTGTAACAAATCACCACAAACTTAACGGCTTACAATAACACACGTTTATCATCTGACAATTCCGGAGGTCGGAAGTCCAGCCTGGGTCTCACTGGGCTAAATCCAGTCGTGGGCAGGGCTGCATTCCCTTCTGGAGGCTCTAGGGCCTCAATCCCCCTTTGCCGGGTAGGTGACATATTCACAGGTTCCAGGAATTAGACATCTTTGGGGGGCCGTTATACTCCCTACCATACTTATCCATTTCTCATTCTTGGACTTTCAGGTTGTTTTCTCATTTTTCGCTATGATATATAACATTGTAATAAATGTCATCATTCGATCTACTTTTCCCTTGTTAGGTCAACCAATCTTTTCCAGGTACAGAAGGGAGAAACTGGAGAGAGTAGAGATGTTGGGAGCAGGTATACGGGATGCTGCTGGCATTGAAGTAGTGCGATTCAGCAAAAATAATACTGGGATTCTAGTCCGTAGCCCACCAGCACTGACTAGCTGAGCAATTTTAGGCAAGTCACATAATGCATCTGAAAAATTTCCCTGTCTGCAAAATGGGGAAATGACACTTATCCAGGCATTACCACAGGGTCAAATGAGATGATGTAAACTGTAGAGCCACTGCATTATTGGTGTTCATGGTGGTGATGACCATGATTATGATAATAATCAATGTAATAATTAAAAGTAGATCCAATAACATGGCATTATTATTTTTAACATTTTTACTAATAAGACACCTGGCCCCTCAAATCGTTTATCTTATCTAGATGGAGAAGGAAAAATCAGAAAAATAATTTTGGTAAGAATCGAGTTGAGAAAGAACACTGTGCTTTGAAATTTTAATTATTATTTCGAACGACGCTTCACCTCCTCCCTTATTCCCTGAAGTGGTCCTAGGGTCCATGCAGCTCTGCCATTGCACCAGGGCAGGCTTTCACTCTATGGTCTTGGCACTTGCTATTTCATCTTCCAAGAATGCTCTCCCCCCAGCACCTACTTGGCTCCCATCTCCTTCTTCAGTTCTTTGCTCAAACATCTCTGCAAACACCACCTCCATGGACCAAACTCAATAAAACTGCACTACCACCATGACCCCTGCCATTCTCTATCCTCTTCCTTTCTTTCCTTTTTTTCCCCCTGTATCACTACTAGAATGTACGTTTCAGGAGGGCAGGGATTTACATCTACTTCATTTCCTGCATTTTGTCCAGTGCCTAAAATGGTGTCCAGTATATATTCTGGACTCAATACTTTCATTAAATGATTGAACAGATTTTAACGCAGTCCGAGCATTTGATCCACTGGGTTGTGAAAAAGAATTTACCAAAGGACTCTTTTTAGTAGTAATTTTCCCCATTAAGGCATACTCTTCACACTATGATTTGGACAACAATGGGCCCAGGCTGGGGGAAGAGGGGGAGGGGAAGCAAGCAAACACAAGAGAGTATATACACTTAGGAAGTCTATGTTGAATAAACAAACGTCTAAGAGGACTGTTTCCTTGACTCTGAAACTTGGTTTAATGTTGAAAAGCAGAAATGAAAAGAAATGCTATTTGGTCTGTTAGTTGAGTGGAAATCAATTGAGATGGAGGACGGGCTGAACATCAGCAAGCTTTTCACACACCCGCAGCCGGAAAAGTCTGGGTTGGGGAAGAGATCAAGACCCCGTTGAGCACATACATTCACTCTACTCCTCCTGATGAACTTTTCATGAACTGATTTTCATTGTCCTTTACCCACAGGCAAATGGACGCGCCACCACCCCACCCCGCTCAGACGCGCTGTTATTTTACACTTGTGCATTTGTAACTCTTTTCTAATTTTATTCTCCCTGCTCAGAAAAACAGAACAGCTGCTACTCCCAGCTTCCTGGCTGTTCTCTCAGCCTCCCCCCTTCCTTCCTGCCCTTCCACTGCAGGTCTATGTTATTTCTCTTAAAGCAAGTTTTCAAAACATCAGGATAGATAAAGATCTGAGGGCCATAATTCTTGTATACTCCTTGAGGACTTTTTTTTTTTTTTGTCTTGGATCTTGTATCCCAAACAACGAAACTGTGCCAAGAATTTATTTCAAAAGTAAAGCCAAGATGTATCCCTGTGCGACTAGCCGGCAGATAAACAGCTTTCAGCTTAATCCTAACAAAAACGGGCAAATGGACACTGATACTTGGTTTAGTATTTCACTAACATAATCCCTTTCCCATGCAGTGATACTCTTCTGTGACTTATTTGTGTGTGTGTAGATTTATTTATTCTCCTGGGACATGAGGCTTTTACGTCTTTTAGAAAATCCATGTGAATGTTCAAGTGAAAGAAATCATATGTCATGCTTATCTTTGGTGAAAGCACCTGTGCACTGAATGATCTTCACTAACAGAGGTGATCTCCTTCAACCAAAATGGTAAGACAACCTCCAGGAAAATGTGGAGGGAACTTATTCACTCGAATCTTACATACTGACTCAGTAATGACCAAACTTCAGTACTGGAGTTAAGAGTAGACACAAAGGGTCAACTTGAGTTCAGTGGCAGCTCAGGACATCCATTTGGAGCCTGGGTTAATTACTGATGGGGAGAAGTTGGCCAGTTTCAAGAGAGTTCTGGAACTAAGTATGAATCTGTGTGTTGGGCAGTTTATGTGGAGAACAGAATATGGAGCTGGGATCACAACCGTTCAGTTGGAAGATTCTAGATGTGAAGCTCCTTCAGCAGATCCACACCAAGGTTACTCTTGGTACAATTCACGGGACCGCTAGCTAATTCAGTTTGGGGAAAGAATTAAAAAGCCTCACAACTCCAGATAGTTGGAAAATGGGTTTGATTCCCCTCTGAATGTTTAAATTAGCTCAAAGGGAGGATGAGTGAAGGTGAATGATTCCAAGAAATACCAGGAATTCACCAGCAAAAGGGACTTTGGCAAATGAGGGCCATCAGTTACGGATGAATTCCCGGAAATACTAGAAAGTTTATGTGGACAACCAAGGAAATAACATTTCTTAATTCAGGGCCTACATCTCTCCCCGGGTTCCTGGCATGTGGGCAAAGCTGTGATGGCTGAATAGGGGTGGTTTTGGCAGTAAAGGATTCGCAGGAAGCAAAAACTGTCCACAGAAATTCTGAAAGGAAGAACTGAGTTAAACAGCTTTCTAGGCAGTATAGGCCAGAGAGGGACCCAGGAATCCTGAAAACTCTGAAGAATAAGATACAATGAATAAGACCATAAAGTACGTGAGGAATTACCCTTCTCTTCTCGAGTTAGCCTGACTCCTGTTGGCCTCTCATTAAGAAGCAGCAAATCTTAGTTATCAGCGTTTTTCGGAAGATGAACATTTTTTTCCATTGAACTCTTTGATGTTATCCAAAAGTCCCTAGGAAAGGAAAATGATACACATTCATGGGCTTTATATGAAAGATTTCAGAAAGTCCAGTAAAAATGTTTTCAGATCTCAAAGCTTTCGGTAACATTCCAGTTTTACCTCAGACCTACAGGGCCAAAACTTCTTTTTTTTTTTAACTGTTATGTACAGAAAAAGTTACAGGAGTTGTCCAATGATTGGCAATTTTTAAAAGGCTTCATTCACTTGGCTTCCTTTTATTTTAAAATTTATTTATTTATTTATTTATTTTTGGCTGCGTCGGGTCTTCGTTGCTGCGCGCGGGCTTTCTCTAGTTGCGGCGAGCGGAGGCTACTCTTCGTTGCGGTGCGTGGGCTTCTCATTGCGGTGGCTTCTCTTGTTGCCGAGCACAGGCTCTAGGCACACGGGCTTCAGTAGTTGTGGCACACGGGCTCAGTAGTTGTGGCTCGCGGGCTCTAGAGCGCAGGCTCTGTAGTTGTGGCCCACGGGCTTAGTTGCTCCGCGGCATGTGGGATCTTCCCGGACCAGGGCTCGAACCCGTGTCCCCTGCTTTGGCAGGCGGATTCTTAACCACTGCACCACCGGGGAAGCCCTCACTTGGCTTCTTTTATTGTAAGAGAACTTAGTTTGAATTTACTCTGAGGCTGTGCATAGGATGGTGCTAAAATGGAAACAGGAGAGAAAAGCTCTAGGGATGTCCCCAGATCTGCCAAGGGACAAGCCCACCAGTGGCAGAAGTTGTTAACAAAAAGAACAGGGAAGTCTGCTCAATATTCTGTAATAACCTAAATGGGAAAAGACTTTGAAAAGAATAGATACATGTATATGTGTAACTGAATCACTTTGCTGTACACCCAAAGCTAACACAACATTGTAAATCAACTATACTCCAACAGAAAATAAAAATTAAAAAAAAAAAAGAATCCTTGCTGATCCATAAGGCGGACCCAGTTCTAGGGCTTCAGACATCTTGCTGGCATGAATATCATTTGCAGCAATTAGCATGGGCGCTGTTGACTGGGTTTCCTCCAGTTGGCCCTTTTGGCCACCAAACCAGGGGGCTTCCTCCAATTGCTCAAACTCCTTCACTTTCATGGCTGGCTTGAAGGACCCTGATACAATGGAAGGTTTGGGTTCTTTTCATATCCTCCCTCACTCCTACCCTGTGGTTGGGCTGTCATTGGAGGAAGCTGGAAGTGGCAGAGTCGGGGAATTGGTCTCAAAATGGATTTCGAATTGTGGCCCCAAACCCACATGGGACCTCAATGCAAATAATTTTAAAAACAAACTAAACAATTCTAGTGAATTCTTACCCGTATCTTGCAGCACCTGCCCCAGGTAAGCAAGAGCTTCTGTCTTGTCTCTTCCCACAGATGTCTGTCTGTCCTTCCATTTTGGGTTAGTTCTTTGCCCTGTGACCTCACTGTCTTATGAATTCAAGGAAAGTGTGAACTTGCAGTTTGGCTTTTTGCTATTTTAAGAGTAGGAACCATACTCTTTCTAGCCCTGTATATCTCCAAGAAGCAAATGGAGGTCCCTTCCACAGAACCTAGCAAAATATAATTGTTTGTCCATGGGTCTCTGTCTCTGGACTGCCAAGTTATGGAGGGCCCGAGCTGTGACTTCTCCTCTGGATCCACAGGTCTGGCCTGGGACCAGGCACAGAGTAGGTGCTCAGTGAAAATGCCTGCTACTCTCTGCTGCATTTTCATTTTAAGTAATCCTCTTCTCCCTTGCCTTCCGGGGACCAGCAGTAGCACCTGGGAGCTTGTTCGATATGCAAATTTTCTGGCCCTACCCCAGCTACTGAACCTGAAGTTCTGGGGGATGGGATCTCGCAATCTGTCTTAACAAGCCCTCCAGGTGATCTACTTGAGAACCACAGCCTTAGAGAAATAAGAGAGATGCAACTGCTTCTTTCTGACCCTTTCAGGACAATTGCTATGGCTTTTGCTAAGCAACAAAGCAGCTGAGTACGTGAGGAGCCAGCCCTAAGGGAGGTTTCCAGCTGCAGCCCTGATTTCTCACCCCGGGACACACTGCAGACTCTCATACTCAGCTGCTCCGTACTTGCCCATTGGGTTTCCCAAACCTTGAGTCAGTAACCTCAATTTCAACTTTGGCTGTACATTGGAATCACCTGGGGAGCTCTCAAAAAAAAAAATTCAGACCAATTAAATCAGAATCCCCAGGGGTGCGGCTCTTTGTTGTTCCTGTTACTGTTTTAAGTTCCCCGTGTAATCCCCTGCGCCTGAAAATCTAGTAGGGAATCAGTGCTGTGGCCCTAGCTTGGTAGCGTTTTCTTTATAAGATAAACTTAACTCCGATGTTGATTTTTTTGGAGTAAGACATTTCTCTCTGAGCACCATCCACCGCAAATCACACGTGCACTATCCACATGTGACAATGAGGCCAACAAGAATGGGAGTGTTCGTTCTGGGCACACGGACGGGGGCTGCCTATTTGGGGTCCAGTCCTGGGTGCACCAGGCAACACCCCTTAGCAGAGAGGGTCGTCCAACATTGTGTCTTTGGGTTTCAAGAGCAAAGAAAATACACGTGCTCTGTAATTGCCCGTTACCCTGGATTTGGTGTCCCAGAGAGGCAAAGGTTCTGACAAGTAAGGCGTTTAACTGGAGAATGCGTTTTCACTTTGAATAAGTGTCCAGCATTTTGCCTTCGCAGGCCAGCCAGCCTTGAGGCAGGTGAACTAGGTCACTGTTTCTGCTAAACTCTTCAGGGCAGAAGCAGCTCTACCATCAAAGAGCAGACTTGCAAACCTTTGCAGAAGCTGTGACCCATTAGCAAGCTCTCCGGCTCCTGTTCCCTGGTGGTGCCCAGTGGGTGCGCCCAAAGAGACACGTGACCAGGGTCAGGACTGATGTAGCGCAGGGCTGAGACCCTAAGCACTCCACCGCCTCCTGTAACAGCCTCTGGGCCCTGCCCTGCTCCAGCGTCACGATCAAAACTCCCCCCTCCTGCCTCTGTGGTTGGCAGGACTGCAGCCTTATCTCCCCCGGCCCCATGTAGCACCGTCATCTGTGCGTTCTCATCTCCCACCATCATCTGGTCCTCTGCAGCTGGACCATCCAGTGCCCCAGCCAGACCCGTCAACTGGTCCCATCACACCTCTGCAGTCTTACCTCCCGTGGACTCACGTAGCTCTATCATCTGGTCATGAAGGCCATTTTCCACCTCCTCCTCCTCTGGACTTGGACTCCCTTGGACTTGGACTCTTTCACCCATGGCTTCCTCTTGATGCTTCCTCTGATAATCACAAGCAGAATTAATTGTACTCTTGATGGTTCCAATAGTGCTGTACACATATATCTGTTCTAGCACTTTTCTCATTTTTATCATGATTGTTTATAATCCCTTCTCCCTCAAGAAACTATATGCTCTTGGCAATCTATTTCTTACTCCTAAAAATATATAGATCCAGGGACTTCCCTGGTGGCGCAGTGGTTAAGAATCCGCCTGCCAATGCAGCGGACACAGGTTCAAGCCCTGGTCCGGGAAGATCCCACATGCCGCGGAGCAGCTAAGCCTGTGCACCACAACTACTGAGCGGAGCTCTAGAGCCCGCGAGCCACAATTACTGACCCAATGTGCCACAACTACCAAAGTCCGCGCGCCTAGAGCCCGTGCTCTGCAACAAGAGAAGCCACCGCAATGAGAAGCCCGCACACCGCAACGAAGAGTAGCCCCCGCTCGCCACAACTAGAGAGAATCCTGCATGCAGCAACGAACACCCAACGCAGACAAAAATAAATAAATTTATCAAAAAATATATATAGATCCAGGGACTTTCATGGTGGCTCAGTGGTTAAGAATCCGTGCTCCCAATGCAGGGGGCCTGCGTTCGATCCCTGGTCAGGGAGCTATATCCCACATGCATGCCGCAACTAAGAGTTCGCATGTGACAACTAAGGAGCCGGCAAGCTGCAACTAAGGAGCCCACGAGCCACAAGTAAGGAGCCCACTGGCCACAACTAAGGAGCCCACCGGCCTCAACTAAGACCTGGTGCAACCAAATAAATTAATTTAAAAAAAAAGAATACATTGAAAATAGCAAATTCAGATAAAACAAGTTAAAATTTTAAAAAGTATATATATATGTGTGTGTGTGTGTGTATATATATATATATATATATACACATATATATATATAGATCCAGAGCCTCAAAATACCTGACAACAGTAAGTGCCTAATTAATACTTATTGGCTCTGCCCAATGGGAATAGAATGTGAGTCACAAATGCAGGCCACATATGGAATTTGAAATGTCTAGTGGCCACATTTTTCAAAAAAGTAAAAAGAAACTGGTGCGGTTAATTTTTTATTTTTAATTGGCATCATTTTATTATATTTTATTTTTCAGTGCTTTTTTAAATTGAAGTATAGTTGATTTACAATGTTTCAGGTGTACAGCAGTGATTCAGTTATACATACACCTGTCTCTTCTTTTTCAGATTCTTTTCCATTATAGGTTATTACAAGATATTGAATAGAGTTCCCTGTGCTATATAGTAGGTCCTTGTTGTTGATCTATTTTATATAGAGGTTAATGTTAATAATACATTTTATATAACCCAATATACGCAAAATATTATCATTTCAACATATAATCAATGTAAAAAGTATTGAGGTATTTGATGTTCTTTATTTATTTTGCATGAGGTTTTTGGAATGTGGGATGAAGTTTACATTTACTGCACATCTCATCTGGACTGGCCGCATTTCAAATGCTCAATAAGGCTCGCGGCTACCACAGTCTAGAAGCTGAAGTAGCGCACGGGAAGTTGAAGGTCAACCTTTCTTCTAGGCCTCCTGGCGAGTGAGAGGAAGCCAGGTCTCCCCTGAAAGTCTCAGAGGCCTGTGAGAAGGGAGGGCGCCTCAGAGGAAAAGACAGCCACCAACCCCGGCAAGGAGCTAGGGGGCCCCCAGGGCACAGCAGCCTGGCCCGGGGGAGGGGACAGGTGTGGGCCAGGGCAGGGGCACCTCAGAACCGGAAGGGGCAGAGCAGCGATTCCAGGGTTCAAGACAAATGCAACAAAGCGAGCTGTTCCAACGAACAGACCCACTTGATGCTGACTTGCTCCCACTCACTTTCATTTTGTGTGTCACGGGGTCAGAACTGACAGGTATGGCAGATAAAGGAACAGACCATTTATGAGGGGCCATTAATCTTAGCCTCACAGCAGGGCTAAAGGAGAAAGCAGACAAGTTCCTCCTCTTCAATAAATCCACCATTTACAAATCCAGCAAGAAGCAGTAAGTGAAGGAAGGTCTTCCTGCGGTAGAACAAGTAATTTTGAGTGTCAGAGGCAGCACGAGAGCCAGAGGAGGTAAGGCTGGCGCCGAAGCTTTTAGGCGGAGCAAGAGTGTTTAGCTCTTTGAAGATGGAATGTTCTGGAAAATGCAAGGGAAAGGCCTGAGCTAATACCTTCAAAAGGGAGCAGCAATTTTTCAGAGAGATTTTCTCTATCTATTGCAAAATAACCAGCAGTAAAGCCATTTAAGGAAAATACTGTACATTTAGTTTCTTTATATTCCTCTCTGGGCTTCTTTCTGGCGAACACATCTCTGATCTGGGGACTGACCACAGGGGTGGGGAGACCCCTGCTCAGGAAACCTTTTTCGGGGGAAAGGGGGAAGGCAGTATTATTTAGCCCTCTACAGCTGTAATAGTAAAACCCTGACCTGCTTGATTCCTCAGCACTGCTTTCTAGATTTATTTTGGGACAGATAAATTCTTAGACTAAGGCAAAACAAAATATATACAGATTGACCACCTGGGTTGTTTTCATTATTTAAGAAAATTCATCCAAAATTACAACGCCGCTTTTCTAGGCCCTGGAAAATCCTTTTGCATTTCTGCTAATAACTGCAAAATCGCTTTGTTAAAGAGTTATCAAAATATGGAATGACTCTGGGTATTTTTAGCAAAGGAGACTTTTTAAAATAAGATTTTCACTTAATTTATGTTCTCACTCAGTCACCTTCATGTTTCAAACCAAAACAAAATGAAAAATCCTCCATAAGGGTTGAGATCTTAATGATTTAGATCAACGCTATCAGTCTATACTTTCTCAGTAGTTATTTTTTTGATAGATTCAACACTTCAGAGCTGGTTAAATATGAAACAGCACATAAAATAGTGGACCGCAGTGCAAACAGCAGCCTGAATGCCAATACTATATTGAAGAGACAAACATGCCTTATAATATCTTCAAAAAATGAAATACCTTTTAAATTAGAAAAAGCCACTTAAATACATGCTAGGTGATTGAAAACACATAGTTAATGATAAGGAACTTTGTTAAATGCGAAGCCAGAAAACAAGCAGACTGACTGACCTAGTAGGATTAATGATGACTTTTTTTTTTTTTTTTTTTTTTGTTTTTATTTTATTATTTATGGCTGTGTTGGGTCTTCGTTTCTGTGCGAGGGCTTTCTCCAGTTGTGGCAAGCGGGGGCCACTCTTCATCGCGGTGCGCGGGCCTCTCACTATCGCGGCCTCTCTTGCTGCGGAGCACAGGCTCCAGACGCGCAGGCTCAGTAGTTGTGGCTCACGGGCCCAGTCGCTCTGCGGCATGTGGGATCCTCCCAGACCAGGGCTCGAACCCGTGTCCCCTGCATTGGCAGGCAGATTCTCAACCACTGCGCCACCAGGGAAGCCCAATGATGACTTTTAAAATAAAAACATGAAAATATCTTTCCCCTTTTTTGAGTGGGGAAAACAAAAAGACTCCTTTGTATAAAACACCCAACGTCAGAACTATACCCAGGGCCCCAGCTGTTCAAATATTTTACTGCCAGCAAATTTCACAAGCAAGTATGCTCCCCTTCCTGGAGGCTAAGGTTTCTCCTGGGTTTGATATTAGAACTTGCTGGGTGTCCAGACTTTTCCAGATTGTTATGAAATAACTACTACTCCAACTTGTGTCTTTGAGGCTGACATGAGACTTGAATCAGTCTGCTTTATTATTCCCTTATCAGTTTGGAAAAGCCTACATTGTGCTCTGGGAAGTGGTGGTGGGAAGTGGTGGGCCGGTCCCACAGACACCCCCCTGTCCTCGGGGGCTGCTTTCATTGTGTGCAGTTACTGTTGTAACCCCCAGGCCTTCCACCAGGGCTTTACCAGGCAGGTTGGAGGCTGCAAATGTAATTTACATGTTCAGATTCCTCTTTTAAGGAACATTGTGGAAAAGCTTTTCCATGGCTATGGTTCCTGAAGGGAAGTTAATAGCGTAGGTTGGGAGAAAAAGAAAAAACAACAACAAAAAAACCCCCAAACTCTGCAAGGGGGAAACCTATGAAAGGATTAGAATTGCTGTGCTAATCTGACAAACCGAGATTCTCTCATTCACCACATCTGCCACGACTGGCCTTCTATGCTGAATTTTCTGAACTCTTTTCAAAGCATAATTTCCAAACAGTTGAAAACATGGTTCATGTCAAAGATTTTAGCCAACTACATTAATGATGGAATCAATGAGACGGTAAAGGTATTTCAAGGAGACTTGGAGGAATTATGTACTTACAGGCATTAAAGAAGAAGAATGTTCAAATGAGATTACTAGGTTAGATATGAAACTGCTCAATGCCCTCCAGGACAATAAAACTCTAATCTTTAGGGTTATCTTTCCCACCCATCAGGAATGATTAGCATCAACACTAACTTCCCATAGTCTGGGATCTTATTTAATAAAGAGTAAATAGGGGCTTCCCTGGTGGCGCAGTGGTTGAGAGTCTGCCTGCTAATGCAGGGGACACGGGTTCGAGCCCTGGCCTGGGAAGATCCCACATGCCGCGGAGCGGCTGGGCCCGTGAGCCACAACTGCTGAGCCTGCGCGTCTGGAGCCTGTGCTCCGCGGCGAGAGAGGCCGCGGCGGTGAGAGGCCCGCGCATCGCGATGAAGAGTGGCCCCCGCTTGCCACAACTGGAGAAAGCCCTCGCACAGAAACGAAGACCCAACACAGCCAAAATCAATCAATCAATCAATCAATCAAAAAACATACGCATCTGATTCAAGATCCTCATTAAAAAAAAAAAAAAAAATCCATAGCAAAACAAATCACTGTTTAAAAAAAATAATAATAATAAAATAAAAAAAAAATAAAGAGTAAATAGCAAGTCAAGCAAAGGTAACCTCCCACAGCCTTGTAGGTAGTCCTGGGGTGGGCTTGTTAAGCAGCTCAGTGTTAATGACATTGAAGGGAGAGCCTGAACACTCCTGGCCTTATTTCTAAGATTTAGATCATTTTTCTTAACACTTTATTTATTATCCCTTTCCTGCTCTATTGTGATTCATAATCAAGATGGTAGGAAGAATATGCTAGCAAATAGACTTCGGAACGTGCAAGTTTTCCGTACGCCCCAGGAACGTGAAGAATGCAAATGGATGCGTTTTGCGGCTGAGGGTAGGTGGCGTTGGGCAAGGAGACAGGCAAAACTGAACAACCAAAGTAGGTGGCTTTCTCAAAAAACTAACTATAACTGTAGGCTTAATGTGCCCTCTCAGAAACTGATACTCTGGTTTGGAAGCAGCTTGTTAACTGTATTTTGACTTTAAATAGCACACTTTGCTAAGGGAGAATGCACATGCACTTTTCTTTCATAGAAAAGAGCCTCTTAGTTAATCCCATGTTAATTATACAACGCTATAAATGTGAATTTTCAGTGGGCCAGGGAGCAATTGGCAGGAAATTGACACGCGAAGTGAAAAGTTGAGTTGGGGTGGGGAGAGGGGGAGCTGCTGGGAAGAAAAGAGGGGGAGTGAGTCAGAGGTTGTGACCTCCCAGAAAAAGATGTGATCTTGAGCAGTTAGAACTGAAGCTGAAGAAGGTTTCTGGAAGTGGAGAAGCCCCTGCCGTGGAGACAGGAGGCACGAGGGGCAGCCAGTTCAGGGAGAGGAGAGCTGTCTAGAGTTCCAGGGCAGCCTGGATCCCAAGCTGGGTTTCAAAAACTAGCAGGAAAAGTGTCTAAAAAGCAGGGACATCATCAGAGGGCCTGGGTGATGGGAGCAGTTCCATCCTCGCCTAGGAGTACTATTCCGCTGAAATTATTTAGAATTGCTGGTGCATGGTGATAATAAAAAGCAGACTGACTCTTGGTTTTATTACTGTGTGGACCTCAATGAAGACCACCCAAAAAAGAACAGACAGAGGCTCTTTATTCAGAGCAAGGGAGTTGGCCACCATCGCTTACAGAGATTCAAAGACAGGCAGAGGAGTGGGAAAGCTTCACAGTAGAAAATAAGGAAGGCTCCAGGTATACCCTGATGGGAGCTTGTTGACATGGGGAAACCGGAGGAGAATAACAAGAAGTGGGGCAGCTTATGTGATTGGTTTGGGGAGCATACTTGGCTTTCTCTGGTCGGTCCTGAGTTGGAAGTCAGGGCAAAAAATAGGGAAGTTGGCAGTCATTGACCAAGAAGTCCTGATATTCTGTGATAATGGCTGTAGAGGTTATGGTTTGGCTTCCTGAGCTGGTTGCTGCAGAAGTCGTGGATCAAAATTCTTTTGTTATATATGGTCTGGCCACTGTCCATGTGTATATTCAGTCTCTCAATTGTTTCTGAACATTCGACTTATCCCTTTATTGCCTGCACCCTAGCAGATGACTCTGTTGGTAGGCCCTGCCTATAAAGATATATGGCTGCAGTTGTACTAAAGTTGAACTGAATAGGGATTGATGTAAAAAAAGAGAAATCAGATTTACCTGGTAGCCATGGGCAGGACATGCTAGCCAGGAAGAGACTCAATGATGGAACAAAACTGACTTGGGTTTTGGCGATGCACAAACAGAGCCAAGATATTCCTGGCTTGACCACAGTCTCTTGCACTCCTGACTTGTAACTCCCAGTAATTCTCGAACCTGACTGCACATGACTACCACAGTCACAATCAATCAAATCAGAATCTTTGAACATGGACCCCAGGTATCAGGAATTTTTTAAACCCCCCCAGGTGATTACAATGTGCAGGAAGTTTAAGAATGAGTGCCCTAGCAGCCCTTGCTACTCAAAGTGTGGTCCCCCAACCACTAGTAACATCTGCATCGCATGGGAGCTCATCAGAGCTGCAGATTCCCAGGCTGCGCCCTCCATCTACTGAGTCAGAATCTGCATTGTAACTAAGCTCCAGGTAATTAGCGCGCACATGAAAAGTTCGGGAAGCACTGCTAAACTGTTGGCTCACTGTGGCCTGTCTATGGGGAGAAACACTAGGATTATTTCCCATTTTGCTGCCCAGGGAAGACATACCTTCTCCCCTCCCCCACCTCTTCATCTAATTGCAAACATTGCTAGAGGTGGAAGCACAGAGCTTATTTTGGAAAAACTGAAAAATGTGTCACCAGCGCTAGAGTTTTTGACATAAAAAGCATGGTTTGCTAGTGGACAGTGTAATTGCTTATCAAAATTCCCAGAAACTTAAGGGGAAAAAAAGACCAAAAGCAGAAGCCTCTAAAAAACTAATTTTGTCTTTTCCCAGGAAAATCTTTTCTGTTGATGAGTCAAAGAATATTCTATTAGGCTAGCCAAACTCTTGAAGTTTGCCCAAATAAACCAGT
Organism: Balaenoptera acutorostrata; assembly: GCF_949987535.1. NCBI lineage: Eukaryota > Metazoa > Chordata > Mammalia > Artiodactyla > Balaenopteridae > Balaenoptera > Balaenoptera acutorostrata. The sequence continues at coordinate 10,509,769 of NC_080085.1, read as the reverse complement.
GTCCACAAAAAGACCTCTGATTTTTTCATGTTTTAAGTGTATGTTTATGGGAGAAAGGATTTAGAGTGAGATTAAGTAAGAATAATGAAATATTTGTATCTGTCTTCCTGTGTGTGGAAGAGCTAACATCCAGATATTCTTATTTTGGATGTGAGGAAATGAAGTTAAAATTTATTGACAAAGATCTTAAACTAAATCAGAGAAGTCATGGTTATTTCTCTAGAACTTTACAAAAAACCAGAGGATAAGACTATAAACTCTACTTTTAATAAAGAAGTTAAATTGTGAGGGTATGGAGTAAGGAAATAACACCAAACACAAACTCATATCCACAGGAAGAAATGAAGAGAACCAATAATGGTAAATAAGAAGGTTAATATAACAAACTATAAATATATACTTGCTTTCCTTTTTTCTCTCACCTTTTTAAAAAGATTATATAAAGCAATAATTATAACAAAGTGTTTTTTGGTTTCTAACGTATATGGACATAATATGTATATAGCAGTAATAGCACAAAAGAGGGGTAGAGAATGGAACTATATAGGAATAAAGTTTTTATATCTTACTGGAATTAAGTGAGTACATCTGAAGTGGATTATGATAAATTAAGATGTATTTTGTAAGCCTGAGAGCCATTAATGGCTTAAAGTAAGCCATTAAGAAAAAAACTAAAATAAAAAATTTAAAATATCATTAAAGAAATGAAAATAATGCACTAGAAAGTATCCACTGACTACAATAAAATGTAGTAAAGAAGGAAGAGAGAAACAAGATACCTGAGACACATGGAAAACAAACAAAACAAAATGGCAGATATAAATCCAACCATATCAATAATAACTATAAATATAAATGGATTAGACAATATAATCCAAAGGCAGTGACTGTCAGACAGATAAAGAAAACAAGATCCAACTGTATGCTGTCCATAGGAGACACACTTTAGATTCAAATTTTGAAGGTATGCTAATGTTTAAGGATGGGAGTGGGTGTTGGTGGTGGGTGAGTACGTTTAATCTACTATGTGTTAGGCACTGAAGTACAGTGACTTTTTGCGTTAACTATAGCTCTTTTGTTATGAAAGACCCTAGCCCTCTAATATGAGGACAATTTCAGTTCCTCCAATGAGCATCCTGGAAGATTCAAACACCCTCCTCTCCTAATCAGTTCAAAGAGGAGAGAAAAAAGATTAGGCTAAAAACTATCAAATTATAATTTTCAAAAAGGTAAAAACATAGCTAACATCCCTACACTAAATGAGCGTGTTTTAAAGATATATTTAACTCACGAATGAGGGAGCGAGCAAGATGGTATAGCTGCTCCAAAGAACAATACCAACACTTATGTATTTATAGTCTCTGAAAGAAAGACTGTTGAAGTAAGATCTCCAAGTTAGAGACAGATTGGTCAATATCCGATGGGGCAATAAAACTGTAATACTTTTCTACTAGATAGAAATCATTTTTATCCCTACTTAACAAAAATCTTTTTCAGTTTAGCAATTTTCTACAAGTTAGCATTCAATTTTATAAAGTCTTGGGTCTAATCAAGTAAATGATAAGTCAAACAAAGCTACCTACATTAGCTGCCCTGAAGGTGGGCTTGTAGATACCGTTGTAGAATGGCATTGAAAGGGCACACTGTAATCTTTCTGTGTTCCACGTTTTGGAACTTTTTTTCTTAACAAAAGTACATTCAATTACGGAATACTGTTGAATATAACAACAACAATCACATGGCTAATATTTACTGCTGGCTCCTTTCCAGGTACTCTATGGAGCACATTACATCTTTATATCATTTCCTCCTCACTGCAAAGCTAAGGGATGGGTGGATAATGATAATTTCCATTTTAGGATGAGAAAATTAAGGCTCAGATAAAATCAGTAGGTTCTTCAAGGTCACGTATCCAGTAAAGGGTGTCGACAGAATTTGAGCTTGTGGTTTCTTACTCTAAAAGCCTATGTATCTCACAAAGAGGGTTTCTAAAATGTCTCTGTATCCATAATAGTGTCTTGAATATTATATATGTTCAGTATGTGTTTCTGGTGAATTAATTGAAAAGTCAAACCAATACAAGCAAAAAATGAAGTAATAAATAATTCTGGAAGGTCCTTCCCTTTGTGCTTCTGTACAGTTTCTCCCTCCCTGAAGGAAATTCTTCTCTTTCTTCAGACTCCTCTTCTCCTCCCACAGTTAAAGATACAGAAAGTCACACGATGATAGCATCACTCCAAGATACTGTGTGAGTTAGCACCAAGTATGGATATACATCTTCATTCTTTATCACAAAATACTAGCAGTGGAAATGCACCGGCCCACGTCAGAGATTAGTTTTTAAATTCCATCATCTATTTCACCGAGACATCTAAAAGAACTTCACAGACAACAATCATTCCCTAGATCAGCTGAGGAAGTGAGTGAGCAGGACCTTAACATATTATTTTTTACAGATGGAAGACCAGATAGGCTACGCAAACCCAAGGTCACACACAGAGCACATCTTTGGAAGAATGCAGAAAAGAGAGCCAATTTTTTCAATTGAAACTTAGAGTTTTAACTATTGGACAATCCCTCTGAAAGTTGTTTTCTTCTATTTTGATGTCTCCTTTCTTAAGGAAAAAGGATGCCAAAAAGACGGCTGATTAAAAATGGAGGAGAGAAAATACTGCAGAAAAAGAATGTCTCAGACATGTCTGGCAGTGACAATTTTCTTGATTTAAACAGTGAATGATTTTTGTATTTCCATGTTAGTGACCCCATTCAGCAAGACATAATTGCCAAACACCTGGTAGGTGTCATATACTCTTAGCTAAAGACCACACTGTGGGAATCCAGAGCCCATCATGATCATTTGCTAGAGAAGACTTGAAGTTTGTAATCAAAATGATTCTGTCTGGATGTCCTTTTCCAAAAACAATTCACTTATAGATCTCTTTCTGTTTAAGCAGCTTGAGTGTGTGCAGGTGTTCCGTGCGACCTGGTGTGCCACTGTTGTCAAATTCAATCTTATCTTCAGTAGCACCCTCGTAATTAGCCAAATAGAATCTGATCATTCTATTTCGTGGTGCACATCACAGGCATGCCTGGGTTATGCCCCAGTAGACAGCTTGGATAAATGACAGAGGCAGGGCGATGGCGAGCATGATGCTGGCCCCATTTGTCCTTTATCTAGAGAATCAGAGCTTGTCTGCATATGGAAAAACCCTTGATACACAGGCATGAGCAAGAGGAAGGAAGAATAAAGGATGCCAAGGATAAAGAGGTGAGAGATGTAACAGTATCAGAAGCTTCTCCATCAATCAGAGCACATGGCTTTGTAGGCCAGGCAATCTATCACAACCCCTCAGCTCTGCTGGTACCTGGTGAAAGTAGCCAGAGGTAATACACAAGTGCCCTGATAAAACTTTATTTACAAAAAGAGGCTGACTGGATTTTGCCTTTGGGCTCTAATTGCTCCTCCCCAAATTAGAGAACAGGTGTCCCCACATGATTTTACCCTAAGCTGGGACTTCAGAACCGCAAAGGTGATGATCTGAACTGGGAGCGTCTTACCTTCTCAACACGTTGCAGAAAGCGGGCACCGTCAAAATCTTTTTTTACAGTTAGGTGGATTTGCGTAATTTGAACCTATCCATGTAGCCATGCCCAGATTACAGAATAAAAAAAGACATCACCAGCCTCCCAGAAGCTCAGCATTATGTCTGTGAGGCACAGCCCTGTTGCTGTGTGTAGCTGTAGCTCATTCGATTCTGTTGCTGTGTGGTGCTCCGCTGTGTGCCAATGTCACCCACAGCTCAGCCAGACGGCCCCACAGCTGCTCTCTGCCCGGGCCCTGCAGCCCTCCCAGGTTGGGGTCCTGAGCCCACGGCTCTGCTGGGCAGCCCATCCTTGGAAATCCAGGTGGGAGGAGCCATGCCCCCCAGGCCGTGCACTCTGTGTGCTGGTGGAAACTGCGCTGTGCAGACGCCATCGAAGTTTGCTGCCTTCACCCTCCACTGGGGGGCTCCTTGCCCCCGGGGCAGCCAAGGAATGTGGTGCCAGAGTGTGGGGAGCAGAGCCTGCGGTGTGAGGCGGGGCCAGGCAGCCAGTGCACAGGTCCTGCAAGGGCTGGTGGCCCCCTCTTTCAAACTGCTGTGCTCCCCCCTACCCCCTGCACTCAGGTCTGTTATGGGAGCAGTGGCCCCAGGATCTGCGAATTGCCTTAGGGGTCTTCTTGCATTATCTTAGAGAATAGCCCCTAGCTCCTGTTGGGGTGGTGGACACATACTAACCTCCTTATCTAGGTCACTGGGCCACACTCTTAGAATTCTCATTTTTTGCAATATGGATAAGATGAAGAGTTTCCAAATCTTCAAGCTCTGCTTCCTTTTCACTTAACAATTCTGCCTTTAAGTCATTTCTCTCTCCATTGTGTTTTACTATAAGCAGTCAGGAGGAGCCAAGCTGCACCTTCAACACTTTGCTTAGAAAGAGCCTCAGCTAAATATCCAGTTTCATCCTTTGCAAGTTCTACCTTCCACAAAGCGTTAGAACTCGAACACATGAGCCAAGTCCTTGGCCGCTTTGTAACAGGATCACCTTTCCTCCAGTTTCCAAAAATATGATCCTCATTTCCATCTGAGACCTCTTCAGAATGGCCTCAACCATCATCTTTCTACCAGCATTTGGTTCAGGATTACTCAGGTGTCCTCTAAGAAGACTGAGGCTTCCTCCACAGCTCTCCTCTTTTCTTTCTGAGCTCTCATTGCCTTTAACAGTTTGTCCATGGCAGTGCAGGCTTTTTCTAGCACGTACCTCAAAACTTCCAGCCTTTACCCATTCCCCAGTTCCAACGCTGCTTTCACATTTGTAACTACTTATTACAGCAGCAACCCCACTTCTTGGTACCAATTTCTGTCTTAGCTCAAGCTGCTATAACAGGATACCACAGACTGAATGCCATATAACAACAACAGAAATTTCTCAGTCCTAGAGGCTAGAAAAGTCCAAGATCAAGGCCCATGCAGATTTGGTGCCTGGTGAGGAGGACCGGCTTCCTGGTTCACAGGTGGCTGTTTTCTTGTTCTGTCCTCACAGGGAAGAAAGGGCAAGGGACCTCTCTGGGGTCTCTTTTATAAGAGCATTAATCCCATTCATGAGAGCTCTACCCTCAGGACCCAATCACCTCCCAAAGGCCCCCTCTTCCCCCTCCTCCAAATATGATCATGTTGGGGATTAGGTTTCAACATGTGAATTTTTTGCAGGGGGACACAAATATTCAGTCTACAGCAATATGGTTATTGGCCATTTTGATATTCTTTTTTGGTGAAGTGTCTCTGTGTCTCTTCAAGTCTTTTGCCCATTGTTCTATTGTGTTGTTTGTCCTTTTCTTACTGATTTAAGGAGGGTTTTTTTTCTCCTCCTGAATTCTAGTTGTATTGCTGTGTAACATTTTGTAACACATTGCTGTGTTACTTAAAACTTAACAGTTTAAAACAATAAACATTTATTATCTCACATTTTCTGTGGGTCAGGAATTTGGGAACAGTTGACTGGGCTGGTTCAAGATCTCTCAGGATGTTACAGTCTGGTGTCAGCTGGAGCTCTAGTCATCTAAAATCTTGACTGGGGCTGGAGGATCCACTTCCAAGATGGTGCGCTCACATGGCTTGTAAGTTGGGAGGGGACTCACTACACATGAGCTTGAATACCAGGAGGGGAGAATCACTGGGGGCCATCTTGGAGACTGGCTGCCAAGTAAGTCCTTTGTCATATCAAGTCATTTTTGGAGAAGGGAAAAAAAGGAAAGGGTAAAGAAGAGATCCTTTGGCATGTACCTTCAGTCATACTAAAATGCCTTCCCTTCTCATCTAACTGACTACTTAGCCATTCTTCAAGACCCAGGTGAAGTCCCCAGGGCATCAGTCTCTCTGTGGTTACATGTTTATGTGCTTAGATCTGCAGGGAGACCTGAGACACTGCCTGCCAACTGATATGGTTCTCAGGACCCCCAGAGGTTGCTGGTTTGGTCTACTGGCTAAGTCATGCCTGAAATCCTGACTTAGTACTTTTTAAATTAAGATTTTAATCCTCTCTTGAAGCTAGTATCCTTGGGTGGGTGTAACGTTATGATTTGCCATGAGTCATTTATCCCTTAGTTATTAAGGGTCACCCAAGAGATGGTTTTCAGATTAGGCAGAGGCACCAGGCCCCTGGACTGATAAGGAGATGAAGAATTTCTCAGCTAGATAAGGGGAACCTGTAGCCACAGAGCTGCAACTAGGGAGAGTCAAGAGAGGTGCTTCAGGAGGAAAACTTAAGGAGGCACTTGCCTCAGAGTCATGCTAGTACAGGGTCTGCACTTGAGAATGAGTGCCACCTTAAATTTTGCACTCCGGGTGTCTTACTTGCCTCACCTTAGTCCTAACCCTGGCTGTAAGCTCCAAGGGGCACTTGGTACCTTGGCCATTTTACTTGGGCCTGGCCATGTACACACAATAATGGTAACAATCCCAACGATGACAACCTTAGGTTATATGACACGCTATTGCCATTTTTTTCAGTGATTTCATACGGTTTGACTTAAAATAATTTACTAATTTGCTAATGATCAGGCACTTTGCTCACAGAATTACTAATCCTTACAAGAAGCTCTGCAAAAATAGGCATCACCCCCATTTTACAGCTAAGGAAAGCGAGGTTCATCAAAGCTACAAAACTCAACCAAGTTCACACCACTGGTCAGAGGTAGTGCCAGAGTTCCAAAGAAGGTCGGCCCAAGTCACACACCTCAGCTGGCTATTATTCTCACCACACTGGATATTTCTATAGGAAGACAGAAATTGACAGCTACAGTTGTGGTGTAACTTTAGGCCATCCAAGCAGAGGTTTACTCTATCAGATGAGCGATGACCTGAAATGACCCTTGTTATGCAAACACATTAGTGCCAGCTCTTAAGTGAATCATAGACCTTTGAGTGTTTGCAGAAGATGGCATGGGAAGATGGAGCTCATTAAAAGGCCTCATGAATGACTAATTGCCGTTGAGAGAGATCTTACAGGTGGGGCAGTGTGGATCTCCATCTAGAGAGAGCTACAAAATCTTTCACTAGAAAATTCTGTTTTAAGGCCCAGTGAGGCAGTTTAATCTTTGTCCGTTTTCTGGGAAAAGGAGGATTTTTATTTATTTTTTTGTAGATGAAAAAGTGATTTTATTGTTAAACATGGCCAATGTGAAATTCTGTTTTGAGCCCCAAGAGTTGCTACAAGTTTTTGTCTGCAAGGAAAAAAAAAGACATTTTTCAGTGGAATCATTATCCTTTTCTTTTTGGAATGGACCATATGAAAGTGTAGGTCAAAAGTGCCAAATGTTGGCAGTTTCAAATGGTACAGCCTAAGACATAGTCAAGAGCAGGTCTGGCCAACTTTTCCTGGAGGGCTAGATAATAAGTATTTTAGGCCCTGCCAGCCATAAATAAGGTCTCTGCCCACTACTCACCTTTGCCATTGTAGCATGAAAGCAGCCACAGAAAATATGTCAGTGAATGGACGTCGCTGTATTATAATCAAACTTTCATTATCAAAATGAATGGTGGAGGCGGAGTCAAGATGGCAGTGTGGGAAGATGAGGAGTTAGCGTCTCCCCACAACTAGGGCGCCTGCTGGCCGCTGGTGGGGAACTCTGACGCCCAAGGAGATGGGAGGAACCCCAAAGTGAACTGGTAGGACGTAGAGGGAATGAAGGGGGAGGAGAAGTGGAGGCCAGACAGGACTGGCACCCCTGAGGCCAGGGAGATCAAGAGAGGCAGGCGGGAGGGACTCTCTGGGAAGAGCGGGAGAGGAGCGGAGGGCGATCGCCTGGCCCACTCTGGTCAGGAAGCCTGGTGCGCTCCCAAGCTGGTATCCCCCCTCCAAAGCCCCATCCGGGCTGCGTGGGTCCTGGGGCCATAGGACGGAGGCCGGGGAGATCAGGAGAGGCAGGCGGGAGGGGCCCTCTCAGACCCCAGACTGGAGGAGCAGGAGAGGAGAGGAGGGCGTTTGCCCCACCCACTCGAGCCCAGGAAGCCTGCTGGGCTCCCAGGTGAGGTCCCCTGCCCTCTGAGACCAGGGGTGGGGGGCACACCTGGGCCCCTTCTGTTCCTTGAGCCTAAGCCCCACCCCCCACAGCCCCCAGGGCCTTTTCCAGCCCTGTGGGTCCTAAACACTGGCCCTGCCCACCATCCAAACCTCGCCCTTGCTTAGGCCCCGCCCTCCACAGCCAAGGCCTTCCCCCCCTTTTTTTTTCTTTTCCTTCCCCCTCTTTTACTATTGTGGTACTGATGTACCTTCCGTTTGTTGATTCAGCTATATTTTTATTTCTATATTCTTTCTAACATATCTGTTTGTTAGTTTCCTAGTCTAATTTTATTTTTTACTTTGTTATTGCTCTTTTTTTTTTGCTGCCCCACGTGGCTTGTGGGATCTCAGTTCATGAGCCCAGGGTCGGGCTGAAGCTCCTGCAGTGGGAGCTCTGAGTCCAAACCACTGGACTAACAGAGAACCTCAGACCCCAGGGAATATTCATCGGAGTGGGGCCTCACAGAGTTCCTCATCTCAGCATCAAGACCCACCTCTACCCAATAGCCTACAAACTCCAGTGTTGGAAGCCTCAGGCCAAACAACCAGTAAGACAGGAACACAATCCCACTCATAAAAAATATATATATATGAGACGGCAAAAAACTAAGTCACAGATGAAGGAGCAAGGTAAAAACCTACAAGACCAAATAAATGAAGAGGAAATAGGCAATCTACCTGAAAAAAAATTCAGAATAATGATAGTAAAGATGATCCAGAATCTTGGAAATAGAATGGAGGCACGGATTGAGAAAATATAAGAAATGTTTAACAAAGATCCAGAAGAACTAAAGAACAAACAAACAGAGAGGAACAACACAATAACTGAAATGAAAAATACACTAGAAGGAATCAATAACAGAATAACTGAGGCAGAAGAACGAATAAGTGAGCTGGAAGATAAACTGGTGGAAATAACTGCTACGGAGCAGAATAAAGAAAAATGAATGAAAAGAGTTAAAGACAATTTCAGAGACCTCTGGGACAACACTAACGCACCAACATTCGAATTTTAGGGGTCCCAGAAGAAGAAGAGAAAAAGAGAGGGTCTGAGAAAATATTTGAAGAGATTATAGTTAAAAATTTCCCTAACATGGGAAAGGAAATAGTCACCCAAGTCCAGGAAGCACAGAGAGTCCCATACAGGATAAACCCTAGGAAAAACACAAGATACATATTAAACAAAATAACAAAAATTTAATTCAAAGAAAAAATATTAAAAGCAGCAAGGGAAAAACAAAAAATAACATACAAAGGAATCCCCATAAGATTATCAGCTGATTTTTCAGTGGAAACTCTGCAGGCCAGAAGGGAGTGGCAGAATATACTTAAAGTGATGAAAGAGAAAAACCTACAACCAAGATTACTCTACCCAGCAAGGATCTCATTCAGATTTGATGGAGAAGTCAAAAGCTTTTCAGACAAGCAAAAGCTAAGAGAATTCAGCACCACCAAACCAGGTTTACAACAAATGCTAAAGAAACTTCTCTAGGCAGGAAACAGAAGAGAAGAAAAGACCTACAAAAACAAACCCAAAACAATAAAGAAATGGTAATAGGAACATACATATCAATAATAACTTGAATGTAAATGGTTGGGGATTAAATGCCCCAACCAAAAGACAGAGAATGGCTGAATGGATACAAAAACAAGACTTGTACATATGCTGTCTACAAGAGACCCACTTCAGACCTAGGGACACATATAGACTGAAAGTGAGGGGATGGAAAAAGATATTCCATGCAAATGGAAATCAAAAGAAAGCTGGAGTAGCAAAAATCGTATCAGATAAAATAGACTTTAAAATATAGACTGTTACAAGAGATAAGGAGGGACACTACATAATGATCAAAGGATCAATCCAACACAATTATAAGTGTTTATGCACCCAACATAGGAGCACCTCAACACATAAGGCAAATGCTAACAACCATGAAAGGAGAAATCAACAGTAACACAATAATAGTAGGGGACTTTAACACCCCACTTACACCAATGGACAGATTATCTAAAATGAAAATAAATAAGGAAACACAAGTTTTAAATGACACAATAGACCAGATAGATCTAATTGATATTTATAGAACATTCCACCCAAAAGTGGCAGAATACACTTTCTTCTCAAGTACACATGGAATATTACCCAGGAGAGATCATCTTAGGTCACAAATCAAGCTTCGGAAAATTTAAGAAAATTGAAATCGTATCAAGCATGTTTTCTGACCACAACGCTATGAGATTGGAAATCAATTACAGGAAAAAACTGTAAAAATCACAAATACATGGAGGCTAAACAATGTGCTACTAAATAACCAAGAGATCATTGAAGAAATCAAAGAAGAAATAAAAAAATACACAGAAACAAATGACAATGAAAACACGACGATCCAAAACCTATGGCACACAGCAAAAGCAGTTCTAAGAGGGAAGTTTATAGCAATTCAATCTCACCTCAAGAAACAAGAAAAATCTCAAATAAACAATCTAACCCTACACTTAAAACAACTAGAGAAAGAAGAACAAAGAAAACCCAAAGTCAGTAGTAGGAAAGAAATCATAAAGATGAGAGCAGAAATAAATGAAATAGAAGTGAAGAAAACAATAGGAAAGATCAATAAAACTAAAAGCTGGTTCTCTGAGAAGATAAACAAAATTGATAAACCCTTAGCCAGACTCATCAAGAAAAAAGGGGAGAGGACGCAAATCAATAATACTAGAAATGAAAAAGGAGAAATCACAACTGACACTGCAGAAATACAAAGGATTATAAGAGACTACTACAAACAACTATATGCTAATAAAATGGACAACCACGAAGAAATGGACAAATTCTTGCAAAGATACTATTTTCCAAGACTGAACCAGTAAGAATTAGAAAATATAAACAGACCTATCACAAGTAGTGAAATTGAAACCGTAATTTAAAATCTTCCAACAAACAAAAGTCCAGGACCAGATGGCTTCACAGGCGAATTCTATCAAACATTTAGAGAAGAGCTAACACCTATCCTTCTCAAACTCTTCCAAAAAATTGCAGAGAGAGAAACATGCCCAAATTCATTCTACAAAGCTACCATCACCCTGATACCAAAACCAGACAAAGATATCACAAAAAAAGAAAATTATGGACCAATATCACTGATGAACATAGATGCAAAAATCCTCAACAAAATACTAGCAAACAGAATCCAACAGCACATTAAAAGGATCATACACCATGATCAAGTGGGGTTTAACCCAGGGATGCAAGGATTCTTCAGTATACACAAATCAATCAATGTGATACCCCACATTAACAAGTTAAGGAATAAAAACCATATGATCATCTCAATAGATACAGAAAAAGCTTTTGACAAAATTCAACACCCATTTATGATAAAAAATCTCCAGAAAATGGGCATAGAGGGAAACTACCTAAACATAATAAAGGCCATATATGACAAACCCCCAGCAAGCATCATACTCAATGGTGAAAGACTGAAAGCATTTCCACTAAGATCAGGAACAAGACAAGGATGTCCACTCTCACCACTCTTATTCAACATAGTTTTGGAAGTCCTAGCTATGGCAATCAGAGAAGAAAAAGAAATAAAAGGAATACAAATTGGAAAAGAAGAAGTAAAGCTGTCACTGTTTGCAGATGACATGATACTATACATAGAAAATCCTAAAGATGCCACCAGAAAACTACAAGAACTAATCAATGAATTTGGTAAGGTTGCAGGATACAAAATTAATCCACAGAAATCTCTGGCATTCCTATACACCAACAACGAAAAATCAGAAAGAGAAATTAAGGAAACAATCCCATTTATCATTGCAACAAAAAGAATAAAATACCTAGGAATAAACTTGCCTAAGGAGGCGAAAGACTTGCACTTAGAAAACTATAAAACACTGATGAAAGAAATCAAAGATGACATAAACAAATGGAGAAATATACCAAGTTCTTGGATTGGAAGAATCAATATTGTGAAAATGACTATACTACCCAAAGCAATCTACAGATTCAATGCAATCCCTATCAAACTACCAATGGCATTCTTCACAGAATTAGAACAAAAAATTTTACAATTTGCATGGAAACACAAAAGACCCCGAATAGCCAAAGCAATCTTGAGAAAGAAAAACGGAGCTGGCGGAATCAGGCTCCCTGACTTCAGACTATACCACAAAGGTACAGTAATCAAGACAGTATGGTACTGGCACAGAAACAGAAATATAGATCAATGGTATAGGATAGAATGCCCAGAGATAAACCCACACACATATGGGCACCTAATTCACGACAAAGGAGGCAAGAACATACAATGGAGAAAAGACAGCCTCTTCAATAAGTGGTGCTGGGAAAACTGGACTGCTACATGTAAAAGAATGAAATTAGAACACTACCTAACACCATACACAAAAATAAACTCAAAATGGATTAAAGACCTAAATGTAAGGCCAGACACTCTCAAACTCTTAGAGGAAAACACAGGAAAAAAACCTCTTTGATGTAAACCACAGCAAGATCTTTTTTGACCCACCTCCTAGAGTAACAGAAATAAAAACAAAAATAAACAAATGGGACTTAAACTTAAAAGCTTTTGCACAGCAAAGGAAACCATAAACAAGACAAAAAGACAACCCTCAGAATGGGAGAAAATATTTGCAAATGAAACAACAAGGGATTAATCTCCAAAATATACAAACAGCTTATTGAGCTCAATATCAAAAAAACAAACAATCCAGTTAAAAAATGGGTGGAAGACCTAAATAGACATTTCACCAAGGAAGACATACAGATGGCCAAGAGGCACATGAAAAGATGCTCAACATCACTAATAATTAGAGAAATGCAAATCAAAACTGCAATGAGGTATCACCTCATGCCGGTCAGAATGGCCATTATCAAAAAATCTACAAACAATAAATGCTGGAAAGAGTGTGGTGAAAAGGGAACCCTCCTGCACTGTTGGTGGGAATGTAAATTGATACAACCACTATGGAAAACAGTATGGAGGTTCCTTAAAAAACTAAAAATAGAACTACCATACGACCCAGCAATCCCACTACTGGGCATATACCCTGAGAAAACCGTAATTCAAAAAGAGTCTTGTACCACAATGTTCATTGCAGCTCTATTTACAATAGCCAGGACATGGAAGCAACCTAAGTGTCCATCGACAGATGAATGGATAAAGAAGATGTGGCACATATATACAATGGAATATTACTCAACCATAAAAAGAAATGAAATTGAGTTATTTGTAGTGAGGTGGATGGGCCTGGAGTCTGTCATACAGAGTGAAGTAAGTCAGAAAGAGAAAAACAAATACTGTATGCTAACGCGTATATATGGAACCTAAAAAAAAAAAAAATGGTACTGATGAACCTAGTTGCAGGGCAGGGATAAAGAGGTAGACACAGAGAATGGACTTGAGGACATGGGGTGGGAGGGTGAAGCTGGGGCAAAGTGAGAGTAGCATCTATATACTCTACCGACTGTAAAATAGTTGGCTGGTGAGAAGCAGCAGCATAGCACAGGGAGATCTGCTCGGTGCTTTGCGATGACCTAGAGGGGTGGGATGGGGGGATAGGGAGGATGGGAGGGAGGCTCAAGAGGGAGGGGATATGGGGACATGTGTATGCATATGGCTGATTCACTTTGTTGTGCAACAGAAACTAACACAGTATTGTCAAGCAATTATACTCCAACAAAGATTTAAAAAAAAATAGAGGGCAATTTCTGTCTGGATTTTGAAGGGGGCATGCTTACATCCCACCTACCCCCCCCCCCCCCCCGACCAAGGTCTTTACCTCTCAGTTTTTAATAAAAGATAAAATCCGATCTTGGAAAAAAAAAAAATGGTGGCCTGGATTTGGCATGCAGGCCATATCTGCAGCCCCTGATCTAGAGAAAGCATTCAAGTATAATTTAGTATGTTTCTTTGCTCTTTGAAGTTTTGGTTTTGTGGTTTTGTTGTTGTTCATTGCTTTTGTTTTTGTTTTTTACAATTCTTTTAATGTTAAAATGATGAAGATAAAAAAATCCTAGATGGTGCAAAACTTCTTTGAAGGGCAGAGAAATGGTTTGGCTACGCATTTGAACAGGCCAGCTGTTTTCACTCTGCATTGATAGTTGGAAGAGCCATTGGGTCTCATAACAAGTTCCGAGCTTCAATTTGGTATTTCAAGAATAGAACTTGTTGCTAGAACATCTCTATCCTTAAGCATTTGGAGGGGATGCTAAATCAATATCATGGGCCAAATATGTCATGTGTCCAATGCTGTTATTAGGTAATACACGACAATCTCTGATTTATGTATCTGAATATTTAACCGTGTGTGTGCACATAAGAACATGGTGAATGAATGCTGAAAGAATAAATAAATGACGAATAATATGGCTTTACCTGAATGTACTGGAGTGTACTGGTGTGTGTATATTGATTCACAGTGGCATTGTGATCACAGGCTTGGATTCCAGGTCTGGCTTCCCTATTGAACCCTGGGCAAGTTATTTGGCCCATCTCCTTGCTCCTCCCTCGTCTATAAAATCAAAAGTTTGTATGAGATCAGAGGGTTACAAACTCAGCTGCCTCTGGGGCCAGGCTGATAATATAAGGCGGTAAGCACAATGTACAACAACAGATGTTAGGCTGACTGTACTATAATCTGCTTTCTTCTGTGGGTTAAAAAAAAAAAAATTAAGACTAAGTTTTTTAGGGCAGTTTTAGGTTCACAGCAAAATTAAGGGAAAGGTACAAAGATGTCCCATTTACCCCCCACCCCCATACTAGGTATAGCCTTCTCCAAATATCAACATCCCCCGTTAGAGTGGTACAGTTGTTAACAATTGATGAACCTACGTTGATGCATCATTACCACCTAAACTCCATAGTTCACATGACAACATTTCGGTTCGCTCTTGGTGTCGTACATTCTAGGGTTTAGACAAATGTATAATGACATGTATCCATCGTTATATTATCTTATACAGCAGTTTCACTGCCCTGAAAATCCTGTGTTCCACTTATTCATCCTTTCCGCCCCCTCAACCCCTGGCAACCACTGACCTTTTTACTGTCTCCATAGTTTTGCCTTGTTTAGAATGTTGTACAGTTGGAATCATACAGCACATAGTCTTTTCAGATGAGCTTCTTTCACTTAGTCATATGCATTTAAGTTTCCTCCATGTTTTTTCATGGCTTGGGAACTCATTTTTTAGAGCTGAAAAATATTCCATTGTCTGAATGTACCAGGCTTTGTTTACCCATTCACCTATTGAAGGATGTCTTGATTGATTCCAAGTTTTGGCAATGATGAATAAAACTGCAGTAAACATGTGTGTGCAGGTTTTTGGGTGGACATAAGTTTTCAACTCCTTTGGGTAAATTCCAAAAAGTGTGATTGCTGGGTGGTATGTTAAGAGTATGTTTAGTTTTGTAAGCAACTGTCCAAGTGTCTTTCAAAGTGGCTGCAGCGTTTTGCACTCCCAGCAGCAATGAGTGAGTGCAACGGGTCCTGTTGCTCCATGTCCTTGTCAGCACATGGTGTTGTCAGGGTTCTAGATTTTGGCCATTCTAATAGGTGTCAAGTGGTCTCTCACTGTTGTTTCAATCTGCGTTTCCCTGATGACATGAGGATGACAATAGAGCATCTTTTCACTTATGCGGCCTTTTAGAAAAAAGTGGAAGATAAACAAAACCACTTGCAAAGTTTACCTTGGCCCATGAGTTGATCCCCTGGACTAAAGTAGGGTTTCTCCGCTTCAGCACTATTGGCATTTTGTGCCCGATAATTTTTTGTTTGGAGGGCTGTCCTGTGTATCACGTTTAGTAGCATCCCTGGCTTCTACCCACTAGATGCCAATAGCACCCACCCCCAGCCTCCAAAGAGTGGCAACAGAAAACGTCTCCAGATACTTACAAGTGCCAAGTGCCAGATATAATGCCCACTGTCCCCTAGGGGGCAAAACCACCCCTGAGTGAAAACCACTGAGGCTGTGAGGTTACTATGGAAACATGGGTTTGAGGCATGAACTATTTCAGTGCTATTCAAAGTGCGTTCCGCAGACCCACAGCATCAGCTTTACTTGGTAGTGCGTTAGAAATACAAGTTCGTGGGCCCCACTCCATACCTACTGACTCAGACTCTGTGGGGATGGGGCCTCGGAACCAGTGTTTTAGGAAGCCATCAGGGTGACTGAGCTTACTGAAGTCGTAGCAGCACTAGAGTAGATTCTTAGGGGAGCATGTCAAGGTTCTGACCTCCTGAACGCAGGTGACAATAAACGGGAGTGATCAAGATTCTGTTTGGGAGGGTAGAGAGCAAAATGCTGAAGGAAGAGAAACAGAAGTGCACTTCATTTTTCATCAATAAGAAGGGGGAGAAGGGAAAGGAAGACTAGATTTTAAGGCCTCTGATGAATAGTCCTTAAGTATTTAAATAACATGGATTTCCTGAGATGAACGTTATTCACCGCCTACCTATACCTCGTTATTCACCACCTACCATACCTCGCCTTATTGTGCTTTGCAGACATTATGCTTTTTACAAACTGAATGTCGCTGAAGGCTCAGATGATGGCTTGCATTTTTTGGCAATAAAGTATTTTCAAATTAAGGTACATGCATTGTTTTTTTAGACATAATGCCGTTGCACACTTTACTACAGTATAATGTAAACATAACTTTTATATGCACTGGGAAACCAAAAAAATACATGTGACTTGCTTTAGTGTGATATTCGCTTTACTGTGGTGGTCTGGAACTGAACCCGCAATATCTCAGAGGTCTGCCTGTGTATAATATCCAGGCTCTCCTAATACGTTTGGACCATGTGTCTATAATGAATAGCTGCCAATCACAGTGGCTGCCTGCTCCAAAATATTCCTCCCACTGATTGCGATTCCTCCCCCTCCTCTGCCTCTGGCAACAGAAACGCACCTTCTCTTCACCCCCTACCCAATCTCTTCAGTAGAATATACTTCCACCTCCCCTCCCCCAACCAGGAGTAGGCACGTGACCCAAGCCTGACTGATCAGGTTCCTCCTGTGATCTTTCAAACAAGATCTAGTAAGTTGGCTCGAGAGAATGACTGCCACAATCAGAGAGAAGCAGAGGTAAAAACAGGGAAAGCTGATGGTGTTGGAGCTGGTTCTAGTTGCTCCTACATCCTTCCTGTGGTTTGAACGTGTGGGCTAATAAATGCCTCCTCTTTTTGCCTTAGGTTATTTGACTCAGCTTTCTGTTACTTGCAACCACAAAGTCCTGACTAATACACAGCTCAGCAATTGTAATCTGGCAAATAGGATTGCCTAGCACCTGGTAAGGATTATGACATGGATTTAGGATTGTAGAATACATCGTAGAATAATCCTAATCCATTAACTTTTGATTGACAGACTCCCATTAATATTCATCACAGGGACATAATGCTGAAAGAGAGAGATTGTGCATATTATTGTTTGTTTGTTTATTTATTTTTGGATGCGTCGGGTCTTTGTTGCTGCTCGCGGGCTTTCTCTAGTTGCGGCGAGCGGGGGCTACTCTTCGTTGTGGTGCGCGGGCTTCTCATCGCAGTGGCTTCTCTTGTTGTGGAGCACGGGCTCTAGGTGCACGGGCTTCAGTAGTTGTGGCACGTGGGCTCAGTAGTTGTGGTTCGCGGGCTCTAGAGCGCAGGCTCGGTAGCTGTGGCACACGGGCTTAGTTGCTCCACGGCATGTGGGATCTTCCCAGACCAGGGATCGAACCTGTGTCCCCTGCATTGGCAGGCGGATTCTTATCCACTGCGCCACCAGGCAAGTCCCTGCATATTATTGTTTTAACTTAATTATGAAAAAGGTTTTCCCTCTAGTCCTGTCTCCACATTGGCTTAGAAAAAAATAATTTCTATACCGTTTAGATCTTTTTTTGTTTAAAGAAGTAGACCTCACCAAATAATCTAGAGTGAGGGGTGCTGGGGTGTGTGTGTAATAAATAGTCGTTGGGCTTCCCTGGTGGCGCAGTGGTTGAGAGTCTGCCTGCCAGTGCAGGGGACACGGGTTCGAGCCCTGGTCTGGGAAGATCCCACATGCCGTGGAGCAGCTGGGCCCGTGAGCCACAATTACTGAGCCTGCGCGTCTGGAGCCTGTGCTCCCCAACAAGAGAGGCCGCGATAGTGAGAGGCCCGCGCACCGCGATGAAGAGTGGCCCCTGCTTGCCACAACTAGAGAAAAGCCCTCGCACAGAAACGAAGACCCAACACAGCCAAAAATAAATAAATAAATAAATTTAAATAAATAAATAAATAAATAGTCGTTGAAGGAAATTGGAGAAATCCAGGAAGGAAAAGGAAGGAAATTAAAGTGACCCATAATCCTACTAATCAAAGATAAGCATGATTAACAGTTTTTGTTTCTTGAATTTCTTTTCCTCCACGTAGAAGTTTTAGAGTCCTATGTACTGCACCTCAAGAAATCATCAAACACACCGGGAAGCCCCTATTAGGCATGTAGAACTGTGCTCAGCTCTTTATAAAATAAACCTAAGTGTACCTGTTCTATGACCTCTAGATGCTTACAGTCTAAACCAGGGGTCAGCAAACTTTTTTTGTACAAAGCCAGATAGCAGATATTTCAGGCTTTGAGAGTCATACCATCCTGTTGCAACTATGCAGCTCTGACCTCTGTAGTGGGAAAACAGCCATGGACAGTATGTAAATAAATAGGTGTGGCTGTGTTCCAATAAAACTTTATTTACAAAAACAGGCACGCAGGCTGAGTTGCCGACCCCTAAACTAGACAAAACCAGCAGGTCAGCATTTGAACGCCAACCAATAAAAGCAGTCTCCTACATTCATCTACCATCATTTCACTTGGTAAAGACTGAAGGGGACTACAGTATTATCCTGTAGAGACATCATGAGAGGAAAAGAGGGGCAAGTTTTACTGGCAGTAAAGTCTACACCCTCAAATGTTCTCACATCCACAGGGACATATATATGTGCTGGGAAATGATTCCAGGACAATAAGCCCAGAAGGACGGTCTTAATGCTCAGATTCATAGTTAGAGCTAGAACTTAACTTACACATCTGCTAGCAAAGCCGGTGGAAGCTGTGTTGGTGCTTATCTATGAGACAAAGTCTCGCTTTACTAACATGTACTGCTTTCTGCAAAAGCTAAGAAAATAGAACATCACCAGGGCCTGATGTGGCTGACACTCCCTGAAGCCACCTTGATCACACCGAGTGGTCCTCAGTTTGCCCTGGTTCTAGGGCAGTGAAGGCGAATGGGAACTTTGCTCTGGATCAGTTCTGGAACTCTCTGGATGTTGGAATTTTCGTTTGAAATGGGTCAGGAGAAGAGTGGGCACTCTGGCCACTTCTCTGCTCATCGCTGGAGGACTGCTGGCTTCCCAGCAAGCACTGGGGCAGGGCCAGCTGTCACCGCACTTCTTTCAAGGGGAAGAGATGATTCCCACATGACCTGACTTGGTGAGTCTTCCTTTCCCCTGACAGGACTGACTCGTGGGATGTACCGTAGCCAAGACACCCTAAGAGCTAGCTCAGAAAGAGAAGGCTGTGATAATTACTCCCCAAGGGCAGCAGAAACTTGCCTGAGAATTTAGTCTGAGGAGCCGGAGGGCACACTCTAGGAGCGAGAGCTGGAGGAAGGCTAAGAGCTGAGGCTTCTGGGAGGGACACCCAGGAGAGGGTCTAGAATGAGAGCCACATATGGAGAAATGACAACCAAGCTTGGAACTTACTCACAAGCGGGAGGTAGTGGGGAACCAAGCCAGGACTGGAGCTTAGAAGGTCAGGATTTGGGGTTTGAGAAGGAGCAGGAGAGATCCAAACGGTCTCTGAGTTTGACCCCCTGAAGCCTAACCCAGCAGAGGCCAATCAAACACCCCTAAGCTGGAGGCAGCAGCCTCGTTCTCCAAACCTCAATTCGCAGAAGAATCTGTTGAAGGGAGCAAAATGCAGATGAAGGTACCTCCATTTCAGGAATTCAGACTCACTGAAAGCTAAAGAGGGGCTCGGGGATTTACATTAAAAAAAAAAACATTCCAGGTGATTGTGATGCACGGGTCCTTGAACCGTGCTTTTAGGAAGATTGCACATAAAAAGATAAAATTATATCTTCTCTGCTATCATACCTATCACCGTCACTGGTGGCTAGGCCACCAACCTGGACCTTTTCATTTATTTAGTATTTTTAATCTTAAAAGCCCCTTTGCACCTATGATTTGCTATAATTTTCTTCTAACAATGTTCTGAGGTGGGAATTTTTATAATCACTTTACAGGCAAAGAGACTGAGGCTCACAGCACTTCACATATAGTAGTAAGTGGCCAAACTCAGTGCTCAGAGCACAGGGTCAGTGCCCCATTACATCAGATGTTTGTTCAAAAAAATGAAAATGTATACAATCTAGAAATCCTAGCCACATCTCCTGGGTCGTTGGGGACCAGAATGACTTGGAACTAGAGACTCCTCTCTTCTATATAGAATACATGCAGTATAATTAGACAGTAGCACAGCCCCAGGCAGAAATGAAATCTTTAAAGGTGGGCTCAGCGAGGAGAGAGTAACATGGGTAAGAAGGCACTACTGAAAAGACCAGCGCTTGCACAGCTGCTGGTTCAGCTCACAGGGTCTAGGGGCAGAAAAACCAGAGTTGGCAAGATTTACACCAACAGAGAAGATCCAGGAAGAACCTGTAGACAATCAAGGGGAGGTGATGAGATGTGGCTTTCCTGCCACTCTCCATCACCCAAGCCCGGATCCTTCAGGTTCGGGTAGGAGGCTTTAGGGTCAGCAGAGGAAGCTAGACCCACATCTTCTGGGTAGACTTAGGAGAGAATCCACCATCTCCAATGGGCTCCTGGTCTGCCCTCAGAATTAAAGAAGGGAGTGATCTCGGTCTTGTAAAGAGTCCCTCCCCCGTGGTTACCACCCAGTGACAGGGCAGAGGTCCTGGCAAATATGATTTCCATGGGCACATATCTTAGAGATAGTTCACTGTAACGCCAGCAGCAACCGCGTCGCCAGGGAGCCTGTTAGAAATGCAGGGTCTCAGGCCCCGCCCCAGGCCAACTGGATCAGAATCTGCATTTAACAAAACTCCCCAGATTACCTATATGCACATTAAACTTGAGGCTCTAAAGCAGACACTCTAGTCCCTAATTTGTATTCAGAATAATACACTGAGTAGAACCTGTTAGGATTAGATCAGCCTCCAACATCAGGAACAAGAGATCAATTTCCATAAATTTTTTTTACTGTTTTTCTGATTATCCCAGGCTGTTTACTTTACTAGAAAGTAAAGATGTACAAGAGGCTTCGGGGAAAAAAAAACCCAAAAAACAAAACTAAAAGCTATTTAATTCTAATAAATATTCCTGATTAATTTATTAATTATTAATCCATACCCTCACTGTCTTCCAAAACAATTTAAAACAGCTTAAAAAATATGAGTAGTTGTAGCAAATTTTCCAAAAAGCAGCCACGGCAATATGTCTCGTCCTTTCCAGAATTCTGCCATTCCCCTGCTAAAAGAAGGACTCGCTATACACGCTACTATATATAAAATAGGTAAACAACAACGACCTACTGTAGAGCACAGGGAACTCTACTCAATACATTGCAATAACCTATAACGGAAAAGAATTTGAAAAAGAATATATATATGTGTATGTACAACAATCACTTTGCTGTACACTTAAAACTAACACAATATTGTAAATTAACTATACTTCAATAAAAAATTAATTAATTAAAAAGAAGGAATCGATCTCCTTTCTTTGGGAAGGACTGCGCGACAACCCTAAGGAAAGAATGTAGCAGAAGTGGCCTCCAAGGGTAGGTCATAAAGGGCAATATAGCCTTTGCCCAGCTCATCCTTATCTTGGGAGGCTCAGCCTTGGCTCTCAACCACCACGTTGGCCATATGGAGAGAGAACATGGAGGTGTTCCGTCTATAGTCCCAGCTGTCTCTGTCTTCTGGTCTAACAGCCAGCATTAACTTCCACACATATGAGTGAGCCAACGTTTGGATGATTCCAGCCCACAGCCTTCGAGCAGCCCCAGCTGATGGCCAGGTGCAACAGAAACCAGATATCCTGTCAAGCCGTGCCCAAAGCTCTTACCTGTGAGTGAAATAAATGTGGATGTTGTCTTAAGCCACCAAGATTGGAGATGGTTTGATACATGGCACTAGATAACTGAAACACTACTATAATCTCATTCCACCGTTAGGACAATTAGCTGAAAGGAAAACTCGATTAGAAAAATAATAAGCCAAAGAATGAGAAGAGTGTGGAGGGAACCAAAGCTTTATTAGGTTCTGAAATACGAGGGTTTTGTTGCTATTATTTTTGCCTAAGCTTTCTGGCAAAAAGGAATATAGTTTAAGGCAGTGCTTCTCAGTCTTGAATGTGCTCACAAATCACCTGAGAGTCTTGTTAGGATGCAGATTCTACACTTTGCTGTACCCCTGAAACTAACACAATATTGTAAATCAACTATACCTCAGTTTAAAAAAAATGCAGATTCTGATTCAACAGGTCTGGTGGGAGCCCAAGATTCTTTATTTCTAACAAATTCCCACGTGATGTCAAAACTCCTGTTCCCGGGACCACACTTTGAAAATTAAGTCGGTCAGGCACCTTTGACAACGTTTCTGCAACACATAAAAATGAGCTTCATAAGCTGTTTCTTAGAAGGGCCCTTCGTTGTATAATAAACGCATAAGGCAGAAGGAAATTTACTAAGTGATCCAGGCAGGGTACAAGCAGTGAAGGTCAAATACAAAGCTTGCTAGGATTGCCTTGGTCCAAGGGTAGGTTTTAGAATATCTGAGGTTGGATTTCATTTCTTTTAAGCAATCCTCCAACAATACTATTTCTTGTAAATGCACTTTTGATAAGGTTCGCAGAGCAGATTGTTTAAGGTTAATATCTCTGATGTGAACACAGCGCCAGACATTTTCTGTTGCCGATTAAGGGACGATCCATATGTTTCAACCATCAAAAAGAGGGTAGAGTTTAGGTCATCTTAGGAAATGGAAAAATGCCAACTCAAAACAGGTATTTGGATGAATGTCCACACAGCCATCACGTGGGGAAGACAAATCAAGAACATATCGGTGGAAAGGATCAATATCTCCCTCAGCAAACCGTTCTGGACTCTTCTAACCTACAGATAAATGAATGGCCAAAACCTCAAATGTGGGCCACTCAGCGCTCAGAGGAACCCCACAAAGCAAGTGTTACCTGCTCTGTTAGTGGATATTTTATACTGAGCTTGACCTTCAAGGTTATAAAAATATAGGCTTTGCCTGACCAGTCAGTATAGCTTAGCCCTTCACCTCTCTCCATTCATAGAGGCAAAGGCTGAGAAAGGGCCAAAAGAAGCTACAAATGACCGAATGCTTTTCTTCACACATTTCACTAAAAGTGTTTGGGTTCTAACAACTGTCAATTATAGACAGAAATTCCTAAAGCCTCCCTGTTCCTCATGGGGAATACTGAATTGAGAAACCCAGGCTTCTACTCCAAAGGAGGAAATAGGCAAAGAATGCAAAAGGGTTATCTAATGAATGAGGTTGGATCCATAATTTGGGGAGAAATAGAATTTAGGTTTCTAAAAACAGAATGGACTATGGTCTGGGCCCAACCAGATGGCAAATACCTAGAATGTAGCCTGGATATAGCACTTCCTGATGGAATTTATATGAAAGTAGCTCTAAATCCACACCTAGCTTATAGATAATTCAAAAATTGACAAGAATGGGGAATCCACTTGGGGTAAGGTGGTTGAAGAGAGAGGAAACCATCAGAAGAAAGCAGACCATGACCAACTTTTTTGGTACAAGCAGAATTAGCTTCTTAGCATTGAAAAGATTTTTATCTGTCATTATTTTAAACTCAGTGCTTCAGAAAACCATGACAAATTTTTAGCATAATGAAACAATGGTTTTATTATCAAAATGAGAGACTGTCCATGTTTAGGCAATGAAAGAAAAATATAGTTTATAAGTTTAAGGATCAAAGTGATCTCTAAAGGAATGGGCAGCTTCACCAAATAACAAGATATCTCTTTCTGGAAGAATCCAAGGCTGCATGGACATTTGCTGGAGAGAACATGCTTGCATTGGGTAGGAATAGGAGCTACATGACATGCAAGGTATAGGTGGAGTCTAAGTTTCTAGGGATTCCCTGTCATCTTCAGTCTGCCATTTGGCATCTGTTTATATCCACAAAAGTAGAGAATTAAACTTTCAGGTACCCTACACCCAGATTCAACAATTCTCAAATTTTGCCACATTTGCTTTATATGTCCCTTTTAATCTTTGCTGAAGTATTTTAGACAAATCCTAAATGCTGTATCTTATTACCTCTAAATATTTCCATACTCATCTCTAAAAAATAGACCTTTTCTTACATAGAAGCACAGTGCCATTCATGCTGAACCAAATGAATAGCCAAGACCTAGTCTACAGCCGAATTTTCCCCAACTGGCTTAGAAATCTCAACTTCGCCCCCTCAGCAAAAAAATAAAAACCAAACCAAGAAAAGAAGGTAATTATTAACTCTAGAAATAACCATTATAGAAAGGAAGTGAAATCATATCTATGAATAATATTTACATAGCCATAAAAATATAAATACTAAATACTGATAGATAAAAAAATTATCATGTAATTACATTAGGAGGATGAGGGAGAAACAGAGAATATCCTTATGAGGAAGTGAAGAGATAATACCTAAAACTGAATATTTAAGAAATAGCAAAATAATCAGGGTTTCGTTTTGTTTTGTTATTCTTGTTTTGTTGGCGATGTGGAATTAAATACCAGAAGAAACAGCTGAAAGATTTGAAAATGGCTGCCTCTGGGAAGACAGACTATGCAGGAGGAGTGAGGACAGAGGAGTGATATTTTTTAATGAAGTAGAGTTGATTTACAATATTGTGTTAGTTTCAGGGGTAGAGCAAAGTGATTCACATAGAGATATATATTCTTTTTTTCATTCTACTCCGTTATAGGTTATTATAAGATATTGAATATAGTTCCCTGTGCTATGCAGTAAATCCTTGTTGCTTATCTGTTTTATGTATAGTAGTTTGTATCTGTTAATCCCATACTCCTAATTTATCCTCCCTACTCCCTTTCCCCTTTGGTAACCATAAATTTGTTTTCTGTGTCTGTGAGTCTGTTTCTGTTTTGTATATAGATTCATTTGTATTTTTTAGATTCCACATATAAGTGATATCATATAATATTTTTCTTTGCCTGACTTACTTCACTTAGTAGGTCCATTCATGTTGCTGCAAATGGCAATATTTCATTCTTTTTTGTGGCTGAGTAATATTCCGTTGTACGCATGCACGTATATATACATACACACACACACACACTCATCACATCTTCTTAAACTAGTTGTGTGTTGATGAGTGCGTGGGTTCATTTTATGTCTTGGCTATTGTAAATAGTGCTGCTATGAACGCTGGGGTACACGTATCTTTTCGAATTAGAGTTTTCGTCTTTGCAGATACATGCCCAGGAGTGGGATTGCTGGATCATATGGCAACTCTGTTTTTAGTTTTTTAAGGAACCTCCAAACTGTTCTCCATAGTGACTATATCAATTTACATTCCCACCAACAGTGTAAGAGGATTCCCTTTTCTCCACACCCTAGGAGTGATGTTTTTAATTGGGTTCCCTTTTCTTCACACCCTAGGAGTGATGTTTTTAAGTAACTATTCATGTGTAGCTTTGTGCATATGTAACTTTGACAAAACCAAAGGTAGCATATCTGTGTCTGCCACTGATTGGTCCCCTCAGATCTCTGCTAGAAGGCAACTCCTCTCTCAATATATCCAAACACAAAATATCAGCCATCAGTCTGGACTGGTTGTACTGTGGCTCTGGGGCACATCAGCCATCCTAGACTCTACCTCCACCATCATACTGCATCCTGGGGGCTGCCTCTGCATCCCTCCTGTGTAGGGTCAGTGGTTTCTAAATCCTCAAACTTCCTCTTTCTTGGTTTACTACCTCATTTTGGTGGAGCCCCTCCCCTAGTAACTTTCAAAGAAAAAAAGAGGCGATGGGGCTTCCCTGGTGGCGCAGTGGTTGAGAGTCTGCCTGCTAATGCAGGGGACACGGGTTCGAGCCCTGGTCTGGGAAGATCCCACATGCCGCGGAGCAGCTGGGCCCGTGAGCCACAGCTACTGAGCCTGCGCGTCTGGAGCCTGTGCCCCGCAGCGGGAAGGGCCGCGATAGTGAGAGGCCCGCGCACCGCGATGAAGAGCGGTCCCCGCACCGCGATGAAGAGTGGCCCCCACTTGCCGTAACCAGAGAAAGCCCTCGCACGAACCGAAGACCCAACACAGCCAAAAATAAATAAATAAATAAATAAAGTAGCTATAAAAAAAAAAAAAAAAAAAAGAGGCGATGAAAATTTCAAAACCTTTCAGGCCTAAATATATCATTCTTATCCTCACGCTTGATTGCCTGACTGTAGGGTAGAACATAGCCAAGGATTTCCATGCAGGATTTTAAAGCTACAACTCCCTGAGTCTTTCAGGTTGCTATTGAGAAGACTGATGTCTTGTTTATTCTCTGTGCCATTATATGATCTATTGCATAATTCTGTTTGTGTGGAAATGTTGAGAATCTTCTCTTTCACCGTGGTGTTCTAAAATTTCCTATTGATATGCGTTGGTTTGGGTTGATTTGCTTTCACTGTGCTGCTCACTTAGGGGAGCCTTTTCAATCTGAAGGCCCATGTTCTTCAGTTCTGGGAGAAATTTTCTAATATTTTCTTGAAGATTTCTTCCCTTACATTTTCTCTGTCCTTTGTTTCTGGGATGGCTACTGTTTAGATGCTGATCTCCTGGCCTACTGGCCTGATTTTTTTTTTTTTAATCTGTTCTCTCCTCCATTCCATCTCTCTACGTTTTTATTCTACTTCCTGAAAGATTTCCTCAATTGCATTTTCCAGAATTCTACTATTATTTTAAATTTGTTTTTATGCTTTTAACTTCTAAGCATTTAGTGAATGTTCCTTTTTTGTAGTGTTCTGTTCTTGCTTCATGGGTACAATATCTTCTCTTCTACCTTGGAGAATATTAATTATAGCTTTGTTATTATTTTTATTTTCTGCTTCCTGCACTGTCTCTGTTCTTCCAAATTCCTTGCTTGTTTTGGTCTCTACCTTTTCTGCTGCTAGCTTCCCTCAAACACCTGATGACCTTTGCCTGCCTGCTCATATTTAAGAATGAGGCAGATTGGAAGATCCATGTGTGAATAAGTTTTTTTGTTCTTGGCAGACTTGAATATAGGATGCTCAGTTTGAGCCACTCAATGGTGGGATCCCTGGCTGTCAGTTTCTTTAGGTATTTTTCTTGGGCTGATCAGTGATTCCTGAGAAGAAATCTTTGATTTCTTGCCTGGGGTATATAAGACTGCCCACAGAGCTCTGGGCTCCAAGTAGGGAAGGGAGCTGGGCATGTCACTGTTAACTGCACAGATGTTCACTTAACCTTTTCCCCTTAAAAAAAAAAATTATATATATATTTATATATATATATATATATATATATATATATATATATATATTCATTCATTCATTCATTCTAATCCTTTTCTCAGCTCTGTTTGAAATCTCAAGTTCAAAGTCCCCCTGCTTCTTACCCACAATCTTCTGCCATGATGGGGAGGGATTCTGGATCCTAACTCCTTCCTTATGAGTCCTGCTCTCTTAAGCCCCACTGCATCTTCACTTGTGGAGGTAGCTGGTAACTCAGGTCCTGCGCCTGGCTGGGGTTGCACACAGCAATCACGTTCTACCACTGCTAGCTCAGGTTTCAGCTTTCAGGTGTTTTAGGTCAGTTTTCTACTCATATAACCATTGTCCACCTTCTAAAATGTAATTTCCTGTCATCTCTCATCCCACTGTCTTTCTTACATGTTTTCACCTTTAAAAAATAGTCTTCTAATTTCCATTTTAGTAGGATTTTGTGAGGAGTAGAGGTAACTGCAAGTGTTCAATTTACTGTGTTTAACCAGAAGGCCAGTATATCTATTGAGTTTATACTTTTATTTCCTAATTTTTACTGTGTGTCTGGGGGTTGGCTGGTGTGCACATTTGTATCTGTTAATTGCAGTTGTCTCCGTATCTGCTACTAGTTGTTTACACTTTGGTGGGAAAATGACATGGTTTATTCACATTCTACTTCCTACACTTTCTACTGTTTTAATATTTTGTTTTGTATTGTTTAATAAACATGTATTATTTTTATAATCTGAAAAAAATTTTTTTTATTTTGAAAAAGACATTAGTTCATCAGTGACATTTACTTCCTGTGGTTATTCAGCAAAAAAAACCAAACAAACAAAACAGAAAAGAAGAGAATACAGGTAGGAGAAATAAAATGAAATCTTCAAAATGTCAGCATTGGAATTTAAAGTGTCATGAAACAGAAAGACAGTGGTGTCTTTTGTTAGTATTTTGTTCGTTTTACTAGATGAGATTCTGTATATGAATTCATTAACAATTCACTGACATTTGATTAAGTGCCAGGCACCCAGCTACATCCTAACATTACAAAGCCATAAGAAAACCCAGTCCAGTAGAGGAGAGAGACATATAGACCAATGATTGCATTAGAGACTTATGAGTGCCAGAGTACAGACACGAACAAAGCTTTGCTGATGCAGAGACACAAAATATTAATTCTTCTGGGGTAAGAGCGGGTGGGGGATGGGTTAAGAAAGTCTTCAGAAAATGACATTTGAAGTCAATCTTTCTACCAAGTTCCCCTTGCCATCTAGTGTCTTCTGCTAATATGCCGGAAATAACCAAACAGGTTTGTTTGTTTGTTTTTCTTATTTCTGGGTTTCTTTTTTCCTTGCATTTTTAAATTTAGAAAAATGGAAATATA
The DNA here is from genome assembly GCF_949987535.1 of Balaenoptera acutorostrata. Lineage (NCBI taxonomy): Eukaryota > Metazoa > Chordata > Mammalia > Artiodactyla > Balaenopteridae > Balaenoptera > Balaenoptera acutorostrata. The sequence continues at coordinate 10,480,749 of NC_080085.1, read as the reverse complement.
TGAATTTTTAAAGCATACAACCAGGGCTTCCCTGGTGACACAGTGGTTAAGAATCCACCTGCCAATGCAGGGGACACGGGTTCGAGCCCTGGTGCAGGAAGATCCCACATGCCGCAGAGCAACTAAGCACGTGAGCCACAACTACTGAGCCCACGTGCTACAACTACTGAAGCCTGTGCGCCTAGAGCCCGTGCTCCACAACAAGAGAAGCCACCGCAATGAGAAGCCCGTGCACCACAACGAAGAGTAGCCCCCGCTCGCCGCAACAAGACAAAGCCCGTGCACAGCAACAAAGACCCAACGCAGCCAAAAATAAATAAATAAATGAAATAAATTAATTAAAAAAAAAAAGCATACCGCCAAACAGAGTAATGAGAGTTATTTTAGGGAAAGATTTACTTCTCCACTCTGACTAGAAAATCTACTATTCACTCACCAGGAGTTCAAATTATATCAATAGGAAAGAAGAGGGACGTTCAATATTAAACAAAACACCTTGGGCTTCCCTGGTGGCGCAGTGGTTGAGAGTCTGCCTGCTAATGCAGGGTACACGGGTTCGAGCCCTGGCCTGGGAAGATCCCACATGCCGCAGAGCGGCTGGGCCCGTGAGCCACAGCTGCTGAGCCTGCGCGTCTGGAGCCTGTGCTCCGCAACGAGAGAGGCCGCGACGGTGAGAGGCCCGCGCATCGCGATGAAGAGTGGCCCCCGCTTGCCACAACTGGAGAAAGCCCTCGCGCAGAAACGAAGACCCAACACAGCCAAAATCAATCAATCAATCAATCAATCAAACATACGCATCTGATTCAAGATCCTCATTAAAAAAAAAAAAAAAAAACACCTTCATTTTACATATTAGGCAACTAGGGTAACAAACAGAAAGATAGCAGGTACATTGTTTACGGCTTTGGGGAACAAAGCCAATTTGATTTGCTAGTTTGGCCATAACAATACTGAAAATTTATGTTACTTCTTCTAAGGTTTAGCATCGCCAGAATTTACTGGTAAATTCAATGTTCTGAGGAGGAAATACATTTGCACAATACAAAACCAAGACTGTATGATTGTCATGCAGGAGAAAGCTCCCTGGTATTCCTGTCTTCCATATCCCAGGTCCTACCACCCCCAGGGTAAATACTGTTCTTTCATATGCCTTTTTTTCCCCAGAATTTCCACCAAAAAAAAAAAAACCAAACTGAATGTTGATCCTTATTTCCCAGTTTTTATACAAGAGTTGCTTCTGACAAACACTAACGTTTGGCCCAACAATATTAATAGCATCTAGAGTTTAAATTAACAGCAGCCTTTTAGTTAAACTTTAAAGACTGAACAGCACCATTTATCTCTGATCCTCCCACAAACCCATTACAATGATAACAAAAGATGAAAACACTAAAACTTCACAAAGATACAGAGAACAGGAACAGTGAAACCAGGCAGCATGAGATACCCTGATAGCTTTTATTATTTGTTCACAATTATTTGTTCCCTGCCTGTACTTGCTCTGCTTTCCTAAAGATAGAAATACTTCTCCATCCCGTGTACTCTGGACACGGCCATTTGACCTGCTTTGGCCAATGTACCGTAAGCAAATAATACAGAAGACATGTCTGAGCAGAGCTTTCGTGCCCTTCTGTAGTTCGCTTCTCTTCTGTCTTTCCCTGGGAGAACTAAATTCCCCAGATGGGAAGTCGAATAACCAATTATGGAGTGGTACCAGGAGAGAGCAAATATCTCACAGATCTATAAATACAAATATCTGTAGACATGGATCTATAAATACTAAATAATAAATGTATTGACACTCATATCTAGAGAGCTACCAATACTAAATCTAACTCAACAGAAAATCACTCCATACCCCACAGTGAAAGTCAACTGTCATTGAGTCCCACCTCTGCTCACAAAGCTCCTAATTTTATTTTCCATGCTTTAGCCTTAAATCTGAACACACAACCAAGGAAAGCCTGCAACATGAAAGACAGAAACCGAAACACACACAAATGAAGGAACTTGTAGCAGACAAAGATGAATCAGGAAGAAGAAAAAGCTTCAAGAAACTAAAATTAATTTTCTCGGAACCATAAGCGACAGTAAACGTGAAATAAGATTATACATGAAACAAGATTAGGATGTGTTAAAAGGAACAGAAGAATGTTCCTATAGCCCAAATGACAAAATTCAGTAAAAGATGTAGACGATAAAGTCAAGGTTATCTCCCAGCCATACTGTCCTAATGAACAACCTCATGGAAAACCATTGACATTATCCAGAGCTTCATGAAGTTATGCAACTAAATGGCCCAAAGGAGAAGAAAACACAAACAAATGGAAGATGTGAGAGAGAGGATAAGAAAAATCTGTCTAGCAGGTCCACTGTCTAATAAATAGAAGTTGCAGAAATAGAGAAGAGGGAAAGCAGAGAAGGAAAATCATAAGATATGAATATATTCGAAAACAGTAGGGTCTCCAGATGAAAACTCACTGAGAGCAAAATAAATAAATAAATGCAGGAAAAATAAATAAGAAACATGAGTGACATCCAGGCATTGTGAATTTTCGTACCACCAGGAATTTTTTTTTAAAGTATGAAAGCTTGCTGGTGGGAGGTGTGGATGTGGGCAGACAACATACAAAGGATTAGGAGTTGGACTGACCTTGCTCTTCTTAATAAGGACAAAGGATGCGAGAGGTTGAAGGACCTATGTCTTAAAATGTTAAATGAAAACTCTATACCCAGCCGAAGTACCAGTCAAATGAGCAGTTAAAATAACAGTTTCAGACAGAAAAATGCTAAAAAATTTACCTTCCATATATTCTTTCTCAGAAAAACACTGGTGGATATGCTCCACCAAAATAAAATAAACAAGCAAACAAAAACGATGAAGGAAGGAAGGGGGGAAGGAAGGAAGAAAAATATAGCATACTGGTTATATTTTGCTATGCAATAAATCACCCAAATATGTAGTGGCATAAAAAAATTTATGATGTGGTCAGGAATTCCAAAAGGACCCAGCAAGGATGGCTGTTTTCCATGATATCTAAGGTCTCAGGTGGGATGACGCAGATAACTGGATTTGAGCCTCATTTAACAGCTCAACACAAATGTCACAAATTCTACAGAAGTTAAAAAAAAATATTACAGTTCATGCTTCTCAGATTCCTACAATCCCACCTAAAGCCCTAAAATGAATTTTCCAGAACATGCTGGATAACATATATTTTTTCCTAGTCTAAGTAAGTAGCCTTCTTTGATCTGGGTTTAAAAATGAACTAGATCCAAATGCCGCTAAAACTTTCAGTCTCCTGTTTTCACATTCTTTAGAGTCAAAGCTTATTATTTCCTGACGTTTTTAGTAGCTGGGATATACATCATCTACTTTAGCCTAAAGAGTACAGTAGAGTTGAAAAAGAATCATAAAGTACTGCAGAGGAATTTTGTTAAGCAATTGGTAGATAAAAGATAAAACAGCAAAGGGAGAGATCTTATTAGCTAAGTGATTAACATATCAAAACAGCTGTTTTCTCAGGGCTCAGAGATAAGATTTGGATTTGGGCCAGCAGCTCTTTACGATTTAAATTAGGTTTGTCAAGTGGTTTCAGATTCTTCCAACAGGGCCCTGAAGTTCACCTGGAGGCGCTGAGCGCAGGCCGCCATTTCAAAGAGGTTTTTAACTTGGGTCGTTTGCACCCGTAACCATGAAAACTAAATGGCAGCAGCGGGCCTTGGATTCCTTTGACTGAATCTAAAGGAAAATGAAACAGTGGGTTGGTCACTGTGTCATCTCCAGCGAGTCAAAGTCGCCAAAAGGCTCAGAGAAGGCTTTCAGTCCAGGGGATTCAATCTTAGATGTGGGCTGGACTTCAGCTGAGAGGGATTTCTTAAGAACTCCATATGGCTGAGATTATGACAGAATTGCTGGGAAAGGGAGTTGGAAATTTCCAGGGGTTTGTGTCTGTCATTGTCAATCAGCCAGTTTAACAAATTGCATGTATTATTACATTGCTGTTGTTGTTGTTTACTGATTATAAGAAAACACAGGAATTTGTAAAATACAGAGAAGAGAAAGTTAGAAAATTAAAGTTGCCTGCCACCCAGAGATCTACTACAACCAACATTTTGGCTTATTTTCTTCCTTCCTTCCTCCCTCGCTTTCCTTTTTCTCTCCTTCCCTCCTTCCTTCCTTCCTTCACATCCATCCATCCATCCATCCACCATCCACATGGCTCTTTTTATTCATCTATTTATCTATCTCTTTATATAGCTGTATATAGTTCTATATCTCTGTAGTTTGTTACATAAATTTTGCATTGTCACGGATTTTCAGATGTTTTGACTCTTATCCTCTAATTTGCAACCTTTAGTCTGGGGGATCTTCTGGCTTTGCTAGGCAGAGTGCCCCTTGGGAATTTATGGCCTTTTATTCTCTGTTAAAAATTCCTTGCAATCAAGAATTTGGTGTTTTTCTTAGTGTAACTAAAACAAAAACAGATCACCCAGAACCAGAGGAGTTTGCACTAAAGATTTTTTTTAAGTTTCCGCCCACAGAATTATTGCTATGTCCCACAGCCTGGCCTCTGTTTATTCTCTCACATCCCTCCAGACACGGGCCTCTGGTGGCTCCTTGGTCTCTAGAGACTGTTTCTTAGGGCAGGATTGGAAATGTCTCTGCCAAGATGCCCACAGAAGCATCTTGAAGGGTAATTTTTAATTAGTAACAATAAATAATGGTGGTTAACATCTTGATAGGTGTTATAATTTTTTTTTTTACAAATTTTTTTTCCATTTGTGAACTCAGCACATAGAAAGATGGTTTGCATTGTGAATCAAGGTGCCTTGAGTTCTATTCCAAATTTGGTCTCAACTATTGCCTTTTACTAGCACTTGAATTCTCTGGGCCTCAGTTTCCCTACCTATGAAAGGGAAGGGGAGGGAGTGGATGCTTAGGGGACCAGACGCTCGCTGAGATCATTCCCAGATCAGCAGTTACATCATACTCTGAAGATTTTGATGGGCCCGTATTGGATGGGCATTGAGGCATTCTTTCCATCAACCACCAGTCAACAGTGAACCTGCCACGGGCGCACACACAGAAGGAACCTGAGTATATACTAACCTGGGGGGGTGAGGGTGGAGGGAGAATGCAGGGTCTGTTTTCCCCAAGCAAAGTTGTAAAGTCTGCTCATGTTGGTCGTCTGTATCTCCCCTCGCCCCTTGGGTGAGGTAAGCTAGGCAAGTAGGGGTGTGTGTGTGTGGAGACAGATGTGAAGGATAATTTATTACACACATACCTCATGGGACACTGGCACTGGTCGGTACTTCGTGAATAACCCCAGAAACAAATATAAGATGGAGCAATGGCTGGAAAGAGCAGACACCACTGAATGGGCCCACGAAGGCCTCGTGCAAGAGCTGCGGTGTTTGCTCCCAAAGGCCAGAGGCCATGAAAACAATGTGTTTCCTGCTTTCAAGGGCACACAGGTTAGTCCTCGTGGCTCTGGGCCTGGGCATTCAGCCACAGCTGTCACCCTGCCACGTACTCAGGGGTGGGAGGGGAAGGCAGCTCCTGGGAATGGCTTCCTGTCCCCGCAAAACAATTTCACCCCCAACCCTCATGGAGATGGGCTCCTCCAAACGCCCTTGTTATTGACACAGCCAGCCTGCCGTGATGCATTCAGCAAATACTGGACACTCGAAGGCTTTTGTGCTTCTTGTTCAACAACGACTGCGAGTTGATTCCCTACTTCCACAGGACTTACAAAACAATGTGGAAAGAACAAATCCAAGGCCACTTGGCAAGCAGGTGGGGGTCAAGCCCCCGCATACTTTAGCACACAGCCTGGCCCGGTTGCAGCCACAGTGCCAGGACTCCCAGCCCACCCCCTATTCTTACACAACTCCCTGTCTGCCCCTTTGCAAGTGCCTGAAATTTCCAGAGTTGAGAGTCATTCCTTATATGTATGTATTTGGGTGTCCCCCAATCAAGATTCAAATCTTAGGGCAGGAATAGCACTTTGGGCTTTTATCAAACATTTACCTTAGTGGAATACTCTTCCTCATACCCCTTTCTGAGAGAATTAGCTAAAGCCAGGCCTTCCTGGAATGAGGCAGGAATGACACACCTCGCCTAGCTGTGGGAGGACGGAAAAGACTGGGAGGGGGAGGGGGAGGGGGAGGGGAGGGGGAGGGGAGGGGGAGGGGGAGGGGAGGGGGAGGGGGAGGGGAGGGGAGGGGGAGGGGGAGGGGAGGGGGAGGGGAGGGGAGGGGGGGGAGGGGAGGGGAGGGGAGGGAGGGGGAGGGGAGGGGAGGGGAGGGGGAGGGGAGGGGGAGGGGGCAGGATTTTCCGAAGACAAACTTCTCCTTATGGTTGGTCCCACTTCCAGCTGACTAGCCAGCCCAGGTTGCGACTATATTCCTTCATCTTCTTCTTGGGAGTGTGTTTGAAATACCAAGCAATAAATAGTCTGGGGGTTGACATGTTTAATTAAGTGGAGGTTTACACAAACTTATTTACCTGCTGTCTTCACTGATTCTTCTGCCTCTCTCCATTCCCTAAACAGAAGCAGCCCCAGGGACTCACCGGCTCCCTTCTTCCTCTACCCTCTTTCTCCATTTGGCAAAATCTCACTTTTTCAGCTTTAAGTATCACAATCAGGAGGCTGCACCTCCCAAACATTTTCTGCGAAGAGCCAGAGAGTATTTTAGGCTTTTCGGGGCATCCATCTCTGTTGAAACCCCATCTTCACAGCAGGAAAGCAGCCAGAGACAACATGTAAGTGAATGGGGATGGCTGTGTTCCAATAAAACTTTATTTATGAACACTGAACTTTGAATTTCATGTAATTTTCACTTGTCACACATCTTTTTTACATCTTTTCCCCCAACCACTTAAATATGTAAAAACTACTCACGGGCCTTACAAAAGGCAGACTGTGATCCACTGTGATCTGGATTTGGCCCGAGAGTGGGAGTTAGTTAACCTCTCCCCAAATTCCACTCCTCCCGCTGTCCAAAACACCCTCAGCCGTGACATTTATAATACGAAAATCACCCTGTCCTTTATCCACCCCACACAATAACTGCTCCTCCTAACTTCCTTCTTTCTCTGAGGATGCCAGAATTTTCCAGGGACCCAGGCTGGAACTCTGAGGGTCACCACAGTTCCCGTTTGTCATCTCTTATGCAAAACCAGCATCCCAATCCAATGGCTGACCCACACGCACTGCTTCTAGCATCTTTCCTTCTCTCCTGTGCATCCAAACTACTGACATTTCTCCTAGAGCAAGACCTTCATCATAGAATTCCCTTCAGTGTCTCTACCTTTTCCCGCACACACTGAGCCAGCCTGCAGGACCCTCTGCTTGTCTACGTGCAGTTTCCCCTCTGCTGGAGTTTTCTAGTTTCCTCCCTTGCTATTTCCCTACACGGATCCTCTGTGCGAACCAAAATGACCGGACTTCAGCAGGTGAAATCAACATGCAGGGGGAGGGGGATTTCTACCTCTATGCCTTTACTCCTGGTCTCCTCCTCTCTCCCCCCAACCCGAGCTCCTTTCCCTAAACCCATGGACCTAACAAAAGGCTCACAGCCAACCACGACAAGACACCACTTCACACACACTAGGGTGGCGAGCACAGAAAGGCTGACAATAGCGTTGGCGAGAATGTGGGGAAACTGGAACTCTCATACAGGGCTGCTGGGATGTAAAATGGTGCAGTCACTTAGGAAAATAATCTGGCAGCTCCTCAAAAGATTAAACATATAGTTATCGTATCACCCAGCAATTCCACACCCAAGAGAAATGAAAACATAAGTCCACACATTACAGCAGAAACTAACACAACATTGTAAATCAACTATACTCTAATGAAAACTAATTTAAAAAAAAACATAGGTCCACACAAAAACCTGTCCACGAATGTTCATAGCGGCATTATTCATAGTAGCTAAAAAGTAGAAACAACCCAAAGGACCACTAACTCATGAATGGATAAACAGGAAAGGTCACATATCGTTTGATTCCATTCATATGAAATGCTCGGAATAGGCAAATTTATAGAGCTAGAAAGTAGATTAGTGGTTGCCTAGGACTGGGGTGGGATTGAAGGAATGGAGAAAGTAAGGGGTCACTGCTAATGGGTATAGGGTTTCTTTTAGGATTGATGAAAATGTTCTAAAATTGACAGTAGGGATTGTTGTACAACCCTGTGAGTACACGAAAACCCACTGAACTGTACACTTTTAAATGGGTGAACCATATGGTGTGTGAATTATATCTCAATAAAGATGTTTTTTAAAAAAAAGGCTCATGACCAAATCAGATCACTGTAATCTGTTAAAGAAAAGCTTATCTTCATTTTGTAGCTACATTATCATCTGTTCCACTCATTTGATATTATACACTATCTTATGATTTTTTTCTGCCTACGTTTTAACTTCCCAACTACTTTGAAATTCTCATACTTTTGCATATCAATGCCTGTGTTTGTTGATTTAATTCAGAAGAGAATTCCGACTAGTTACAATAACTTAAATCGAACCAGAGCTGGAGATGATAGCTTATAGAGTATGGGTGTGTCAAACACAACTCGCAAGGACCATATTGATATGAAATGATGAAGTGGGGAAAAAAACAATCTTCGGTTTCACTCGTGAATTGATGTGTCTTGCTTTTACTATTGTGCATCCCTTGGACATTGTCAACTGGGCATGGGCTGGCTCTCTGATCCACTGCAGAGTGCCTGGAAATTAGGATATTTGGTTATGCTTACGTTGCAGTTTCCCCATTCATAAAGCCAAAGTATGATGGAATTATATATATATTTTTAAGTTACTAATTCACGACTACTATGAACCTACTACGTGCATAGTGTTGGACCCAAAGACTACGCAAATTCAGTAAGTAATAAATGACCATAGCCATCAGCTTTCTATATACTAAGCATGAGGTACTCTAAACTCTGTTTGCTAACAATTTGTTTTTTTCTAAAAGTTTATATTTGGGACATGGTTTCTGGGAATATATCAATTAGTAAAACATTAAAGTGTGTATCATAGGTCTATATTCAACATATACTGACTAGGTCAGCAAGAAATTAAGGATATGGGAAAAAATAGAATCCTATTCGTGTATAGCATTCTCTAGAGAGTATACATGATCCATTCCATAAATTATATCCAAGGAAATGCTCTCAACACAAGGGTTAAGATACCTTAGTAGTATTCAAGGGTCCCAAAAGAACTTTCTACCCTAAGATACTACTCAGAGTAAAGATGCAGCAATCTAGTAAATTATTATAAGTTTTAATATGAGGGAAGTATTTTAGGGAAGGTCAGAAATCATTTGCCTCTCAAGTATCTTAAGTTGAATGACCTAATTCTCAGCAAGTGAAAATGCAAAGTCAAAGCTGTAGGTGTAGCAGAACCCTTGGAAGACCAACTTCCCACAGATTGTCTTACAGCCCCATTTTCAAGATTCCTCAAATCCCTGAGGAACACCCAGGGCCTGGGCAAGCTTGCCAAAGCTAGAGTTCCTACCCAGAGGTGTGGGGGTCGTGGCTATAGTTAGTAGAAAACTTCATCCACTTGTTTGGAATGTCCTTTCTATGTATCTGCCCTGGGAACCCATTAATGGTGGTGACCAAGGATTCAGGAATTGGAAGCCTTGCTAATCACACTGGCTTTACCTTAAAGACTGAATGAGTTTCCTATGGCTACGGTAATGAATTACCACAAACTTAGTGGCCTAAAACAGCACACATTTGCTCTCTTCTAATTCTGGAGGTCCAAAGCCTGACTTGGCTCTCACTGGGCTAAAATCAAGGTGTCAGCAAGGATGGTTTCCTCTGGAGGTCTAGAGGAGACTCCATCTCCTTGCCTTCTCGAGTTTCTAGAGGCCACTGGCATTCCTTGGCTCATGGCCTCTTCTTCGTTCTTCAAAACATCACATCTTCCAATCTCTCTCTGCCTCCCCTGTATAAGAAGCCTTTGATTACAATGAGCCCACGAGGGTAATCCAGGACAATCTCCCCACCTCAAGATCCTTAACTTAACCAATCTGCAAAAGCCCTTTTGTCATGTGAAGTGACATATTCACAGGGTTCAGGGATTAAGACATGGACGTCTTTGGGGGCCATTATTCTACCACAGAAACACAACAAAAAGGAGGCCTCCTTGAAATATTAGCATCACCATCATCACTGCCTCTAACCACCTAACAATAGTCTGGGCATGGGAAGACAGCACTCTACACCCATCGTTTCATGTTGTTCTTAAGCAACACTGGAGTTGAGCGCTGGTTCGCCCATTTCACACATGCTGACACTGAAGCTCTGGGAGGCTTAATGACTTGTCGTCAAGAGTCCCACAGCCGTGAGTCCCGTCACCTCTTACTGCAAAGGCTGTGATTTCAAACGCTATCAGAGAATTCTGGTTGGCCTCTCACGGTCACTACAACCATTTCCTTCTGGGGTTGTGGGAACACCTCGCCCTCATCATCCCACCTTCTCCTGTTCAGTCTGATGCAGCCCCCAGGTCTCGTCGCCAACCCAGTGCCCAGCCAAGACCTAGATGGGTAAGGGTGACACAGCATCTAGCCCACCTGTCTGCCTCACTGTGGAAGGGGCTCAGTCCTTCGACATTTGTTTAGTGTCCTCTACGCTCTAGTCATGGTACCAGGCCCTGGCAGTTCAATTTTATCGCAAACCATTCTGTACAGGCATAACTCGTCTTATTGTACTTTGCACTTTTTTTTATTGCTTTATCACGCTTCGCAGACATTGTATTTTTTAAAAATGGAAGGTATGGGACAATCCTGCATTGAGCAAGTCTACTGGCGCCATTTTTCCAACAGTATTTGCCCACTTTGTGTCTGTGTTACATGTTGGGAATTTTCACACTATTTCACACTTTTTCATTATGATTATATTTGTTCTGGTGATCGGTGATCGGTGATCTTTGATGTCACTATTGCAAAAGATTACGACTCTCTGAAGACTGAGATTGATGGTTAGTATTTTTTAATTAAGGTATATACACTCTATTTGAGATGTAATACTATTGCCCACTTAATAGACTACAGTATAGTATAAACATAACTTTTATATGGACTGGGAAACCATAAAAATTGTGTGACTTGCTTTATTGTGATATTTACTTTACTGCAGTGATCTGCAGAACCAAACCCACAATATCTGAGACGTGTGCCTGTATATTGCTGACGCCACACCTACAGCACTTACAATTTTAATAGTACAACTTGTCCTGTACTTTATGATTTAAAACAAGTAGTTATCATTGGCTCTAATTACCAGTGTATTTAAAATGCACAAGAAGACGAGATATAGATACTTAAGATTTAGTCATTGTCTTTTCCCTACCAAGCCAATATTCTTTGACTTTTACTTAGTTCGCTAATTTTACGTAATTATAAGTAAAGGTTCTTCCTTATTTCCAAAGGGGAAACTGGGGCACAGAATGGTTATTTGGTCCATAAGGAGGAAGAAAAATAACCCAGGGGGATCCCAGTCTAAGGCAGCCACTTGTAGAGATGGTGACCCAGCCCTGAGAAGTGTCCAGATTGGATAAACCATGTCTGCAAAGGCTGGCTTGCCCGGGACCGTGACAGACCACTTGAATTTGCCTGCCTGGTTTATTTGGATTATGCCTAGAAATCCTCAGAATACCCCAGAAAAGCCCAACTCATCCCTTTTTTTTTTTTTTTTTTGGTTTGCCCGCACATCACAACTTGTGGGATCTTAGTTCCCCGACCAGGAATTGAACCCAGGCCCACGGCAGTGAAAGCACTGAGTGTTAACCACTGGACCGCCAGGGAAGTCCCCACCCCTCTTCTGAGACTGGGCATATAAGGTTGCTGGGGCCAGAGAGTGTTTTGTTTTGTTTTTTTAAGATTGATTGATTGATTTAATTTATTTATTTTTGGCTGCATCAGGTCTTAGTTTCGGCATGTGGGATCTTCGTTGGGGCATGCGGGATCTTTCATTGTGGTGCGCGGGCTTCTCTCTAGTTGCGGCGTGTGGGTTTCCTCTTCTCTAGTTGAGGCGCGAGCTCAGTAGTTGTGGAGCACGGGCTTAGTTGCCCCGCAGCATGTGGGATCTTAGTTCCCTGACCAGGGATCGAACCTGCATCGAACCCTACATTGGAAGGTGGATTCTTTACCACTGGACCACCAGGGAAGTCCCCAGAGAGTATTTTTTAAAGAAGGAAGAGACTTGAGCATCTCTCTATGTTAAGGAGGGTAGAGGCAGGAGAGAGGAAGCAATTAAAGATAGAAAAGAAACAAGAGCCACAAACTAGAAACAACCCATCCACCAGGAAAATGGATAGACAAAAAGTAGTGCATCCATACAACAAAATACAACCCAGTAATCAAAAGGCACCACCAACTGCTACACGTAACAATGTGGATGAATCTCAAAATCATTATCCTGAGTGAAAAAGGCCAGACACCAAAGAGTATGTGTTGCCTGATCCCATTTACATGAAATCCTAGAAAATGCAAACTAACTTAGAGTGACAGAAGGTAGATCAGTGGATACCTAAGGTTAGAAGCAGGAATGAACAGCAGAGAGGAACAAGGGAAGTTTGGGGGGTGATGGAGATATTTTGTATCTTGTTTGTGGCGGTGATTTCATGATATCAAAACTCAACAAACTGTACACTTTAAATGGATGCCATTTATAGTGTATAAGTTATACTTCAATAAAACTGATTTACAAAGAGACAGGGAGGTTCCTTGGGGTCCTGTGGACTGAAAGGGGAGCCCCTCTTCCACAGAGAAGGAAGGGAAAGAGGCCAAGGCAGAGATTGTTCCAGGTCCATCCATAGACGGGGAGAGAAGAGGGTGGGTTGCCGCCGTTTATTCGTCTGAAAGGTTCTGCAAAAGCTCCCTGCATTCCTCTCCCCAGCAAAGAGCCTCCTTTGAATATGCGCATTCATGTCAATCACCGTGAGGTCAATTCAAACCTGAAGGGGGAGACTCCTACGGCCACATCTTAACCTGCCACGTGTGCTATCCAGGTAGAAGATTTGCAAGGTCTAACCTTAGACCTCTAAATTCAGCCCACCTTCAGTTTGGCATTCCCGTCACATGGAGCCCCTGGGAACCTCAGCACGAACTGACTAATGTGTTCCTAGTGGCGTCTTCTTTGATTTCTTCCTGTGCTGCTTTAATCCCTGGCAGCTCCAGAAGCCAGAGAAGGTGGGTGTAAAGGCTTAATCAGAAAGCTTGGGGCTGGGAGGGGAGCCTGAAAGATAGCGATCTGTAAGTGCCTCCCTGGTTATCAACTCTTTCATTGAACCACTTACTGGAGTCTATCTGACAGCATTTTGCAATATTGAAGACAGAGCCATAGCATCAGACTACAAAGAGAAGCACAGGCTTCTGGAAAAGGGCTCCAAGTCTCTGAAGAGATATTAGCATTTTGCGGCTTCCATTTCTTTTCGTGTTTGTTTCCTTTCCGTAGCTACTGGAGATAGACTGTGTTTTCTCTACACACCACTAGGCAAGGGCCAAACTAGGCAAATTTTGATTTTCCACAGCTGGGGGCATGGGCCTAAGGCTAGAATGCTTCAGGGAGGAGAAATATTCGATTGCAATTGTTTTTCTCAGTCGTTAAATAATATCATCCTCGTGCGCTTGAAAAGAATGTGTATTCTCGTTTTTGTGGATGTAACGTCCCGGTATAAACCATAACGGAAAAGAAAATTACAAATGAACGTATATAGTATGTGTATAGTTGAGTCACTTTGCTGTACAGCAGAAATTAGCAGAACATTGTAAATCAAGCATACTTCAACTAAAAAAATAAAATAAAAAAAAATATATCATCCTCAGAACATGTTTTCTTAGTTGCTATCTAATATCAGGTGTCTTCTGATATTAACAATAATCTTTTTATCCTTCTGAAAAAACAGGAAGTTGTGATTACGTAGAGAAACCAAAAAGTCCTTCCCCTCGACACTGCGCTAAACTGAAAGTCCCTCACAGGCCCAAGTTTCTCACATAATCGGAAAGCCAGGCAGGGTCTCCACCCTTGGGTTACAGGAGATGAGTTGGGTCATGCAGCTTCTCCACTGTAGCCATTTGGGCTTTTACAAAAGAGTAATGATGTGAGACCCCCAAAGAGGACCAAAAAAATGTGACAATGCCTGGGAGGAGAAGCATGGCATCATGTAAAAGTGACCAGGCTCCCAAGCAGACTGAAAATAGACACTCAAGGGCTTCCCTGGTGGCGCAGTGGTTGAGAATCTGCCTGCCGATGCAGGGGACACAGGTTCGAGCCCTGGTCTGGGAAGATCCCACATGCCGCGGAGCAAGTGGGCCCGTGTGCCACAACTACTGAGCCTGCGCGTCTGGAGCCTGTGCTCCGCAACAGGAAGGGCCGCGATAGTGAGAGGCCCGCGCACCACGATGAAGAGTGGACCCCGCTCGCCGCAACTAGAGAAAGCCCTCGCACAGAAACGAAGACCCAACACCGCCAAAAATAAATAAATAAGTAAATCTTTAAAAAAAACCACAGAAAATAGACACTCAAAAAACACTTGTTTTGTTTTTCAGTTCATACAGCATTATTCACAGTAGCTGAAAGGTGGAAACCACCTGAGTGTCCATCAATGGATGAAGGGATAAACAAACTGTGGTCTAGCCACACAATGGAATGTGATTCAGCCATAATAGGGAATGAAGTAAGGACACACGCTACAACATGCACAACCCTCAGGACTTAAAGCTAAATGACAGAAGCCCGACACAAAAGGTCACATATTGTACGATTCCATTTGTATGAAATGTCTAGACTAGGCAAGTCCACAGAGACAGAAAGCAGACTGATGGTTGCCAGAGGCTGGAGGTAAAGAGAAATTGGGAGCGCCTGCTAAATGGGTATGGGGTTTTGTGAGGAGGACGATGAAACTAGTTCTGGAACTAGATAGAAGTGGTGGTTGCACAACATTGGGAATGTACAAAATGCCACTGAATTGTACACTTTTGAGTGGTCAGTTTTGTGTTATGTGAATTTTACCTCAGATTGAAAAATTCCCAAGTCAAAAGAGATTGTCATGATGTCACATAAAAACCTTTTTAATATGAATAATGCACTCAACAGTAAAATACCAAAGAAAAAGTTACTATTAAAAAATAATACTGGCGGGCAGATGTATTCAATTCAGTTAATGCTAAGTGAGCCTTCTATGCCTCAACTAGAGGAGGAAAGACATGGAAATAAAGCCCGCCAGGCTGTGACGGGGATGGGAACGGGGGGACGGAAGTAGGGGTAGGTGGGAGCGGAAGTAGGGGTAGTTGGGCGAGCTTTGCCCAAAAGGCTACCAGCACGATGGGGGACAGACGCTGACAGCATGCCTTGCACCTGGAGGCCACACCCTGCCTCAGCTGGAATCTCATGGAAAAGGGAATTAGTAAGGCAAGGAGCTCAAAGCCTCCACAAAGAGTATAGTACATGTTTACGGAGTTTAGAGGTGGAAAAGCTGTCTTAGGCCAACTCCACGCAGGCTGAAGGAGGGCACAGAGTAAGCACGAGTTCTAACTGAGAATCGGGAGTCAGGGCTTCTGGTCCCTGATTGGGTCACTGCATAACTATGAACTTGGTCAAGCCATCTAACTTTCTGGGTCTCGGTTTTCTTTGCTAACTGCTTCCCAGACTGAGCTGACATCACCCATGTCTATGGAACATTTAAAACATAAAAACATCCTTAAGGTTGGAGAAAAGGCCCCGTACAGATTAACCAGTTCCCCTTACAGAGAACCAGTGGTTCTCAGACTTGAATCTCCTGGGGCTTGTTAATACTCAGATCGCTGGTCTCCATTTCCAGAGTTTCTGATCCAATGGGTCTGGGGTGGAGACCTGAAAATTTGCAAGTCTAACAAGCTCCTGGTGAGGCCGATACCTCACCACACTTTGGGAACCACTGAGATAAACTAAACTAGTTGTTACCAACCCTGGCTGGTCATCAGAATCACCCGGAGAATGTTTTAATAAAAAAATACCAGGGCCTCACTCCATATGTAGTGAGCCAGGGATCCTGCAGAGTCTAGATCCTTCTGTCCAGCTCTAGATCCCGTGCTGCTTCTGAGGGATGGGCCTGGGGCTGGGCTCTTATGGTGAGTGGGATTCAGAAGGTGGGACAATAGAGTCATTCTCGCTTGAGCCAGAATGAGCAAGAAAAAAGCTCCGGGTCAGGAATCATGGAACCATGACCCAACTCATCTTAGATAAAATTTACTGACCCATCACTGCATATATTTAGCACCTTAAGAAGTGAGGGAGGGAGATACAATAGGAAAAGAAAAGTGGCTTTTGCACAGAGACACTTGGGCAAGGCCTGAGGAAACGTCACACAATGTTCCAGACACTGTCTGTGCTGGTCTGCCAATATTTATTCCTACATTCTTTTTATTTTTCCCAGAACTAAGTCTAAATAACAATAACAGCTTTCAAGTAAAAATATTGTAGCATAAATTCTAAGGAATGAAATCCAATTTACTGACGTCTTAACATAAAGCATGTCCTGAGAGGCCGTTTCATGGAGTACCTGGGAGAATGATTGTTCACTGCGTATTTCGTTGGTGGAAGGCAGGGAAGGAGGTTTTCTGTTTCCCTGGTTATTACTTCCCAACCCAGACATCTCACAGTGCAAATGCCGACCTGCATCTCTGACCTTGCTTAGAGCAACTCCTGCTGATTATTCAGATATTTGACCTGGACTTGCCAGTTCAACCTTAAATCATCTGCTAGAACAAAAACAACAGGCGAGAAGGTCCTGTTGCTTGAGAATAAAACAGGATATATTCGCTGGCAGGCGGGCACATAGAACATGGGTGTCAAGTGGTAAACTTCTACGCTGTGTCATTTAAAAATTCTCCCAAGAGTTAACTTGGACCAAATGACAACCCCCCTTCTTGCCCCCAACCTTGCAATAGGACTAAACCACCCGGATTGCCTTCTATACAAATGTGAGTGGTGCGATCATAGAGCTAATGGCCTGGCTTGGGGGAATTCTCCCTGGTAACTACCACGTTTCATAAAAGTGCTCTTCAGGGCTTCCCTGGTGGCGCAGTGGTTGAGAATCTGCCTGCTAATGCAGGGGACACGGGTTCGAGCCCTGGTCTGGGAAGATCCCACATGCCGCGGAGCGGCTGGGCCCGTGAGCCACAGCTGCTGAGCCTGCGCGTCTGGAGCCTGTGCCCCGCAACGGGAGGGGCCGCGATAGAGAAAGGCCCGCGCACCGCGATGAAGAGCGGTCCCCGCACTGCAATGAAGAGTGGCCCCCGCTTGCCGCAACTGGAGAAAGCCCTCGCACGAACCGAAGACCCAACACAGCCAAAAATAAATAAATAAATAAATAAAGTAGGGGGAAAAAAAAAAATTAAAAAAAAAATTAAATAAAAAAATAAAAGTGCTCTTCAAGAAAAGTGTACATGCCTTAAAGTCACGCCATTATATACTTTAGCTCCTCATGGCACTTAGCACAAGGCTGAACACAGCACATTCACAATTTACTTTTCTTTTTCACTCAAAGGAGTACACAACAGAGTCCTTGGACGGTCGAATTGGTTTACTCACTAATGAGAAAGTGCTGCCTTAAATATACATCTTTAAGAGTTCCATGGCAACCATATTCTAGATCACCATGTCATCCCTGGATTTTTCTTGTGACTCTGACTCTCTCTCATCTTAATCCATTTTACTCTACAGCCATAGAATACAGCCATTCTATGCCTCATGAGCCGAGGCAATTGGGGGAGTGGAAGGAGGGCTGACCAGGAGTCAGATATGGGTTTGAGTCTCGGCTCAGTGTTGGGTAGCTGGGTGACCCCAGCCCTACCAGTTAAGCTCTTCCAGTCTCCGTTTCTTGATCTGAGAAATGTACGTAACAATATCCAACTGAGCCATGTCTCATCTCTCCAACTTGACTGTTAGCAACATGAAAGCAAAGACAGGGTTACCTGTCCCTTTGGTCTGCTCCCTGTTACCTGCTGAACACCCCAATAAGCTAAGGAAATACCTGCAGGACTAGTGTTTGGAGGAAGAAAGGGACGGAGGAAGAAATGAAGAAATGACTCTAGGGTTCAGGAGAAAAGGAAAACTCAGAATTATTTGTTTCCGTTTTCTTCTAGTCTGTGTCTTCTTGGCCTAAGGACAGAGGATTGCAGCAATGTTTGTGAATGTCAGCAGGGAGGGTGACGTTTGCGCAAGTCCGTGGACCTCAAGAGAAGCGCAGAGATTCTGGAAATCCATCAGCCTGACGGCCAGCGAGGGAGGCTACTAGCCGCACAGCCTTACAGGGTCCGTCTTTGAATGCACAAAGGAGCGCTTGCTGGCGAACGATGTTTGCTAGGTATTAACAAATCCTCAGAAGAATGTGAGGTGCTAACATGTCAGATGTGATTGTTGTGTTTGTCGTCGGCCCCTGTGACGGAATTATGGGAAGACTTCTCTTAAATGCCAGAGACTAGACCGTTTTCCTGCCTTCCCCTGTAGATAGGTCCCACGTGAAGGTTACTATGGGAAACACTCCCTACTGAATCAGGAGTCATGTCTGTAGCCTGGAAGGTTCCAGCAGCAATGCTATTATGCTCAGGGACATGGCCCTCTGGGATTTCATCCAAGCTGTAGAAAGACAGTCTGGAGGCTGGGGTGGGGAAGAACATTTTATAAGCAAGACTAAAAGAACTGGGTGTTTATTCACTTACATTGCTGGAAAAAAAATCCCAACAAGGCTATGACTTAGTCAGATGAGCAAAACTGACTACCTTCTAAGCTCCAATATGCTCAGGAATAATTGTGTTACGTCTATAGAGAATTCATTTTCAAGTCATTTCTTGGGGCCCGTGTGCATGAAAAGCAGGCTGTCATCGTGATGCAGGTAACACGAGAAGTACCAAGGACTTTGGAAAGAGCACCATTTTGTGTCAAAATGAATGTTTAACCGGGAGACTGACGACACACGTACAGGAATCACAGAGCACGTTGGTGACCAGAAGTTTCAAGTAACTCTTCGGACTGAGAAATCGCTGCGGAACAAAACTATAGCAATAAGTGGAAGAAAGATCAAGTAAGTGTCTTCAGTGGGTTTTCTAGAAGCAGAACTTATGACTGGGATTTAGGTCATGGGAATTCTGGAGGTAGTGCTGTCAGAAGAAAAGGAGCGAGGGAAGCGAAAAGAGAGGAGGGGAAGGAGCAAAGCAAGGGTTCCACCTCTGCTTGGCGCCAGGCTGATCCCACGGGGAGCTCTGGAACCCGAAGGGCATCACAGAGTGGCACCTTGAGGCAAGGGACCCACCTTTGGGATACCCCCTGGCTGTGGGCTTCAGAGAGGTAGGCAGGTGCATAACCTCCCAGACAAGGCACCTCCCTTTGGCCAGGAGCAATTTTCTGGAGGAGAGTCAGCCAGGAGCATTCAGCAGCTGGCGGAGGATACCCAACGAAGGGGATGTGAGTGGGCCACCACCAGTATCGACTCTAGTTGTTTACCCAAAGCCACATTCTGGTTAGCGGCACGGTCAAGACTAAAATGCGTCTCTCAGCCTTGCCACTGACTCATCAGGTCCACTTTTTATAATGGCAATACCTACCATTACACCACCTTTTATAAAGCATTTTCAGATCTATGATCTCATATCATGACCACCATAATCCTGGGAGACAGACAAGGGCAGACATTCGTGTGCCCTTGACATGAAGGCTAAGAGAGTGATCTGGCCCAAGGTCACATACCTGGAAGTAACAGAGTTGAGACTAAACCTTATTCCGAGGGTACCACCTCTTTTACGGGTCAGAAGAGGTATCGAATAGTAAGCCACCATTTAGCCCTTTATGTCTACTGACTACAGGGTTGTTGTCATCGATTTGGTTTTGTCCTATGTCCCTTGTATGAGGACCTCCATTTGAGCAGCGGCTTACTCAAGGAATATTTAAGTTCCTTGTCATGTCTCGCCGGCCCTGGTGTGGGGTTTCTGGTTTCTATTTCTAACTTTTGATACCAACCCTTAGTAATAAGAGAAAAATAGTCTATTTTTATAAAATGACTCAGATGTGTCAGGAAGCATTTATAAGGCTTGGAATGTTTTAATAATTTCCTGATCTGTATGCAGTAAGGCATTTGAATGTAATCGCTAATATGAAATTCCTCCTCATTGTGGGGTTTAAATTTTGCTTTATACTTTCCTTGCATTTCAATTTAATCTCAGTCGATCCTCACGTGAGCTGAATTTGTGATCACTTCCTCCACTGTTCGCGGATTTATGGGGAGCTGTCTCGGCTTTTCATCTTGCTTTCCTCCTCCATCCCCTAAGCCTCAGAACTTTTCTCATTATCTAATGGTGCCCTGCACTGGCGTCTGGATATCCAGAGCCTGCTCCAAATTCTCGCGTGGAATGTTCCTATCTTTGATGAGGTCACCTGCACAAGGACACCGTGGAGTCTGGGAGAGGGAGGACATTGGTTCCAGACCACAGGCCGCCTCGCGCTGACCTTATGAGCTTGTAGCAAAAAAGAGCATCGGTGTTTACAATTGTGCATAGCCTTTAACCTAGCAATTGTTACTTCTTTCATCTATTCTAGGGAAATAATTATAGATATGCCCAAAGCTTGGATTATAAGCGTGTTTACCACTGCAATTTTTACAAGAAAAAAAAAAAGATTGTTCAGGGACTCCTAAGCCTCCAATAAAAGAGGAATGGTAATATAAAATCTATTATATCCAGAGGATAAAATAAGACTCATCTCAAACTGTGTATCAGAATCCCCCAGAAGGCTTGTTAGATCCAACACAAATTGCTGTGCATCACCCCCAGAGTGGCTGATCGAGTAAATCTAGGATGGGGTCTGGGATTTTGCATTTTTACCAAGTTCCAAGGTGATATTGACACTGCTGGTCCAGAGACCACATTTTGGGAACCACTGCTGTACAGGAACATGCCATGGTATGTAGTCTCTATTAGTCTGCAAAGGCAATTTATGTGACAAAAAGTGCTTTAAACCTATTTTGGTAAATCAATACCAATACTTTAAAAGTTGAAAGGTGGTTAACTCTGAGTTACATTTGAGTGGTAGGATGGATTGGGGCGCGCGGGTGGGGCAGTATCTTCCCACCTCCTCATTTTTTGCACTGACTCAGAACTCATAGACCTTGGTCGGCTCAAATCCCTCTCCAACTTTCATCTGCTGTGCATGATATTGAGCAAATTAGCTAACCCAAAACAGCCACAACTTCCTCACCTAGAAACAGACAGTGACACTACTTACTTCGAAGAGATATTTGGGCTATTAAGGGAAATAATGTAACACTCATGTGTACACTCATTTAACAAATATCTGTGCAATTTCTACTGTGCCCTGAGCACCGCGCTGGGGAAAGAAGGTGAAATGACGAAGAAGACTCAGTGTCTTGACTTCACGCCCCTTCGAGGTTATCAAAGGAAAAAGACATTCACCCGCTCCCCTTCATCTTTTCCCCTGTGCGGAGATACTTCGGTGAAAGCACGTCTTAAAATAATCCCAAGTTTCCAAATCTCTGATTTATGGGGTCTCGATGTTTTTTCCATTCCCATTTGCTGCATGAAGTGAGTCAAGCCGCACTCACATGAGACCCGTCCTGGACCTGTAGGCATGGCCCTGTCTCAACCTGGGTGAAGGGTTCCTGCTGCTTTACAGAGGGCCTGGGAGAATTAACATGTCCAAACCCCCGCAGGCAAAGTGAGTCTGGATCCTTATCCGCGCACAGCCACGAAGAGAGAAAAGTGCCCTCCAAGAGAAACATGCTTAAGAACCCAGAAGTAAATGCTCCTCATTCCATCAGTGAAGGCGCAGGAGGCAGAATTCTTGCTATGACCCAAGACAAAACAAGGGTTTGAGATCCTGGGGCCATGTTGTCTAAAACCCACACAGCACAGGGGCGCACAGACCTCCAGTGTCGAGATTCACCCCAGAGACATTCTGCTAATAGAGATTCTTAGACCTGTGGTTCTGAAGAAACTGGCCTGCCCTGTGCCCAGTGGGAGAGGCCCCAAGGAAATTGTTTATGGCCACAGAGCCCGGCCTTCCTGGCTGCTGCCTTCTCGGCCTCCCTCTTGGCCAAACTGCTGGCCTTATCTCTTGATAGCTCAGTATGTTTACTCAATGTGCACTGCACCTGGAGGTGCTGCGGGCAGTGGGTGTGTCTTACTGCCCTCACTCCAACCTCTGGGCCTCCAACTAGAAAAAGAAAAAGAGGAGGGGGAGGAAGCTGGATCAAACCTTTGGAAAGACAAACCCCATGAAACTCAAGAGAAAAAAAAAATGAAATAATTACTCTATTTTAGAAGGAGCCCATTTTTTCCTAGGTATCTTAGGCTTTGTGTTTCCTGGCATTTCTTAAACTTCCAGAATAAAGTTGTAAAAATGCTCACCAAATGTCACCACGGAAGGAAGGAAACACAACTCACAAGACAGGGGTCAATAAAATCCAAGGTGGATATAAATTCTACGGCATTTCCATTTAAGGGACTATTACTATCTAAGTGAAAACTACAGCATGAAAGGAAACTCCATCATGCGATTGTATGAAAGACAGAATCTACTCTGCAAGTCCTCTAGAAAACAATGAAAAAGATAACCAATCTAAGAATCCTTTTTAAAAAAAATTTTGAGATATAATTCACATACCACAAAATTTACTTTTTTAAAGTATAAAATTCAGTGGTTTTTGGCATGTTTACAAAGTTGCACCGCCATCACCACTTTCTAATTCCAGATCATTGTCATCACCCCAAAAAGACACTCATACTTATTAGCAGTCACTTCCCATCCCCTCCCCCCCCAGCCCCCCAGCCCCCCAGCCCCTGGCAATGACTGATCTGTTTTCTGTCTCCATGCCGTGGCCTATTCTGGACGTTTCAAGTAAGTGGAATCATGCAACATGTATTCTTTTGTGACTGGCTTCCTTCACTTAGCGTAATGTTTTCAAAGTTCATCCACATTGTAGTATTTCACATCCATATCGTTATTTCACGCCTTTTCATGGCTGACAATAGTCCATTGTATGGACATACTACATTTTATTTATTCAGGATGAGATAAGCCACAGGTAGTTAATGATTCACCTGCCTGGGTGGTCAGTGGTGTTTACAATGTAATGTAAAAAAGTTATTATATTGCGGGGGATAAATTAGGAATTTGGGATTAACAGATAAACACTACTATATATAAAATAGATAAACAACAAGGTCCTACTGTATAGCACGGGGAACTATATTCAATATCTTGTAATAACCTATAATGGAAAAGAATCTGAAAAAGAATAGATGTATCTATATCTATCTACCTATCTATTCAACTGGATTGCTTTGCTGTACACCTGAAACATTGTAAATCAACTATACTTCAATAAAAAAATAAATAAAAGTAAATTAAAAGAATTTTGTTTAAATATATAAAGAGGTATGTTTCAACAGTACAGCCTGCTTTGGGCCAGGCCTCCAGGTACCCACCTAAGTTATCTAGTAAGTGTCCGTTTAATCACCTCTATACTAAACACACCGTTTAATCTATCATACTACTCTGTATGATACAGGGACAGCTGAAAGAATGTCCCTGATAGAAGGCATGTGATGCACTGTATCTATGAAGCTCTTTATTTTCAAACTCAGCAAACTGCTGAACTGGGAGGTAAACACAGCCAACTTTCAAGTGCAAAATGTCACTTAACGTATATTCAGATGTTGAGATATTCGGGGAATTGAATGTTAAATATCCTAGTAGAACCAGAGAAGATATACAGATGGCAGATAAGCATATGAACAGATGTTCCACACCATATGTCATCAGGGAAATGCAGATTAAAACAACAATGAGATACCACTACACACCTATTAGAATGGCCACAATCTGGAACACCGATACCACCAAATGCTAGGGAGGACGTGGAGCAACGGGAACTCTCATTCATTGCTAGTGGGAAAGCAAAATGGTTCAGCCGCTTTGGAAGACACTCTAGCAGTTTCTCACAAAACTAAACATACTTTTACCATACAACCCAGCAATTGTGCTCCTTGGTATTTACCCAAAAGAGTTTGAATACTTATGTCTACACAAAACCCTGCGCACAGATGTTTATAGCAGCTTCGTTCACAGTTACCAAAATTTGGAAGCAACCAAGTGTTCTTCAGTAGGCGAATGTCTAAACTGTGATACATCTGGACGATGGAATGTTATTCAGCCCTACAAAGAAATGAGCCATCAAGCCATGAAAAGACATGGAGGGTACTTAAATGCCTATTATTAAGTGAAAGAAGCCATTCTGAAAAGGCTACAAACTTGAAGATTCCAACTACATGATGTTCTGAAAAAGGCAAAGGTATGGAGACAGTCAAAAGGTCAGTGGTTGCCAGGGTTTGGGAAGTGGGTGGCGTTGGTTAGGAAATGAAGAATAGGTGGAGCACAGTGGATTTTTAGGGCAGTGAGACTACTCTGTATGATTCTCTAGTGGTGGATACATGCCATTATGCATTTGTCCAGACCCACAGAATGGTCAACACCAAGAGTGAACCCTAACGTAACGGATGGACTCAGGGTGACAATGTGTCAGTGCAGTTTCATCAACTGTAACCAGTGTAGCACTCTGGAGGGGGATGTTGGCAGTGGACGAGGGTGTACATGTGGGGAGACAGGGGGTGTATGGGAGATCTCTGTACCTTCCCCTCGGTTTTGCTCTGAACCTAAAAGTGCTCAAAAAATAACATCTATTTAGAAAAAAATTTGAGCAGAATCCTTGGCACTGAGAACGCGCTTGTGAATACTTGCTGATAAGCAGGCCATTTTTCCTCCAACACTTTGGTCTCCTCCCAGCAAGACCTTTAACTCTAAAATACTGTGTCCGTGTGTGAGGAGTCTGAGGGTTTCGGGACCACTAGCTTTAGTCCAGCGCGCTGGGAACAAGCTCTCATTTGCCATACACCTGTCTGGGACTCAGTTTCCTCACCTGAGAATTGGAGAGTTGGCTTAGGCTGTCTCTAAGGTCTGTGAGCTGGGTAGGGTCTAGAAAAAAGTCAGTGTATAACGTTGGCTCCCATGACCTTTACCGATCTCTCTCCACCCCAAGGGATATTTCAAACCCAGTAACCATATTTTTCAAATCAAAATGCAAGGTTTATTATCCAACAAAGGATTTTTTTTTATGCTTGAGGAGTTGTCTGAGCTCCCTGCTTCCATGTGTGTTCGATACAGAAAAATTGGAATGTTTAGAAATACATAAATAAGTAAAATTTCTCATCTTTTCACTCAGAGTAATCACGAAGATATTTCCTTCCTGGCCTTTTGGAAATTATTTATTTCCAAATCTATCTTCTAACCTAGACTGTGAATACCATGTGTTTTCTCTTATTTTCCCAAAGCCTGGAACTTAGTAGGTATCCATTAATTTTTTTTTTTTTTTTTTTTTTTTGGCCACACTGCACAGCTTGTGGGATCTTAGTTCCCCAACCAGGGATTGAACCTGGGCCCACGGCAGTGAAAGTGCCAAGACTTAACCACTGGACCACCGGGGAATCCCCACATTAAATTTTTGACTTAATGACTCAATTAAGTTTGCATGGCAAAATATTTTAAATTCCATGCCATTTCTATAATTTATGGAAATAACAGGGAAAACTGATTGAAAACAGTTGCTCCATGTCAAGGACCAACCTTAGTTTGGGGCACCAATTAAAAGCTTAATTTTGAAGAGTTGGCCATTGAAGATCATTTTTATAAAGATTTTTTGGGGAGAGAGGGGCAGAGGGAGGGTTACAGAGCCCATTGCGGTTCTATGAGGAAAGCCAAGGCCCCAGAATTCAGAGCCTCTGTACTTTCACAGAGAAGGTGGCATTAGTTGAGTAATCAAACTTCAATCTCCTGCAGACACAGCTCTTTTTTTCTTTTTGAAAAAGACTTGAATTTTTTAAAGCAGTTTTAGGTTCACAACGAAATTGAGAGGAAGTACAAAGATTTCCCAGCTACTCCCCCCTCCCCTACACAGGCATGGCCTCCCCTATAATCAACATTACTCACCAGCGTGGTATATTTGTAACCACTGATGAACCCACACTGACACATCGTCATCACCCAAAGTCCGCAGTTTACCTTAGAGACTCAACTCTGACTGTTTCATGTACGTGACATTGCTTCGTGTTGTGTTCAGTTGCAAATAATCGAAAACCCAACTTGAGTGGCTTAAACCTAGAAGAATCCATTTTCTCATATAACAGGAAGTTTGGAGCTTAGCAGTTGTCAATATTCAGATCAAAGAGTTCCCCCTCACTCACCACCATCACAGCTGGGGCCGCGCCCCTGCAGTTCTCTTGGCCTTTCCCTCACTTTCCAGGTTCCAAGCATCACTTCTGCATTCAAGGCAGGAGGAAAATGGGGAGAGAAGAGGGAAGGGCCATACTGGCCAGCTCAGTCTTTTTTTATCACGGAAGCAAAAGCTTTCCAGAGTGTACTCCTGTCCCAAGAAGACTTCTTAGGTCTCTCTGCCTGAATCAGGTCACATGGCTATTCATAGTTATAAGAGGGTCCGGGGAACAGAGCAGGACATACTGCTACTTCAAACACAGCTGAGGTTATATCAGCCTGGAACAGGGGGATGGATGGATATTGGCATGCAAGTAATGGTACTTGTCATATACACTCCTAACAACCAACGGCTGTGTAGCTCCTTCCAGGATTTGAATGAGCGGACGTATATAAGGCAACCACTTAAGCTAGCATCCAGTGTAGGGCAGCTTTCATAATAAGGATAACTGCATTGATTATAACAAGCCCTTTTAACACACAGTTTTTGTTCATCGTTCAACAATTCTGCAGAGTAGGTACATTAAGTCTTCTCATCCCCACTGTAGATGAGAAAACCGAGACAGAGCAGGGCCAGCTACATGGCAGACACAGAATTGGAATCGAACTCTGGTGCCTCCAAAGCTTGTGTCAAGAACTGCAGTTCTGTGCCTGCCTGCTCAGTCAGCACTGCGTGTTGAACCTTTGCTAAGGTCACAGGACTTCAGATACGGAGAAATGAATGGGGTCAACTCGAGTTGGGAGCCCGGGGAAGGCAGAGCCTGTCTGTGGTTTCCTGTGCCTGAGCTGGCCTGTGGCCTTTTGGTTTTGTTCATTGCAACATTCCAAAGGACTTTCTGACTGCCACCGTGGGCTAGCAAAATGTCGACTGAGGAGCTGTGGCCAGTCACACCCTTCAAAACCTCAGATTACAATAGGACATTAACACACAGTGCCCTGCAGATTGCTGGTCTACAATCTAGCCAGCTGCTGGGCGAAGAGGGAGCAACCTCTGCCTTGGGTGTGTGGCCCAAGCTTGCTGTTAGAAAGACAAACCCTTGGAGATCTCTTCTTTGAAATATTGGGGTTTTCCTTTGGTTGCTGAAGCTTTTCATGACATAGGGCTTTCGGGGAATTATGAGGGGATTTCAGACACCAACACCCATGAAATCCCCTTCCACTGGACTTTAGACAGAAAGCCTTACGTGTGGCCCTGTGAAGAATGTTTATACAATGCTTGGAAATAAGCAAAAGGATGACAGCAAGTCCTTTCAAAGTCATACTGAACCACTGTCTACTGAGCCAAGAGTATTTAATTCTCTATGGAAATGCATCTTTGTTTGACTTACTATTTACCATTGATTAGGACCAGACTCCACCAAGTTAGATATTAACACGTGGAGTGATAAGTTACAAATGATTTTTGTCCAGTAGAGTTGCAAATGATTTCTCTTTGCTAAAAAAGATAACCTCAAAGGTTACAGTTTTATTGCCTTGTACGACATAAAGCAGTTTTGTATTTATCTTTGCAATCATATTTTAACATTCTTTTTTCCACTGACTATATATCCATCCGTCTCTCCCATACGCCATTTCCTCATTAGTGAATTTAATATGGCTTTGATACATGTTCTCCATATATTTGTATAAAGATCCTATTTCTAGCTTTTTGACGTTTGCGTTGGCAGTGCCTTGACAATTCTTATGGAGAGAAGCAACTGTAGTTTAAGGAATTTAGCAATGTGAAAATTATAAAGTGCAAGGAGGAAAATCCCACTGGGAGTATATATGCTATTTAACTTGATCCTTGCCTACAGCTGTCCATAAACACTGTGTAGAAGCTACTCCTCACAGTGTGTTGGTATTGGATTCCAGAACAAAATCAAAATAAACAAAACAATGCATAATGAGAAAGCCCTATGCAAACACATGGATGAACAGAGAAATTACAGTTTTAGAAATGAAATGGAATCTGATGGTGGTGGCCACCCAGGGGACACCCTTCTTGCTTCTAAAATCTGTCTCTCTACAGATACTTGCTTTCTTTCCAAGCCCAGAGCCTATTTTCAAGGCCATGTGCGTTGGATGGAATTTCTTGTGCAAAGAAAAACAAACTGCCTCAAGTATATTTTACCCTAATCTCTGCAGCAATCACTGCAAAGATCCAGAAGCCAGTGCCTTCTCGAACGGATACCAACCTCACACAACCTTTACTTGTCCCATTTGAGGCCTCTAGTCCAACAACAGGGGCTCGCTGACATCCAGGTTCTAGAAACAATTGCTTGCAATCTAGTGATAAAAGATTACAAGTGTATTTCTGTCTTTATTTTAACCATCTTGGTAGTGGAGCTGAGGGGGTACGGGCAGAGAGAGGAGTATCTGAGAAATAAACAAATATGTCCTGCTATTTATGGTATGCGTAAATGTGCGTGTGTATATGTGTGTAAAAGAGGGCTCCTGTTTGAGGCTACCCTTCAGTTTTGGCATTTCTCCTGAAACTTAAACAGAGACTGTGTTTTGTTGATAAATTTGTTACAAAAATAGCAACCACCTAGACCACTTCATTGCATGAGTTCCTGCGGTCTCTGACCACATGTTCCCACTGCTAAGGCAGTTTCATGTGGGGAGGTTGGGAGTATCAGAGCAATTGGTTTAACCCCAATAGTAATATTCCACCGAGAAAAACGCCTAACCCGAGATTTCCAGGATATTTTCCGTCAAACTGGTCACAGGAAAGAGCTCTGGGATAATCTATGTCAGAGTTCTGTTATGCAGGCTGTATGCAACTTACAAATGCCTGTAAATAGTAAGCCCATGTGACAACATTGTCATTTATGTCTGCAATCCACTGTCTCTGTCACATTCTAGATTCTCAAACATTTCGCCTCTCACTCAAAGAAAAATACTATGAACTATATATATAACCACATTTCTTTAAATCATTGGTGTTGCTTAGTACAGGGCCTTCATCTCTCTCACTAAAAAAAAAAAAATTATGTATTATGTTATATTCCTACATGCCAACTGCTAGGAAGTCACATATATGGCAGAGAACCTTTGAATTGTGTCTGTTCTAAGGCAATGGATTCGTTGTCTTCTCCCTGATGTCCTCAGATCACTGTCTCACCAGTGTAGCAACTTTATTTTAAAAAGATACTATAAAAATGTTTTAAATACATAAATTTGAAAAATAAAAATAAAAAAACAACAAGAAAAGAAATTACTACACTGTTGGGGGGAATGTAAATTGGTACAACCACTATGGAGAACAGTATGGAGGTTCCTTAAAAAACTAAAAATAGAGCTACCATATGCAATCCCACTCCTGGGCCTATATCCGGAGAAAACCGTAATTCGAAAAGATACTTGCACCCCAATGTTCACTGCAGCACTATTCACAACAGCCAAGACATGGAAGCAACCTAAGTGTCCACTGACAGAGAAATGGATAAAGAAGCCGTGTTACATATATACAATGGAATATTACTCAGCCGTAAAAAAGAATGAAATAATGCCATTTGCAGCAACATGGATGGACCTAGAGATTATCATACTAAGTGAACTAAGTCAGACAGAGAAAGACAAATATCACATGATATCACTTATATGCAGAATCTAAAAAAAAAAAAAGATACAAATGAATTTATTTACAAAACAGAAACAGATTCACAGACTTAGAAAACAAACTTATGGTTACCAAAAGGGAAAGGTGGGGGGAAGGGATAAATGAGGAGGCTGGGATTGACATATACACACTACTATATATAAAATAGATAACCAACAAGGACCTACTGTATAGCACAGGGAACTCTACTCAACACTCTGTAATAACCTATATGGGAAAAGAATCTGAAAAAGAATGGATATATGTATATGTCTACCTGAATGGCTTTGCTATACACCTGAAACTAACACAACATTGTAAATCAACTCTATTCTAATATAAAATAGAAATTAAATTTAAAAAATTTTAATAAATAAAATAAAAATAAAAAACAAAAAAAGAAATTTAAAATTAAAATAAAGATAAATAAAAATAAATTAAATTTAAAAAAAGATGTTAGATTGACCTGACATTATTCCTTCCAGAGGGCCATCACTCGATGCTGATGACGACTGGTTTTTCTATTAAGAGCTCAGAAATCAAACCTGCGATAATTCTGTTAGGCTCTGATCCATTGGTTAATGGTATTCAGAATCCAAATTCTGACCTTCAGTTTTCTGGTGCTTATTCCATTCTGAGTCCTCAGTGGTGAGTTAGGGCTCAGGCTATGTTTTTCTCAGTTCCTTAAGATACCTCGGGTCCCAATAAGGAGACTCACAAATCTTTACAAATACTATCATTCATAAATTTTGGAAATACCTGGAAAATCAAACCACTTTCAAGTATGTTATATGATTCTCATCAAAACTTTAACTCTCTTGTCTGCCTCGTAAGGTAATATTCCCATATATCCCTGTTGAATGCTTCCTTCTCTTGTCTAGAGATGTAAGACTTGCCGTGTTTCTAAGGCTTTTTTATTGAAATAACCATGTGAGTTCTTTTGTTTGCCTTTCCGATCTAGAACATAATCATTGTGCTTCCTACTTTCTTCTTTTTGGACAATATTCTCTTAAACAGTTAATGGGCAGGATGAGATGGCCATGGGACTTGTTACACATTCCCCCAAGGCATAGTATACTGAAAAATGAAAATCTAGTTTTGAAATGGCTTTTGAGCATATTTTTCTTAAAATGGGAGAATCAATTATATAATCATCTCTGGCACAACTTCTGCTTCCTTTTGCAATATCATTCTTTATATCACTCAATGAAGACAAATAATGGTCGACATCCTTTTTCCACAGCTACTTCCCATGCAGAATGAAGTCACCAAGGGCTACTGGACCAAAACGATCCAGGTTTTTTGGAGAACTTTCCATTACACCAAAATCTCCTAGCAGCCTTCCCCGCCCCCCTGCTTTTTGTTCTAGCGCTGTAAGATGAAAGGGTAAAAACAAAACAAAATATACTGTGTTATCACCTCTTCTACTCTAATCCAATTGGTACTTCAATGAATTCTTCAAGTTTCCTTTCAATTTTCCAAAGAAATTTCAGAGCTTAACACTTCTTCTTTCAAAAACCTGGACCAAAATTCCCTGGTAAGTTTTTTCCCATACAAAAGGCTTACATGCCTTTCTGTCCATTCGGTTTCTTAGACTCCATATTTCTTATGATACTTGCTTTCTCTTCGTAATGCTTTGGATCTATACAGACCCATGGAGGGATTCTTTCATTATGAAACTTGCACACGGCATTTCTGAAATGACCAGAGATGCTTGTTGCATTCAGGGTTGTGTGCTGGCCCATCCCAATATTGTAACCTCCACGAGGGTACGGGCTGCTTCGTTCTTGCTTCTGCTGTATCTCTAATTCCTAGCCCAGTACCTAGTATATAGCAGTGCTCAATCTGCGTTTGTTGAGATAATGAATTAGTCCCTTCCCCTAAAGATCACGTATAGAGGGGGATGGGATGAATTGGGAGATTGGGACTGCCATATATACACTACTATGTATAAAAGAGATAACTCATGAGAACCTACTGTATAGCACAGGGAACTCTGCTCAATGCTCTGTGGTGACCTAAATGTGGGAAGGAAATCAAAAAAAGAGTGGATCTATGTATACGTATGACTGATTCACTTTGCCGTACAGCAGAAACTGACACAACATTGTAAGGCAACTATACTCCAAAAAAAAGTAAAAAAAAAAAAAAAAAGATCACGTATAGAGTGTGAGCCACTAACTTCTTTAAAGGATCTCAAAGCGCAGCTAAACTTTGCTGGGCCAGGGTCTAGAGACATGGATCTGGAGATTTTTGTGTGTC